>NW_024037069.1:16711677-17022155 GCF_015706575.1 Patiria miniata
TGAATTCCCTGAAGAGTTCAAACTCATTACATTCAGTATCCGGTGAGAAAACCCAACTTTTTGGCTTTTTACCAAAATGCCCCCAAAACTTCAACGTTTCCATAGCCGGCATCATCGAAAAAGTCAGCCTTTTGACCCAAAAATCCAACTCGACAAAAATTGCTCAAAAGTTTACACGAGGTGCCTAGAGGCCAGAAGTGAATTCCCTGAAGAGTTCAACTCATTACATTCAGTATCCGGTGAGAAAACCAAACTTTTTTGGCTTTTTACCAAATGCCCCAAAACTTCAACGTTTTCCATAGCCGGCATCATCGAAAAAGTCAGTTTTTGACCCAAAAATCGTACTCGACAAAAATTGCTCAAAAGTTTATACGAGGTGCCTAGAGGCCAGAATTGAATTCCCTGAAGAGTTCAACTAATTACATTCAGTTCCGGTGAGAAAAACCAAACTTTTGGCTTTTTACCAAATGCCCCAAAACTTCAACGTTTTCCATAGCCGGCATCATCGAAAAAGTCAGTTTTTGACCCAAAAATCCAACTTGATAAAAATTGCTCAAAAACTTACACGAGGTGCCTAGAGGCCAGAAGTAAATTCCCTGAAGAGTTCAACTCATTACATTCAGTATCCGGTGAGAAAACCAAACTTTTTGGCTTTTTACCAAATGCCCCCAAAACTTCAACGTTTTCCATAGCCGGCATCATCGAAAAAGTCAGTTTTTGACCCAAAAATCCAACTTGATAAAAATTGCTCAAAAGTTTACACGAGGTGCCTAGAGGCCAGAATTGAATTCCCTGAAGAGTTCAACTCATTACATTCAGTATCCGTGAGAAAACCAACTTTTTGGCTTTTTACCAAATGCCCCAAAACTTCAATGTTTTCCATAGCCGGCATCATCGAAAAAGTCAGTTTTTGACCCAAAAATCCAACTCGACAAAAATTGCTCAAAAATTTACACGAGGTGCCTAGAGGCCAGAATTGAATTCCCTGAAGAGTTCAACTCATTACATTCAGTATCCGGTGAGAAAACCAAACTTTTTGGCTTTTTACCAAATGCCCCCAAAACTTCAATGTTTTCATAGCCGGCATCATCGAAAAAGTCAGTTTTTGACCCAAAAATCCAACTCGACAAAAATTGCTCAACAGTTTACACGAGGTGCCTAGAGGCCAGAATTGAATTCCCTGAAGAGTTCAACTCATTACATTCAGTATCCGGTGAGAAAACCAAACTTTTTGGCTTTTTACAAATGCCCCCAAAACTTCAACGTTTTCCACAGCCGGCATCATCGAAAAAGTCAGTTTTTGACCCAAAAATCCTACTCGACAAAAATTGCTCAAAAGTTTATACGAGGTGCCTAGAGGCCAGAATTGAATTCCCTGAAGAGTTCAACTAATTACATTCAGTTTCCGGTGAGAAAACCAAACTTTTTGGCTTTTTACCAAATGCCCCCAAAACTTCAACGTTTTCCATAGCCGGCATCATCGAAAAAGTCAGTTTTAGACCCAAAAATCCAACTTGATAAAAATTGCTCAAAAACTTACACGAGGTGCCTAGAGGCCAGAAGTGAATTCCCTGAAGAGTTCAACTCATTACATTCAGTATCCGGTGAGAAAACCAAACTTTTTGGCTTTTACCAAATGCCCCAAAACTTCAACGTTTTCCATAGCCGGCATCATCGAAAAAGTCAGTTTTTGACCCAAAAATCCAACTTGACAAAAATTGCTCAAAAGTTTACACGAGGTGCCTAGAGGCCAGAATTGAATTCCCTGAAGAGTTCAACTCATTACATTCAGTATCCGGTGAGAAAACCAACTTTTTGGCTTTTTACCAAATGCCCCCAAAACTTCAACGTTTTCCATAGCCGGCATCATCGAAAAAGTCAGTTTTTGACCCAAAAATCCAACTTGATAAAAATTGCTCAAAAACTTACACGAGGTGCCTAGAGGCCAGAATTGAATTCCCTGAAGAGTTCAACTCATTACATTCAGTATCTGGTGAGAAAACCAAACTTTTTGGCTTTTTACCAAATGCCCCCAAAACTTCAACGTTTTCCATAGCCGGCATCATCGAAAAAGTCGGTTTTTGACCCAAAAATCCAACTTGACAAAAATTGCTCAAAAGTTTACACGAGCTGCCTAGAGGCCAGAATTGAATTCCCTGAAGAGTTCAACTCATTACATTCAGTATCCGGTGAGAAAACCAACTTTTTGGCTTTTTACCAAATGCCCCCAAAACTTCAATGTTTTCCATAGCCGGCATCATCGAAAAAGTCAGTTTTTGACCCAAAAATCCAACTCGACAAAAATTGCTCAAAAATTTACACGAGGTGCCTAGAGGCCAGAATTGAATTCCCTGAAGAGTTCAACTCATTACATTCAGTATCCGGTGAGAAAACCAAACTTTTTGGCTTTTTACCAAATGCCCCCAAAACTTCAATGTTTTCATAGCCGGCATCATCGAAAAAGTCAGTTTTTGACCCAAAAATCCAACTCGACAAAAATTGCTCAACAGTTTACACGAGGTGCCTAGAGGCCAGAATTGAATTCCCTGAAGAGTTCAACTCATTACATTCAGTATCCGGTGAGAAAACCAAACTTTTTGGCTTTTTACCAAATGCCCCCAAAACTTCAACGTTTTCCATAGCCGGCATCATCGAAAAAGTCAGTTTTTGACCCAAAAATCCTACTCGACAAAAATTGCTCAAAAGTTTATACGAGGTGCCTAGAGGCCAGAATTGAATTCCCTGAAGAGTTCAACTCATTACATTCAGTTTCCGGTGAGAAAACCAAACTTTTTGGCTTTTTACCAAATGCCCCCAAAACTTCAACGTTTTCCATAGCCGGCATCATCGAAAAAGTCAGTTTTTGACCCAAAAATCCAACTTGATAAAAATTGCTCAAAACTTACACGAGGTGCCTAGAGGCCAGAATGAATTCCCTGAAGAGTTCAACTCATTACATTCAGTATCCGGTGAGAAAACCAAACTTTTTGGCTTTTTACCAAATGCCCCCAAAACTTCAACGTTTTCCATAGCCGGCATCATCGAAAAAGTCAGTTTTTGACCCAAAAATCCAACTTGACAAAAATTGCTCAAAAGTTTACACGAGGTGCCTAGAGGCCAGAATTGAATTCCCTGAAGAGTTCAACTTATTACATTCAGTATCCGGTGAGAAAACCAACTTTTTGGCTTTTTACCAAATGCCCCCAAAACTTCAACGTTTTCCATAGCCGGCATCATCGAAAAAGTCAGTTTTTGACCCAAAAATCCAACTTGATAAAAATTGCTCAAAAACTTACACGAGGTGCCTAGAGGCCAGAATTGAATTCCCTGAAGAGTTCAACTCATTACATTCAGTATCTGGTGAGAAAACCAAACTTTTTGGCTTTTTACCAAATGCCCCCAAAACTTCAACGTTTTCCATAGCCGGCATCATCGAAAAAGTCGGTTTTTGACCCAAAAATCCAACTTGACAAAAATTGCTAAAAAGTTTACACGAGCTGCCTAGAGGCCAGAATTGAATTCCCTGAAGAGTTCAACTCATTACATTCAGTATCCGGTGAGAAAACCAAACTTTTTTGCTTTTTACCAAATGCCCCCAAAACTTCAATGTTTTCCATAGCCGGCATCATCGAAAAAGTCAGTTTTTGACCCAAAAATCCAACTCGACAAAAATTGCTCAAAAATTTACACGAGGTGCCTAGAGGCCAGAATTGAATTCCCTGAGGAGTTCAACTCATTACATTCAGTATCCGGTGAGAAAACCAAACTTTTTGGCTTTTTACCAAAGCCCCCAAAACTTCAACGTTTTCCATAGCCGGCATCATCGAAAAAGTCAGTTTTTGACCCAAAAATCGTACTCGACAAAAATTGCTCAAAAGTTTATACGAGGTGCCTAGAGGCCAGAATTGAATTCCCTGAAGAGTTCAACTAATTACATTCAGTTTCCGGTGAGAAAACCAAACTTTTTGGCTTTTTACCAAATGCCCCCAAAACTTCAACGTTTTCCATAGCCGGCATCATCGAAAAAGTCAGTTTTTGACCCAAAAATCCAACTTGATAAAAATTGCTCAAAAACTTACACGAGGTGCCTAGAGGCCAGAAGTAAATTCCCTGAAGAGTTCAACTCATTACATTCAGTATCCGGTGAGAAAACCAAACTTTTTGGCTTTTTACCAAATGCCCCCAAAACTTCAACGTTTTCCATAGCCGGCATCATCGAAAAAGTCAGTTTTTGACCCAAAAATCCAACTTGATAAAAATTGCTCAAAAGTTTACACGAGGTGCCTAGAGGCCAGAATTGAATTCCCTGAAGAGTTCAACTCATTACATTCAGTATCCGGTGAGAAAACCAACTTTTTGGCTTTTTACCAAATGCCCCCAAAACTTCAATGTTTTCCATAGCCGGCATCATCGAAAAAGTCAGTTTTTGACCCAAAAATCCAACTCGACAAAAATTGCTCAAAAATTTACACGAGGTGCCTAGAGGCCAGAATTGAATTCCCTGAAGAGTTCAACTCATTACATTCAGTATCCGGTGAGAAAACCAAACTTTTTGGCTTTTTACCAAATGCCCCCAAAACTTCAATGTTTTCATAGCCGGCATCATCGAAAAAGTCAGTTTTTGACCCAAAAATCCAACTCGACAAAAATTGCTCAACAGTTTACACGAGGTGCCTAGAGGCCAGAATTGAATTCCCTGAAGAGTTCAACTCATTACATTCAGTATCCGGTGAGAAAACCAAACTTTTTGGCTTTTTACCAAATGCCCCCAAAACTTCAACGTTTTCCACAGCCGGCATCATCGAAAAAGTCAGTTTTTGACCCAAAAATCCTACTCGACAAAAATTGCTCAAAAGTTTATACGAGGTGCCTAGAGGCCAGAATTGAATTCCCTGAAGAGTTCAACTAATTACATTCAGTTTCCGGTGAGAAAACCAAACTTTTTGGCTTTTTACCAAATGCCCCCAAAACTTCAACGTTTTCCATAGCCGGCATCATCGAAAAAGTCAGTTTTTGACCCAAAAATCCAACTTGATAAAAATTGCTCAAAAACTTACACGAGGTGCCTAGAGGCCAGAAGTGAATTCCCTGAAGAGTTCAACTCATTACATTCAGTATCCGGTGAGAAAACCAAACTTTTTGGCTTTTACCAAATGCCCCAAAACTTCAACGTTTTCCATAGCCGGCATCATCGAAAAAGTCAGTTTTTGACCCAAAAATCCAACTTGACAAAAATTGCTCAAAAGTTTACACGAGGTGCCTAGAGGCCAGAATTGAATTCCCTGAAGAGTTCAACTTATTACATTCAGTATCCGGTGAGAAAACCAACTTTTTGGCTTTTTACCAAATGCCCCCAAAACTTCAACGTTTTCCATAGCCGGCATCATCGAAAAAGTCAGTTTTTGACCCAAAAATCCAACTCGACAAAAATTGCTCAAAAGTTTACACGAGGTGCCTAGAGGCCAGAAGTGAATTCCCTGAAGAGTTCAACTCATTACATTCAGTATCCGGTGAGAAAACCAAACTTTTTGGCTTTTTACCAAATGCCCCCAAAACTTCAACGTTTTCCATAGCCGGCATCATCGAAAAAGTCAGTTTTTGACCCAAAAATCCAACTCCACAAAAATTGCTCAAAAGTTTACACGAGGTGCCTAGAGGCCAGAATTGAATTCCCTGAAGAGTTCAACTAATTACATTCAGTTTCCGGTGAGATAACCAAACTTTTTGGCTTTTTACCAAATGCCCCCAAAATTTCAACGTTTTCCATAGCCGGCATCATCGAAAAAGTCAGTTTTTGACCCAAAAATCCAACTTGATAAAAATTGCTCAAAAACTTACACGAGGTGCCTAGAGGCCAGAAGTGAATTCCCTGAGGAGTTCAACTCATTACATTCAGTATCCGGTGAGAAAACCAAACTTTTTGGCTTTTTACCAAATGCCCCCAAAACTTCAATGTTTTCCATAGCCGGCATCATCGAAAAAGTCAGTTTTTGACCCAAAAATCCAACTCGACAAAAATTGCTCAAAAGTTTACACGAGGTGCCTAGAGGCCAGAATTGAATTCCCTGAAGAGTTCAACTCATTACATTCAGTATCCGGTGAGAAAACCAAACTTTTTGGCTTTTTACCAAATGCCCCCAAAACTTCAACGTTTTCCATAGCCGGCATCATCTAAAAAGTCAGTTTTTGACCCAAAAATCCAACTTGATAAAAATTGCTCAAAAACTTACACGAGGTGCCTAGAGGCCAGAAGTGAATTCCCTGAAGAGTTCAACTCATTACATTCAGTATCCGGTGAGAAAACCAAACTTTTTGGCTTTTTACCAAATGCCCCCAAAACTTCAACGTTTTCCATAGCCGGCATCATCGAAAAAGTCAGTTTTTGACCCGAAAAATCCAACTCGACAAAAATTGCTCAACAGTTTACACAAGGTGCCTAGAGGCCAGAAGTGAATTTCCTGAAGAGTTCAACTCATTACATTCAGTATCCGGTGAGAAAACCACACTTTTTGGCTTTTTACCAAATGCCCCCAAAACTTCAACGTTTTCCATAGCCGGCATCATCGAAAAAGTCAGTTTTTGACCCAAAAATCCAACTCGACAAAAATTGCTCAAAAGTTTACACGAGGTGCCTAGAGGCCAGAATTGAATTCCCTGAAGAGTTCAACTCATTACATTCAGTATCCGGTGAGAAAACCAAACTTTTTGGCTTTTTACCAAATGCCCCCAAAACTTCAACGTTTTCCATAGCCGGCATCATCGAAAAAGTTAGTTTTTGACCCGAAAAATCCAACTCGACAAAAATTGCTCAACAGTTTACACAAGGTGCCTAGAGGCCAGAAGTGAATTTCCTGAAGAGTTCAACTCATTACATTCAGTATCCGGTGAGAAAACCACACTTTTTGGCTTTTTACCAAATGCCCACAAAACTCCAACGTTTTCCATAGCCGGCATCATCGAAAAAGTCAGTTTTTGACCCAAAAATCCAACTAGATAAAAATTGCTGAAAAACTTACACGAGGTGCCTAGAGGCCAGAATTAAATTCCCTGAAGAGTTCAACTCATTACATTCAGTATCCGGTGAGAAAACAAAACTTTTTGGCTTTTTACCAAATGCCCCCAAAACTTCAACGTTTTCCATAGCCTGCATCATCGAAAAAGTCAGTTTTTGACCCAAAAATCCAACTCGACAAAAATTGCTCAAAAGTTTACACGAGGTGCCTAGAGGCCAGAATTGAATTCCCTGAAGAGTTCAACTCATTACATTCAGTATTCGGTGAGAAAACCAACTTTTTGGCTTTTTACCAAATGCCCCAAAACTTCAACGTTTTCCATAGCCAGCATCATCGAAAAAGTCAGTTTTTGACCCAAAAATCCAACTTGACAAAAATTGCTCAAAAGTTTACACGAGGTGCCTAGAGGCCAGAATTGATTTCCCTGAAGAGTTCAACTCATTACATTCAGTATCCGGTGAGAAAACCAAACTTTTTGGCTTTTTACCAAATGCCCCCAAAACTTCAACGTTTTCCATAGCCGGCATCATCGAAAAAGTCAGTTTTTGATCCAAAAATCCAACTCGACAAAACTTGCTCAAAAGTTTACACGAGGTGCCTAGAGGCCAGAATTGAATTACCTGAAGAGTTCAACTAATTACATTCAGTATCCGGTGAGAAAACCAAACTTTTTGGCTTTTTACCAAATGCCCCCAAAAACTTCAACGTTTTCCATAGCCGGCATCATCGAAAAAGTCAGTTTTTGACCCAAAAATCCAACTTGACAAAAATTGCTCAAAAGTTTACACGAGGTGCCTAGAGGCCAGAATTGAATTCCCTGAAGAGTTCAACTCATTACATTCAGTATCCGGTGAGAAAACCAAACTTTTTGGCTTTTTACCAAATGCCCCCAAAACTTCAACGTTTTCCATAGCCGGCATCATCGAAAAAGTCAGTTTTTGATCCAAAAATCCAACTCGACAAAAATTGCTCAAAAGTTTACACGAGGTGCCTAGAGGCCAGAATTGAATTCCCTGAAGAGTTCAACTCATTACATTCAGTATCCGGTGAGAAAACCAAACTTTTTGGCTTTTTACCAAATGCCCCCAAAACTTCAACGTTTTCCATAGCCGGCATCATCGAAAAAGTCAGTTTTTGATCCAAAAATCCAACTCGACAAAAATTGCTCAAAAGTTTACACGAGGTGCCTAGAGGCCAGAATTGAATTCCCTGAAGAGTTCAACTAATTACATTCAGTATCCGGTGAGAAAACCAAACTTTTTGGCTTTTTACCAAATGCCCCCAAAAACTTCAACGTTTTCCATAGCCGGCATCATCGAAAAAGTCAGTTTTTGACCCAAAAATCCAACTTGATAAAAATTGCTCAAAAACTTCAACGAGGTGCCTAGAGGCCAGAATTGAATACCCTGAAGAGTTCAACTCATTACATTCAGTATTCAGTGAGAAAACAAAACTTTTTGGCTTTTTACCAAATGCCCCCAAAACTTCAACGTTTTCCATAGCCGGCATCATCGAAAAAGTCAGTTTTTGACCCAAAAATCCAACTCGACAAAAATTGCTCAAAAGTTTACACGAGGTGCCTAGAGGCCAGAAGTGAATTTCCTGAAGAGTTCAACTCATTACATTCAGTATCCGGTGAGAAAACCAAACTTTTTGGCTTTTTACCAAATGCCCCCAAAACTTCAACGTTTTCCATAGCCGGCATCATCTAAAAAGTCAGTTTTTGACCCAAAAATCCAACTTGATAAAAATTGCTCAAAAACTTACACGAGGTGCCTAGAGGCCAGAATTGAATTCCCTAAAGAGTTCAACTCATTACATTCAGTATCCGGTGAGAAAACCAAACTTTTTGGCTTTTTACCAAATGCCCCCAAAACTTCAACGTTTTCCATAGCCGGCATCATCGAAAAAGTCAGTTTTTGACCCAAAAATCCAACTTGACAAAAATTGCTCAAAAGTTTACACGAGGTGCCTAGAGGCCAGAATTGAATTCCCTGAAGAGTTCAACTCATTACATTCAGTATCCGGTGAGAAAACCAAACTTTTTGGCTTTTTACCAAATGCCCCCAAAACTTCAATGTTTTCCATAGCCGGCATCATCGAAAAAGTCAGTTTTTGATCCAAAAATCCAACTCGACAAAAATTGCTCAAAAGTTTAGACGAGGTGGCTAGAGGCCAGAATTGAATTCCCTGAAGAGTTCAACTAATTACATTCAGTATCCGGTGAGAAAACCAAACTTTTTGGCTTTTTACCAAATGCCCCCAAAAACTTCAACGTTTTCCATAGCCGGCATCATCGAAAAAGTCAGTTTTTGACCCAAAAATCCAACTTGATAAAAATTGCTCAAAAACTTCAACGAGGTGCCTAGAGGCCAGAATTGAATACCCTGAAGAGTTCAACTCATTACATTCAGTATCCAGTGAGAAAACAAAACTTTTTGGCTTTTTACCAAATGCCCCCAAAACTTCAACGTTTTCCATAGCCGGCATCATCGAAAAAGTCAGTTTTTGACCCAAAAATCCAACTCGACAAAAATTGCTCAAAAGTTTACACGAGGTGCCTAGAGGCCAGAAGTGAATTCCCTGAAGAGTTCAACTCATTACATTCAGTATCCGGTGAGAAAACCAAACTTTTTGGCTTTTTACCAAATGCCCCCAAAACTTCAACGTTTTCCATAGCCGGCATCATCTAAAAAGTCAGTTTTTGACCCAAAAATCCAACTTGATAAAAATTGCTCAAAAACTTACACGAGGTGCCTAGAGGCCAGAATTGAATTCCCTGAAGAGTTCAACTCATTACATTCAGTATCCGGTGAGAAAACAAAACTTTTTGGCTTTTTACCAAATGCCCCCAAAACTGCAACGTTTTCCATAGCCGGCATCATCGAAAAAGTCAGTTTTTGACCCAAAAATCCAACTCGACAAAAATTGCTCAAAAGTTTACACGAGGTGCCTAGAGGCCAGAATTGAATTCCCTGAAGAGTTCAACTCATTACATTCAGTATCCGGTGAGAAAACCAACTTTTTGGCTTTTTACCAAATGCCCCCAAAACTTCAACGTTTTCCATAGCCGGCATCATCGAAAAAGTCAGTTTTTGACCCAAACATCCAACTCGACAAAAATGGCTCAAAAACTTACACGAGGTGCCTAGAGGCCAGAATTGAATTCCCTGAAGAGTTCAACTCATTACATTCAGTATCCGGTGAGAAAACCCAACTTTTTGGCTTTTTACCAAATGCCCCCAAAACTTCAACGTTTTCCATAGCCGGCATCATCGAAAAAGTCAGTTTTTGACCCAAAAATCCAACTCGACAAAAATTGCTCAAAAGTTTACACGAGGTGCCTAGAGGCCAGAATTGAATTCCCTGAAGAGTTCAACTCATTACATTCAGTATCCGGTGAGAAAACCAAACTTTTTGGCTTTTTACCAAATGCCCCCAAAACTGCAACGTTTTCCATAGCCGGCATCATCGAAAAAGTCAGTTTTTGACCCAAAAATCCAACTCGACAAAAATTGCTCAAAAGTTTACACGAGGTGCCTAGAGGCCAGAATTGAATTCCCTGAAGAGTTCAACTCATTACATTCAGTATCCGGTGAGAAAACCAACTTTTTTGCTTTTTACCAAATGCCCCCAAAACTTCAACGTTTTCCATAGCCGGCATCATCGAAAAAGTCAGTTTTTGACCCAAAAATCCAACTCGACAAAAATTGCTCAAAAGATTACACGAGGTGCCTAGAGGCCAGAATTGAATTCCCTGAAGAGTTCAACTCATTACATTCAGTATCCGGTGAGAAAACCAAACTTTTTGGCTTTTTACCAAATGCCCCCAAAACTTCAACGTTTTCCATAGCCGGCATCATCGAAAAAGTCAGTTTTTGACCCAAAAATCCAACTTGATAAAAATTGCTCAAAAGTTTACACGATGTGCCTAGAGGCCAGAATTGAATTCCCTGAAGAGTTCAACTCATTATATTCAGTATCCGGTGAGAAAACCAAACATTTTGGCTTTTTACCAAATGCCCCAAAAACTTCAATGTTTTCCATAGCCGGCATCATCGAAAAAGTCAGTTTTTGACCCAAAAATCCAACTCGACAAAAATTGCTCAAAAGTTTACACAAGGTGCCTAGAGGCCAGAATTGAATTCCCTGAAGAGTTCAACTCATTACATTCAGTATCCAGTGAGAAAAATCAACTTTTTGGCTTTTTACCAAATGCCCCCAAAACTTCAACGTTGTCCATAGCCGGCATCATCGAAAAAGTCAGTTTTTGACCCAAAAATGCAACTCGACAAAAATTGCTCAAAAGTTTACCTGAGGTGCCTAGAGGCCAGAATTGAATTCCCTGAAGAGTTCAACTCATTACATTTATGCAGTGCCACCAAGAGTTTGTCATGGAGAGTTCATTTTTCTGAGTGCAGTGTGGGAGATCGCGACAAATTTGCAGCACGGGACATTTAAAATTGTTAGTTTTTCCCGGTCAGTAGTTTTGTAAGCGTATGATTCGAGTATATGTTTGCCCCGATCTTTTCTTTTTATCAATGTGTTTTTTGTAAGGTGGCAAAATGATATGCCTCAATCTACAACAATTACCTTAAGTTGTCTACTGATACTCGTTCCAATCACACCATGTTTTATCGACCGTAACCTTGAAAAATGGACTCTCCGTGGCAAACTCTTGGTGGCGCACTGCATTGTGAATCGCCAGAACTGCTAGGTAATCAGAAGCAGAACTATTTTTTGTCTTGGCCTTAAGGGAGAACAACAGATTCTTTGTTGTCCTTGAGCGCTCATCTTTTGTTGTGCACTTAGTCTATGGGAGAGTGTCATATAAGGATAAAGAGAAGACAATGCATTGTCCTCAAGAGTTATGTAAAACAAGACATGTACTTGCAATTACGGGGTATTGTACAAAGACGTATGTGTATGTGTCTGGGGGTTTTGGGGGGTAGATGTTGTTTTGGGGTAGGTTTTACGGCTTGAGAATTGCTTTTTTGGGGCTTTTACAGACATTACAATTAATCAACTCACTAAGTTAGTAAGTAATTGTTGTGGCCCCAAATTATGCATCGTGAGTCTTTTACTTCTTTTTTTTTAAGATGCAGGTGTACATATTTCTCATACTCTTTCTTTCAAACATACAGGTATGCTATTTTCCAGGTCATCATATCAAATACAAACTAGAAATGTGTTTGTGGACAAACACTGAGCTGTTTCGACCGTTTTAGTAACAACTGCCACGAAGGAGTTTCATCCAAGTCAAATGTACATACAGTACATGAGTATTTTACTATAGATGGTGGTCTAAGTGTCGATCCCACGTAAAAAAAAATTTAAAAAAACACTTTTTGATGACGTCATGGTGACGTCACACATTTCTCGAAATGTTCTGTATCTATCTGCGACCTACCAAACCTATTACAAAACAAATTTCGAATTTAGCACGTTCCGTAGATGAAATATGACTTATTCATAGACAATGGCCAAATTGCCTGCACTTACATATTCCACTCAAACTGCAGTTGTCCGTGGGTGAACTAAGTGGTGTTCAAACAGGACAACTTTACAACATTCAAAACTTTTGTCATTTTTTTTTGTCAAGGCGTAAGCCTTGGAAGATAGATAACAAACAATTTAACCCAAACCCCCCTAATAGTTCCTCAGGACTACCCTGCTAAATCCAACAGAGTCCAACCGGAGTTTCCTGCTCAATCCACTTTTGCCTTATTTTCAGTTGTCTGCTGAATCCAACGGAGTCCAACTGGGAGTTATAATGCGGTTCGGTTGCCTGCTGAATCCAGCATGTTGCATCAGGAATGTACACAAGGGGTTTACTGCTCAATCCAACAGGCTCCATCGGGTAGATGACATAGTTGGATCCTGTTGGATTCAGCAGGGTTAGGGATGATTGCTGAGGAAATATTTCAAGGGAAAAACTGTTAAATAAAAAGGATTTCAAATGAACCAAAACGATGTCACTCACTCATAGCTTTGATGACTGCCGTTTGCGGTCGTGTACCACCTCACTTTAGGCAAGAAAACCTCGCATTTAGAAAGTTGCCGTCCTGTATCACCTGTTGGGTTGAAAAACGATGATGTCTGTGACGCGGTCAAGAAACATATAGGAAGTGCGATCAAGCAGATTCTTCTCTAAGCAGACAATATCAGAAACAGAGTATTTAAACTGAAATACTGGAAAAAATGTTGCAAGCTGACGCCACTTCAGCGGTTGTTTACAAAGTCTATGGAGAGTCAAGAAAATTAAGTTTTTCCTAACAAAATTGGAAATGTTTCTCAGTTCCAGATTCAAGTCTTATCATCATTTTTGCAATGAACGACCTTCATTGAGATGGTATATGAAGAAACAAGCAGCGTCAGGTTGCAACATTCTTTCCAAAAAAGATTGCAATCTGACACCACTTTCGAAACAAGAAAAAAGGACATTGTTTTGTTGCCCTTGAACCTCAGACATGTCAGGGAGTATACTTTCATGTGAGAACTGTGAGGAATATGTTGGTAAAGTCCTTTAAGAAAGATTTGTAGGCGAATATGTGGCCAACTTAGTGATTTTTTTACATGTCACTGCATGTTGACGTAGAGGAGGCCCTCAACCGACGCGGTGGAAATATGCGGTGACATGTAAAAATTCACTAAATTGGCCACATATTTGCCTACAAATCTCTCTTAAACACTTTGTCAACATATTTCTTACAGTTCTCGCATGAAAGTATACTCACTTGAGGTACAAGGCGTGCAAAAAAATGTCTTTGGAAAGATTCCCATACCTGGGAATCACTTGTCACCCTGTGCACAAACCGTATGAGACTGGTCTGAAAATTTCTTGTTTTCTCAGTAAATACAATGGAAAAATTGTTGCAGCCTGATGCCACTTTCGCGGTTGTGTACAAAGTCTATGGAAGTATTTCCTAAAACTGGAAATTTTTCTCTGTCCCAGGTTCATGTCTTATCGTCATTTTTGCAATGACTGACCTTCATTGAGATGATATACAATGAAGGAAAAAGTGGCATCAGGTTGCAACATTTTTTTCTAATACAATATTTTCCCTGCTAAATTCGACGGAAAGAATTCCATATACAGATGTCACTAATTTTTCCCTGCAATGACTCATCAGCGAGTAGAAAGTGAAAACATGTCCTAAGAGAAGTCAAATTGCAAAGAATGTTCTCACGCTGCTTTTTGCTTCATAGGCCTATATCATCTCAATGAAAGTCGGTCATTGGAAAAATGATGACAAGTCATGAATCTGGGACTGAGAAAAATTTCCAATTTTGTAAGGAAATTGACTCTCTAACTAAGTGAAGTTACTAAGTCTCCATCGACATGATCGACGTCGACTTTGTACACAATTTCAAATTTTCAAATTTAGCTGGGAAAATATTGAAGCATTTAGTGAGAAAACACTTAAAACCTAGTGATGGCCAGATATGGGAATCGAATACAGGTCAACTCGTACGCGAACCAACTCGTACGCGACCAACTCGTACGCGGGTCAATTCGTACGTGAACCGACTCGTACGCGGACCAACTCGTACGCGGACCAACTCGTACGCGGACCAACTCGTACGCGGACCAACTCGTACGCGTGAGTTTAGACGATTGGTTTAGCTCACATGGACAGATAAAATTAGATTCGGTACTAGTCGGCATAATTTTACCTTTTCTGAAAGGTTGAGATTTTCAAATTAAATGTAGTTGATTTTGAATCCGCCAGTGCTACTTACATTCGCGATTTTTTAGAGAAGAATTCTGCGTTTGTTTGTTTTTTTACAAGTTCGCTTGATTGATTGGGAATTTGGCGTATTTTCAAGCGCAATTCTGAGGGAATTTTGTTGGTGTTTTTGATTAACAGATCAGATAATTTAATCCTTTAAAACAGTTGATAATTAGACACAAATTAAAGGGGTTTCCTTTTTGAATTTTATGATTTTTTTTCTTTCTGTTCGTTGATCTTTGCCGTATCCCAAGAGCCGTATCCATGGTAGTCCAGAGCGTTGCAATTGGGTCAGTTTGACAATGGTGACAATTAATTGACTGACAGGTACATTGATTAAAAAAACACGAAAAATGCAACTGGTACATCGTTGCATTAATATATATGGAATTAAATTTGACGTGACAAGGCTACAGGTATGCACAAAACGATACAACACTCGTCTAACTACAAAAATCAGTTACTTTATTGTCATCATTCACGGGTTCACTCCCAATCACACACAACGGTCACACATTGAACTACGGACTACCCGTCACACTATTCCCAAATTCTTCCCAACCATGCCAACCCAATCCTCGTAAAACGGCCCGCGTACGAGTTGGTTCGCGTACGAGTTGGTTCGCGTACGAGTTGGCTCGCGTACGAGTTGGCACGCGTACGAGTTGGTTCGCATACGAGTTGTCTCGCGTACGAGTTGACCAATCCGCGTACGAGTTGACTCGCGTACGAGTTGGTTCCCGTACGAGTTGACCTGTTTCCTGGGAATCTTTCCAATACTTTGAAAATACACTCGACTCTCCATCATGCCCATGACTTTCATTTAGTGTTAAACATATCGGGCCGTCATAGGCCTATACGGTATACCCGAATGGAAGCTAGCCTACTCATCACAACAAAATTCATCAATCAAGTTTGTAATTGTATGCACATTTGCTGAGCAAAATCACAGCTAACGATTAAACGATAGTTTAATAACCATTCTTTTCCCACACCTTTATAGCGAATATGAACTTTCTGTTTGGGTGAAAACAGCGACCGAATCGGAAGCCTTGACACAAATCGTAGCTCCCTGTAGGCTGCCATCTTGTCACGAAGCGCGCCCTCAACGGCGATCCTAAACTTTTTTGCCAATCCGAGCAAAAACTGTCATGCCCTCACTGCAGATGCAGATCACAAAAATTATATTTTTCATTCATCTTCACTGTGTTAGCTGCAAATTCCAAACCCAAAAGCTTTGTTTTTTATTGTCATTTTTCTATCAATACAAAGAACAGTTCGAGCGAAATATCTGCCAAACTTAGTCATTGGATTTGAAAAAAAAAAATGTGCGGTCCGACAATAATTCTTCCAAGGGGGCGGAGGCGACGCAAAAGCACCAAAAATAAACGCAAAATTAAAGGTGGTTTCACACGCCGAGAATGAAACGCGAAAAGTTATGCTTTCTTCGTCGAAATAGAAACAGAATGAATTCAAAATTTGTTTTAGTCAGAGAAATGGGATCGAATTTGAAAGAGAAATGATAGAGCAACTGATATTTTCAGATGCGAGAAAACCCTTTCCCCAAATGTTTGCAATGATTTGGATGCCAACATCAATAGCATTAATTGCCTATAAATAAGGTGTGTCATTCGATATACTTAATGTAACTCTGGAAAGGCATATTTAGGGAGGGTTTTAATACGTTGCCACCCTCCCTTGTTTTTTTCGTAAAAAGTCACATCCCTCATGACAGAACATGCACACACTTACTGAAATTTGTATCCTTGTGGAGACATTTCTTTGTTCTCGTGTAGTAAAGTTTTCGAGTTTGAAAGTGTAGTTTCAAAATGCTCTTATTTTAACCAGAATTAATTTCCTTGGACTATAAATATCCCTTTTCTAAAACTCTACCATTTGCGACGGATCAACATACCTTGGAAATTCCTAGTTTTGGAGTAAAATCCATATTAATATTTCGTGAAAACCTTGTGGAGACGTAGTCATCTATAGAAATTGCCATATGGAGACGTATACAATCTTTTGTTCCCTATTGTGTGCATGTCTCCAGAGGGCACGGTGTATCAGATCAACATGCAAATACATGAACACAAAATGTAATTCAATGCAACTAAGCCTAAATGATTTAGTATACACACAAATAAACTCACGGTACAATCACGAAATCATTTCTGTTTTTATTTTCAACTGGAAAGTGATCCAGTGGAGAGCTGTCAATCTAGTGAAGTAAATGCAATTGTTTAGCTTTGGATTATTTTATACTGACAGTAAAGAGTAAATATGATTTTTTTTTCCCTCTAATTTTTAACAGGCTTAAGTTTTGGCCTCTTTACTGTTCTATGTTTGAATTGAGAAACATTTTCACAATCAAGATATATCACTAGACACATTTATTTAGGATAACAGTAGTCAATTTCTGACTTGTGGAGATGTATTTCACATAAAAATTACACATAAAAATTACAATGACATTTCTATTATTTCAGGGTGTTGACATTGAAAAAGGTTACGACAATCTTCAATTTATAAATCACATTTGGTGACACTGCTTTTGCTTTTATTCTTCTTCTTCTTATTTTTGTATTTAATCATACATATAAAAACAGTAAAACAAAAACCAAACTTTGGTTAAATGATTTAAACATGAACAACTGACATTTTATGTTTTTTTTTTTAACAAAACAATGTACATGTGCACAAGTGTCAATCATTTCTGCCAATCAACAAAGTACAACTCCATGACTGAGAATGCATAATTCTTTTGAACTACTCAAACTTTCTTAAAATTAGTTTTTTTAAATGTCTTGTGTGGAATTTTTCACTACTTAAATATGCAAGTGCTTATTGTAAATATAAAATAATGCAGAATTGTACTAAATTTAAAAAAAAATGACTGCTGAAATTTTGGAGTTTTGTTGAGTTCTAACTGGAACAAAATTAAACTCAGACATAGATTAAATTTTAATTGCAACAATTAAAATGCTCTCTTTGATAAAATGTCTGAAGACACTCAACTTTGATGGATTTTTTTTTAATTGCAAAGACCACTTTTTCATCTGCGTGATTATCCCATTTTCTTTGAATGATAAACAATGAATGCAAACATATTCATGACCCGCTCCACTTAAAAGGGTATTAAGTCACGCTGTTCATTATTGCGTAATGGCCCACTCAACGTTGAGAGCGTGAAAATTCCATCAAAATGCGATTTTCATTTTTTTGTCATGAATGACATCTTGATTACTTAAAGTTTCAGGGTTCATTCACAGCAATGTTGATTTCGATTAATAGTGGGGAAAAAAACCGACAATTTCGAGTGCATCGTGCCCGAATCTACAACAGACCCAGCTATTTCAAAGCCTGTTTTCTCAGTTGTGTAATTCAACTCCAAGGAAGTAATTCATATGCAAATAAGTCATATCTCCAGAACAGGAGGGGCTATGGAGCTCTATTACATACCAAATGAAAGCTTACATTGTGGGCTTTCCAATCATGTAATTCAATTTCAATTCAAATTCAATTTTTGGCGACAGAATGCCTTTTTTTGTGGAGTGGGTTACATTAAGAGAAACAGACAAAACCATTTTGTTTCTCCATTGCAAAATTACTTTGATTATAGACACATTAAACAAAAAACGGAGGAGGTTTATCCAACGAAGAATATTGCACTGCAGCATTTAATACACAAGATTATATCAAATTTGAGTTAGAAGTTAAATGCAAAGAGTTATGATAATGCATGTAATGAATGCTGTACACTCTATATGTGTTCTAATGGATGCACTACATTGTATACAGTCATAAAGGTACACATGATGCAAAGTTAAGTACCGTAATTTTCGGAATATAAGCCGCGGCTTATACGTTGATTTTGCCCATGAAAATGTTTACTGTGGCTTATACACAGCGCGGCTTATACGCCGAGCCTTGAAGAATAAAAATAAGATTCAAATGTGTATTTAATCATGGAACTATAAACTCCATGATTTAATGCACTGGAATAAGAAAATATCTGTTGCTGAATTGAATAATCAATCGTTACCTGAGGTTAGTCTTTTTTACGCCGGTGCGGCTAAAACGCCGGTGCGGTTAATACGCCGACCTCACATTTTAATTTGCAGATTTTTTGCGTGCTGCGGCTTATACTCCGCACGGCTTATATTCCGAAAATTACGGTAAGTTTTTCCAAGCGAATATCAAAAATTGTTCACAACTAATTTGATTGATGGTAGTGTCTGATCGAGTGGTGAGAGAAATTGGACATTTCAAAATCCGGTTATTCTAATTTTTTTTTTTTTTTTTTTTTTAATCGAATAACGGTTATCTGATTCACCGCTAGTTCCCATTCAGCTCACAGTCATGCCTAAGCACCGTTGATATCAGATTTTTAAATAATTGATATATCGTAAATCCAATATCGAGAATATTTGATATATCGATTATCTCATGTAAAAGTTCGGCCATGTTTTTATTTTGAGTCACAAGCACAAGTTGCTGCCAAGTTTCATTTCATTATACAGCAAGCATAAAACACAAAGTAAAAGCAGAAACAGGAGATTCATTTTGATGATAATCTGAGGCATTTGGATATTTTCAATATGATTCCTCATTATCCAAAATTTTGATATTTTGATATTAAAAATTGCTATCAATAGCGATATCAAAGTAATATCGGATAATTGAGTAGTATCGATATATCAACGGTGCTTACTATGGAACAAATTGGGGGATGATCCAGTTGTTTTCTTGAGCTTAGTGTCACAAAACAATGGAAGGCCCAACTTTTTGTATGGTTGGTTTTGAATATCCGGTTTCCAAAATAGACAACCGAATAGTGGAATTTAATCCCAGTTTTTTAAAAATCTGGATTTTAATCGCAACACTAGTCTGATCTCAGGCAGATTTCCATGCAGGCAGATTTCCGTTTATTTTTGTGCTAAATTCAATGCATATTTCGTTTGATTGAAAGAACAAAGTGTGCCAGTGGCCTGAGCTACCTGATAATAATGGGTGGTTACAATTTTCAGCCGAAAAGAATGGACTGGCACTAGTCTGTTCCATGCTCATCTAATTAGAAGCCTTTCCCATGATTTTAGAGATTTGATGAACAAAGCATTATTCTTATCTTTTCAGGCATTTTCGACAGTACGACTACAGCACAGACACACTTCTATGTACACTAGCACGTTTGTCTATTGTGTAAATCGAGGATTTTCTATTGTTCCTCTTCCCTTTCCCTTCCTTTATACTTAATTGTTTCGCAACAGCTCTCAGTGGTTTTGTACACGTTTTCTAACCGAGGTCGTACTCGATTTGGTTCCTGTCCTCTATTCATGGATGATGTTGCACGTGTGTATCCTCGATTTACACCATAAACAAACGCATGTTTGTACTTATATGTATATAATATACAAAAGTAGTTGAATTACCACTTAATATCCACATTTGCTATAAATTGAAAAAAAAAAAAACCCAGGATGTCCAGGTTGCCTTTAAATTCATATGAATATAGATTAACCAAAAAGTCCCAATATGTTTCTAACATCCTCTTGACTGAAACCCAGGTGCAAGGTCAAACTCCTCTCAATTAGAGACACTGAAGACGGCATTAAGGGGCTTTGCTACAGTGCGTATGGGAGAGACCAAACCCACCCCAAGTAATTGTGTTTGCCAACAAAATTGTGTCTGTTGGCATAATGTGCAACCCAAAAAGCGCCACCTATTGTCTAACAGTGTGTAGTACTGACTGCTTATAACAGTGCCCCCATTAGTCAGAAAGTGTCCAGTCGCCCCACCCCTTTTCAGAACTGCTTGGAACCATTGGTCAGATTGGCGAACAAGAGAAAATATTCTTGGGTAATTTCCAGCACGGAACGGTTTATCAGCAATTATGTTTTAACACAACACCCCCATTAAAATTGGACTGGCAATGCCCCTATGCATCTCGGCACAATCTTTCAGTATACTCATCCTCCTCCTCATCATCTTGCCCCGCCTCATCTACTTCTCTAGCTGCTCCTCATGTGGTCCCCCTAGAAACAAACTCCCCCCATCCCTCCCCCCCCCCCCCAACCCTGGGCAACCCACTAAACCCACCCTGGCTTCATCTCAGCGCAAATCTCCGCCATACTCATCCTCCTCGTCCTCATCTTGCCCCGCCTCATCCACTCCTCCTGCTGCTCCTTCCGCTGCCTGCTTGGCCCTCCCTCCATTGCCCCCGGCTCCTGGTACACGCAACGTCCTGGCAAGCTTGACATACTAGGGTCAAAATCAGAGTGAAACAAAAGTCTGTCCTGAGCCAACACAAAATGTTTTCCAATTGAACACAATGTGTATGCAATTTGTGTGCATTATTTTTTTTCGCCTGAAGCAACACAATTATCAAAATCTAAGTAGGTCAGCTCAAATTAATACACTTTGGCCCCCCCCCAACCCCCATTTTTTTGTGGGGGGGGGGCCTCTAACTAGACTCTGTCGCAGACGCACGTAAAAAAAAAGTCTGCACACTATTTTAAAACCATCTTCAATATCAGTGTTCTTCCAAATATTAATATATAATGAGGAATAATGTCACACGTTAAATCAATATTAGGTTTTGACGTATAAACACTGTATACTCAGTGTGTTACCTCCCGAGTGAAAGTTGGAAAAAAATCCCTCGGGTGGGACTCGATCCCCCGGTCTCCTGCTTTCTAGTGCAGACGTCTTACCACTCGACCACCGAGCTTACGGGATCGGTGGGCTGGTTCGAATCTGATGTATGTATAGCAGCGGGTACCGCATTTAATTATTCAAAGTAAACAGTGTTTATACGTCGGTGAAGGGCAAAACCTAATATTGATTTACATCACCCCGACCGACGCAAATATGCCATCTTTTGAATGTCACAGGTTATTCGATTCCAGTCCTTTCATCTCTTTGAGTAAGCTTTCTGCCATTAATCAGGGTGAGAGCGATATTTTTTTTGAACGACCACTCACATCATTGTCCAGGTATGTGAAGTACGGAAGGAAGAGGACCTTGCTGGCGTTCTCCTGGTCCTGCTGATCGTATGCTTCCAAGAGCTGCTCTAAGATAGACGACGACTCATCCATGGCATAACCGTCATATCTGAGTAAAAAGAGAGATAAAAAAAGTGTCAATATTTTTTTTTTTTAATATCCTCTTCACGGTGAATTGTTTCTAGTGGTGGGATTGGCTTTTGCTGTAATTTTCAGAAATGAACTATTTGAGGGGTTAGTATAACAGATCAAATATTGTTACACTGACATGTTTGAAGGTTTGTGTTCGAAAATGCTGGAAAAACCAAGAAAAACAAAAAAGTTCAAGTAGTCTGGTTCCTTGACTCCACTAAAGATAAAATGGATCAATTTATAGATGCCGGAAAATTGTAAGGTAAGGGAACCAATCTAGCTGGCCTGCACCCGTTCATGAACATGTAACCAATAGCAAACAAAATTTGGAATGAAAAAAAGTGTAAAGTTGGAGCAGTAGTTGAAAAATAGTTAGGTTTTTCCAACGGTAGTTGGCCGACCACCGTTGGAAATGTATACAAAAATACAATTTTCTTGAAAATGACTTCACACCAGGTGCCATAGGATGCTTTAGACTGTTATTTACCAACATCCTAGTAAGGTATATCGTAAAAACTTGGTAGTTTTATTTTTCGATGTTTGCAAATGTTGTATATTCCCTTTAATCAATTTTTTTTTTAAATTCAGTTTGAATTCCACTATTTGATTTCAATTTTGGAAACCAGATACTAAAAAAACTTTAATAAAAAAAAAAATTAAGCCTTTCATTTTTTTTGTGACACAGGCTGAAAGAAAACAACTGGAACATTTCCCAAGTTGGTCATTGGTCTCTGATTCTAACTGCATTCACTTGCTAGTTGTCCTGTTGGTATATGAATAGCCTGCCCATTCGACTTTAATATCAGAGAGTTCCCACCAATTTTTTCAACATTACAGTACAGCTCTGGAGTGTTTTTGTAAAGGCCCAGTGGTCACTGAATCCCTCAAACTATACCCAGTCATTCCAGGATGTTGGAGTCTCTCCATTGGAGGATATCGGAGTATTCAGGCTGCTTCGAGACAGCCTAGGAAGTTAGGGTTAATGCAACTGTACCTCATAGCCATGTTGCAAACCTTGCTGGCGGCCACAAAGTCCCCCCGATGGAGATGGACCAGCACAGTCACTGCTACCAGCTGCAAATGAAGTAACAGGGTTAGGGTTAGCTTTCAATAAAGCTTACCAAGGTGCCGAAACAGCCAACAAGTGTGGAGCAATCTGACAATTGGAAAAAAAAACCTGATGAGGCGGCACTATGCTCACAGCTATGTCACTTAACCCTAACCCACCTCACTCCTCCAAAATCCTCCTGGCGGTTTTGGAGGATTCTAGAGGATTGAGGATGAATGGTGATTGAATCAAATGAGGATTCTGGAGGATTGAGGATGAATGGTGATTGAAGCACATGAGGATTCTGGAGGATTGAGGATGAATGGTGATTGAAGCACATGAGGATTTTGGAGGATTGAGGATGAATGGTGAATGAAGCACAAGAGGATTTTGGAGGATTGAGGATGAATGCATTTTGAGGCAGGACTGTCTGATGATTTTGAAGGATTTGGCGTTGGTTATCCTTCATTTAAACACGAGTGCAAAGTTTTGGGATGAGGAGGATTTTGGAGGATTGAGGATGGTTGTAAGCAACAAGGGCCTAGGGGGTTAGAGTTAATTGGGTTCTTAATTTTGAGGCACAGATGTCACTTTCAAACCCTATTGACGTACCACCTACATGTAAGTCAAGTCTGTCACAAGCCAATGTTGCCCCTAAGGCCAGCATTTATCTCCAGTTTCATTAGCATGAAATGACTGAGAATATTTCTACTCCCCCCGGATGGGATGCTAGTCCATCGAAGGTTACTCCCCAGCTAATGCCGGTACCCATTTATACTCCTGGGTGGAGGGTTGCAAGTGGGGGTGAAGTGGCTTGCCCAAGGACACAACATATATACACAGCAGCTGGATTCGAACCGCTGACCATCTGATCGTGAGTTACGAACCTCAACCACTTTACCACACTCCCCCCTGACCACCTACATTTGCCACCTCAGTTAATGCCTCCTAATTTTGGTCATCTGATAAGTCCGTATTACCTTGTACACGTAGCCCAGATTTTCCACTACATCGTACATATTCCTTGCTTTTTCGAGCAGCTCTAGAGCCTTGTCAAAGTCCCGGACTCGGACTGAGAGCCGTGCTGCTTTGCTGACTGAATCCACGGCTTGTCGTATTCTGTCTTCATTCTATGGATGGACGGAGGGAATGGTATAAAATAGGAGGGTTTCTTTAGTGTCAATTTGAGAGATTTGTAAACGAGTCGTCACAACTCTTCACATCATCACAAGTCAATTTCAATAAACTGTGACAAAGATATTCCTTCATCATGTATCTCTTTTTACTTGTGACGTGTCATATTTGACATTAAAGGCATTTAGGATCATTTGCTTTTATCGCAAAAGTAACCTACCCAAATTATTATGAAAAAGCTTACTTAGGCTAAAGATCACACTGGTACTAAATTATTCTGTCTGGCTTGCTGTCATTTAGAAGAAATCAAGAAATGTTGGTGATTTCCAACAACCAGTCAATTGCCTGATTTTTGGAATAAAGAGTTTTACTGATGAAATTGTGTTTCGCGATCAACAGGTTGTGCACAGTTTTCCACTGTTTTCTCAAAATGTGTAACATCAACTGAGCTGAAACTTCAACAGAATAGGTTTTGAACATTCTTCCTTGGAATCTGAGTGGTATTGTTATTGGAAATGGACAAAATGCATGAAAAGCAAATGATGCTGTATGCCTTTATGACAACTCTTCACCTTGGTAATTAGGATTCGGAAAGTAATGGTATTGATAAGAATCCTTTCTGTGCAGAAACTGCAAAGCCTAGCGGATGCCTGAAAAATATCTACAATTTTATACTGCAACACTAAAGAACTGACCTCAGCTATCTCAGCAGCTGTAAGGTACAAATCCACAGCTGATCTTGCATTAATGGTCTCCATTATACTGTGAGATAAGAAGTAGAAGCAAATACATCAATCATCAGTAGCTGATTAAAACATGAGAATTGTTTGGTGTGTCAATTTGTATAAAATTAACCAATTACTCAAGCTTTTGGAGATTTTCAAGTACACGGAAGTGTTTCTTAAATTAATCTGGTTTTTAGCAGCTGGAAAATAATCAATGCTTCCATTATCGAAGTCAAATGTCGCACACAAAATTGTCTCGCTCACAATCTTATAAGTGACTTAACAGCCAATTCACAAAAAAGGTAGCAGGATAAATAACAATGCACATACATGTGAGACATTTTGGCAGAAGATACAGAACTGAGCAGAGCTTGAAATGACGGTTCAAAGTTTTTCCGTTATTAGGGAGAGAATAAAATTCTCCTTACAATACTGTTTGTTGCACTTCAATCAGGTTTTCGTTGACAAGTAATTGCTGTTGAAAGTTTGAATTTATCGACATGACAAAGGAGTTATATACCGAGAAAAAGTTTTCTTTGACTGTTTTGGAGTTTTGAAAATGAAAGTGGCCAACTGTTTTTCTTGACAAACATTAATTCTAAATTATTGTACTCGATTATATTAATTACGCCATGGTATTTCCTTAAAAACGCTTTTATTCAATGATTTTTATACTATTTCTTGTATACATGTGTAGAAGATATCAAGGATTACAAAAATCAATAAATCTGAAAATCGAAAAAAAAATCACCCACATTCCTTTTTTTTTAATTTTTCACTGCGGCCTGTGCGCAGTTCTGTCTCATTTTACCAGAGCACCTCACATTTTTATATGAAGAAAAAAACATAAGTTTTACTACATGAAGCACATAATCTTCCAAACCTACCCGGCTGCTTTTTCCAACGAGATGGCGGCCGTGTCGCCGGTTCCATACTCTCTGAACATGTTGGCTGCTTTAGTGATATAATGGACAGCTTCGTCATACTCCTTCATATCCTGAGAAGACGATGATACAATAATGTAGTATCCTTCAGCACTAGTGTGATGTATAGACTCTTTTCACAAGTACCCCCTCAACGGTCACAAAGGGAGAGTTGAGGGCGACCACTGGGAGGGCAGGCAAGGATCCAGAGGGGGGTTTTGGGGGTCGAATCCCCAGTGTTGTAGGACTCGAGTCCAGGACTCGGACTCGAGTCGGACTCGAGTCACATTTTTCGACTTGAGTCACATTTTTCGACTTAAGTCACATTGGACTCGGACTCGAAGCTTGTGAATCAAGGCTCGGACTCGGCCTCGAGGCTTGTGACTCGAGAATCGGACTCGATGTTGGTTACTCAATTACAACACTGCAAATCCCCCCCCCCCAGTTCTGACTCAATTAAAAATAGGGCTTGTTTCTATGTTCTTATTAAGATGATGAAATAAGCTTTAATTTGATGTGTGTCTCAAACACCTTGGAGTGTTGTACTTTTCCTGAAGTTCGGAAGTGGGTGTAATCATTATTGGGGTCTATGGCAGTTTATTTACTAGTCTGCAACCATAGACCTCCAATATGGCGGGCTTATGGGTGACCACTGACCTATGACATCACGTGAAATTCCTCAATTGGTTTCTGTCTAATAATTAATAATAATTGTGCTCCTCTACCCTCACAGGTACCCATTCATACTCCTGGGTGGAGAGAGGCAATTGTAGTTAAGCGTCTTGCCCAAGGGCATAAACATCATGTTCCTGGCAGGGTTCGAACCAATGCACATTCGTACATGAGTCAAACATCGTTACCACTGGACCATGGCGTTCTACACAAAGACATCAGATGATAAGGATTTGTACAGTATCCCAGTGGTCGCAAGTTTTGTAAAAAGTGAGTCTACATGTATAAAACAATTTGTGGTTTGCTTGAAAACAAAAAAATTGTCCACAAAAATTGTCCACAAGTAATGCTAACTTTGAACATGTTCAAACCTTGGGTGTCAATAATTCAGGCAACGCATAACGAAGTATTTTCTAAAAGAACCCTAATTGTCCAAGATCTTCAAACATGGATAAGGGATGAGTGGGAAGTGTCGTTCAACTTACCTTCAGAATGAGTCCGGCTTGTTCGTATGCTTTGGCGGCATGGAAGAGACTGAGAATAGACTTCAGGAAGAATAACAACATCGTCAATCGCAAGATGATCGTAAAGAAGTTACGATCAATCGCATGTCACATTACAAATAGAGCAGGCACAATGACAAAGGAATGCTTGTGTCAAAGTAAAACCTAACCCCTAGGCTATTTTGGCTAGAAAACCCTGCTAAACGCAACAACATGCCACGCTTGTCAACTAGACTTTGATGCTCAGTGTAGCAAGATCCATCAGGTAAAAAAATCTCAAGGCCAAACTGCCTCAGAGTGAGTGGTCACCAACTGCAGCAGGCTACAGCTGTGGCACTGTTCAATGGGACTAGCTCTCATTGTTTCAGATTCGGCTGGTGTTGATGGCTTAATGCAGCAAGGTCCCACAGACTTTTACACCTGATGCACTGTGTTGCATCTGCTATGATTACAGCTAATATGAATAAGTTGAGACCTGATTTGAGATTGGATGACTTGTGATTGATTTGTGATGACGTTTGGCTGAGTGCATTTCAACTCGGACTTCCACAATTTTAAGGTTTGCTTGAACTTGTACAATTGAAAGGGAACATTTACTTTTGCTGTAATTTTCAGAAGTGGATGGATTTGGGGGGTTAGTATTTTATAGCAAATATTGTTACACTGACTTGTTTGAAGTTTTGAGTTCGTAGATGCTGAAAACACCAAGAAAAACAATTATGTTCCTGTAGTCTGGTTCACTGATCCCACTTTAGATGAAACAGAGCAATTTATAGACTTCGGGGAATTGTAAGGTCAGGGAACCAGTCTACCTGGCTTGTACCCATTCATAGGTGTGTAATTGGTTGCAAACAAAATGCGGACTTACTTAATATGGTCAATTGGGGGCAGTGTTTGGTAAAAAGCTGGGTTTTTTTCTAAACGCTGGTCGGCTGACCAACGTTGGAAATTGATACAAATTACCAGTTTTCTTGAAAATGACACCACACCAGGGGCCATGATTTTACAGGATGCTTTAGACTGTCATTCTCTAAGGTGTTTCATAATAACTTGGTAGTTTTTGTTTTTTCGGTGTTTGCAAATGTTATATATTCCCTTTAAAGGTTTGCTTGAACTTTAATGAAGGATACGCTTTGCACTGTGTGTGGCACTCTGCAGCCTTGATGTACATGGCCTTGGCTTTCTCCAGTGATTTGGCATGACGGTAGCACAGACCTGCGACGCAAAATAAAACAGGATTACAAAGGGTCGGTTAAGTTTGATGCATCTGAAAGCAAATTGGAATCCTCACGGTATCTTTGCATGGGTCCTGGCTAACAGGGGCCTAAAGTCTGTCTTACATGTATTTATCACTATGTCACTGTTTGTTATAGTGGCAATGAGTCCATAAATTGGATCGTTTTATCGTGTGCTTGTATACTGTAATTTCATTGGTCTAGGACGGCCAGGTGCCTGGACAATAAAAATGCATGTCACACACTGAGGATATCACACTGCACGCTATAGCTTTGCGCAATGAGAACTGCAACGTCAAACGCTCAGTCTCATGTCCGGCAGGACATCAAAACCTTCAGTTATCAAAGGCTACATCAGTGATTTAATTTATTTCTTACACAGTAAGTTACAATTATCTGATTGTGTTATTGGCACATTATAACAAAACAATTGTTGACTGCTGTGATGTGGGATAAGCCGTTTTTAACCCCCTTGGGGCGCATAGTTTGCCTTGGGTGCTGTGCGCACCTGGGGTGTTAAAAACGTCATATCCAACATCACAGCAGTCAATAATTATTAAATGGCTCGTGGTTAGTTAAATGTGAGTTTCTAGTTTTCAGTTCCAGCCTACCTGCTTTCTGATATGCATGGGCGGCACCGTCAAAGTCTGCTTTCCATTTCGTCCAAGAGGTTTTTAGGCTACCAAAGACAGAAAAAATTTAAATAAGATAAAAAAAAATCCCCACTTGCAGCACTGTTAATAATACAAGACAAGAAACACTACGACTGATAGATTTTTACAGGTCATTAACTTGACATTTGCAGTTATCTTAAATACAGCAATTGTGCAGTTAGTTACGGACCCCTCTTTAGTTTGGGTCAAGTTTGAGTCAAGAGTGATTTTTATCATTCCAAAATAACTTTTCCAACCAAAATCAGATTTTTGTCAATTCTAATGAGACTATGACGCTATCGTTCATAATTTTGAACAGTACCGTTCAGTAGATAATGAGATTATTAACATATTTTACAGTTGATGCCATGCATCTATATTTTCGTGAACATTGCATTTTGTTGTCTTCATCATCGTTTTACCCACAAATTTTCCTCAAAGAAATCAAACCCTGCCCTCAATCCATGGCACTTGGTTGTTATGTGGCTAACTAATAGTTTGGTAAGTCCAATAACATAAAAGTTGATTTTTGATCTCTTCAACATAGAAATAGGGCCTGTACATGTAACTACACACTTGCCTTAAATTTTGAAGTTTGGGTAATGAAAATATACTAGCAGTCATTAGAAAGAGCTTTGAAAATGAAATAAAATGACGTTATTAAGCAGCTCAGTGAGATGAACATTAATGAATTTTTGAATTCTTTAGGAATTAAATATTCGTGTCTACATGTATGCGTCCTAATTATTTTAAAGAAATACCCAAAACTGAAGTCTTTTAGGACTGATCTTTTCATAACTTGTTTTTAAAAAAAATGTTGAGGACCAAACAAAAAATAGTGTGAGAATATTGCCACTGGGCAAGGAAACCAAATATTAAGTCCGAAAAAGAAGCCACAAAAATCCATCGTTTTTAGCTGCCAATAGCAGCTCCACAAAAACTCATGTCTCTCTGTTAGTCCATAGGTCAGTTAGTTAGTAACAAACATTGACATTGTCTATTTTGCTCCTACATATTTTGACCAACATATTTTTGATTTCAACCAAACTTTGTCCAAGGTATCAGTAGCCCAGCCCCAACATTTGACCAAACTTGGGTCAAAGGTCATCATGGGGTGAAAGCCAAAATAACGTCAAATTTCAAATTAGCTCAAATAAGCTCAAATGACAACAGTAGCACTGTCAATGTGCTGGTCTTCGTCAATCATGAACAAATGTCCATGGTGACCTCTTTGTCCGGCCTACTGCTATGGGGTCAAAGCATTGCAAGGTCAACATACATGTAAGGTGACCACGCATTCGTTGGCCCTCAGCTTCCGAGATCCGATCGAGCTTATTGTAGCAAATACACAGCGGGCATAAAAAACATATTATGCCTATTCTAAAAGCACATCGTGCAACAATATTAAACTCGCCTCCTCTCCTGGCAATTTTCACTCGTGCAGTCGTGAAATGGACAAAAATAGTCCATTCGACGACAGATTTCCACCAAAATAGCAAAAACAATTGCCACAAATGTAAATCAACATCTGAAGTTTACAAATTTTAGACTTCCCGAAAATTTTCCTGACTCGACTCTCCGCAGACTTTATAAATATCGTCAGACCCATTTAAAACTACGCGATCGTATTTCTACGCACTCAACTTTAAATCCCGTTTCACAACTCGCGCGCGTGCAATTCGATGTGCGCAGATCATTGTCATGATCGAGGAGCGGACCAAATTGGCACTAGCTGTTACTTGTTTGTGTTAGGATACTGCAAAAAAATGGCGTTGTGTAACTGCGTTTGACCCTTCCTCTTTTTCCTCTCCCTTATTTGGTCTCAAAATCCGTAATTTCCAGACATTTCATACCATTTTTCAGCCTCTCGAACGTGTCCATCTGCCTCCGCCGTCTTCTTTGCTTCCATTTTGCTATTGTGAATAGCGCCCTCATTCGATTATAAGCTATAAGTTTTTAAAATCATTTGTTACCATCACGTAAATGACTCATATGCAGCCACGTCACTGATAGGCCTAGCCACCTAGCGCTCTTTCCCCGAAGTCTCGCTGAAAGATATATTTTTAAAAAACATTTTGAACATTTGTCAGTTTTGCTAATTTTAGTCAACTCAAGAATTTTTTTTCTCTGACGGGAAAATAAAGTCCGAGAACCTGACTAGCATTAGCAACTATGGATGAAAAAAAAAACGATACAGGCGCGGATCCAGAGGGAAAATATTGGGGGTCGACTGGGAAACCTCCCCCCCCAGCTCTGACTCAAGAGGTTTTTTTTATAGAAATATATTAAAAATAATCTGAAACCCTCCCCCCCCCCCCCCCCCCCCACTGGCCTGCTGTGGCACCCACCACAATTATGACAATTATACCGGTAATAATGTCCGCCTGTGCATTTGAACCGAGGTAATATTAATTGTACAGAGTGACTTTTTGGTATTATTATAGTGTTAATTATATTCGGATTTGAACAGCGCCCCGATTGAAAGAATGGTACGAACACCCCCCGCCCCTCCCCCTATTGATTTATGGAGGCCAATTAATTGTCTAGAGAAGAAAAAAATCTGTCTACATCTCAGCATTGAGTGCTGATGGAACCCCCCCCCCCCCCCCCCGCTAGTCCGAGTAACTTGGACCCAACTTATCGCCTTTTTTTTAACATTTGGACATGGTCTGGCGCGATAGTAAGCCAGACCATGTCCAAATGTTTAAAAAAAGGCGATAAGTTGGGTCCAAGTTACTCGGACTAACCCCCCCCCCGCCAAAAATTCCAGGATCCGCCACTGCGATGTCAATCATTAAAATTAATAGCTCATTTTGTATAGAACAGAAAGCATTTGGCACAAACTCAATTGAATTTTTTTTTTTTTTTTTTTTTAGAGTGGTGGTTTTTTTTGCAGAGGAAAAAGAAAGGTGCTCTGGGCTGTTAGCGGGGGTTGGGGATTTTGAGGTCGAACCTTTATAGACCTCCTCCAACGACCCCCCCCCCCCAAAAAAAAACCCCAGTCCACTTCACGTCTATATACATTATAGGCCTACACGTCTTTATCTTTCGTGGTACGAAAGAAAAGCTTTTAATAGAGGTTAATTTTCCGCTTATTGAAAAAGGCTAGCTTTCATTAAAAAATAACCCATATCCAGTGGCTCTTCCAACATGGGGAAATGGGTAGCATTTTCAGTGGCTCTTTCAACATACGGGGGGGGGGACGGCAGGGCGGAATCCACTGGGAAACCATCTCTTTGATCGGTTGCAGACCCTGCATGCTCGGTTTATTATATTTAACGTTCATTTATCAATGTTTAAACATTTGTTTATTTAGGGGGATCGAGGTAGGGTAGGGAATTCATGCCTGATATATGCCCCATATATCAGATATGATTTGCCCATCCCTTAATTTGTCTTCTCAAATACTCTTCTATTCCTTTTCTGTGTGTGTGTGTGTGGGGGGGGGGGGGGGGGGGCACCCAAAACACAAAAAGGGAAGAAAAAAATACTCTGAGGGGAGCACTTATTTCAGTTGTACAAGTCAAAAACAGGAGTACTTTTGACAAACACTGAATGAGATGTGGACAGACACTCGAGTGAATGGAAGTCGCATAAATCATACATTTCGAAAAAAGTAGATACTTTCAACTCCAATATAATATCATTGATAATACTATAAAACTTGCCAAAATAAGGGCAACAATAATTGTACGCATAATGACAAATCTAGAGTTGCTACACAAAAATATAAAATTCCACTTATTAGCCACACACCTTGAACTCGAACAATGTAATCATCATATAAATAAATGAAAAATCCTGTATCTTCCAAGCCACAACTGTAGCACCCACAACTTTTTGGATGGGGGAGCTGAAATATACTAAAACACCCCTACCCCCTGGCAAACACGTTCCAGCACCCCCTGGCAAAAAAAAAATGTTCCCAGTGGGCTTGGTTTCTTCAACACTGGACAAAATCATGAAATTCACTATATATGAGGCCTTGTAGTACCATAAAATTGACAAATTTATCTTTTAGTTTAAATCAAGAGCCAGAAAACATAATCATTTAGAAATAGATTGTTAAAATAGAACAAGAAAACAAGTACATAACATTTGAATTGCATATAAATAAAATTATCGGGCGCCACCTATCAGCAAAAGATTAGCACTTCGTGCTCAGAATTTAAAGAAAGGCCCTCCTTAATTTCACCAAATAAAAAAGCAAATTATTTGAGTAATTAATACAATTTGGTCATAATTATATTACTCATTAGATTTGACTGAATATCTACTTTTGTAAACTAACTTTTCAATATTTCATTACAAGATTTTATAAGGTGTGTAGCATATTAATTGAAACAAAGAAATGTAAGGAATAGATTTTTTTTAAATGTGATTACATTTTTGTTTGAAAGTCCAACAAGCCTAGAATAATGTAAATATTCCTGAGTAAAACGCTTGGGGAAACACATTTTAGGAATTCATAAAAACAGAATAAAATTAAAGGATACAAGAGAGAAAATGGACAGAAATATCACACTACATATGGATTTTGTAATGAATAAAAGCACCAACAGATGAATATAACCATGATATCTTAAACCCTAAAACCGAGGGCCGGGGAGGGGCGGATTTTGTCCCCTTGAATTTCTTGACAATATTTTTGCCAAATTTGTGTTTCTTGCCGTGAGCTTTGTAATGACAATGACATTCTAGCTTCAAGTTTGGCGCACGTTTCGATACCAAATTTATAAAAATTGACCCATCGCTGTAGAATCGCGTTTGAATCGCGTCAACGCAGTGAAATATTGTCCAATTACATGATATACAAATGGACGCAGAACACGCAAAATCTGAGACAAACAAAACTTAGTGTACAAAAATTCCATAGAGTTGTCTAAGGGGCGTGGCTAACTCGCAAATGGTGATAGGTCAACTGACGTTAGGTTCACCGCGTTACTTGGAGGCTGGGCCCCACAGAAATCGCATTTCCCCATATGGATAGTACAGCTTGCTGTAGTAACAGTGTACTCACTTGCAAATTCATAATGAGGCATTAATTAAAAAAAACGCTTTGTGTTATGAAAATCAAAGTTCTGTGAATATTTTCAGATTGAATTGCTCTACATGTGTGCCGAATTTCATTGCATTTCGTCGCTTCACGTCTGAGTTCTAAGGGGGGGGGGCGGAATCTGCCTCCCCCGGCTGTGAGATGGTCTTAAAAATCCTGGCCCCTTTAGGATTAGACGAAGTGTTAAATCTGACAAACTTTCCATGATTCTTGACAATGAAAAATCTTATCATTATAACACTAAATGTATGTCAGTAAATCTGGATAATTTTTTTTATTAAGATATTTCAGTCATAATGTAATTTTTCTCCTCCATCTTGAAATATCGATTCTAATGGTCTCTATTCTCCAGGAACTCTACGGTCATTCAAATGACTTAAACTCTCATTTATCTATAAACAAATACTAAATATATTAATACTTGAACAAAAGCATAAATACTTGTTACCAACATGCTATATGTTTGCATTGTTACTATGTAAGATAATGCCGTGCCCAAATGCCCATCGCATGCATATACGTGTGTTTAGTAAAGCCCTAAATGCATCACTAGATGAGTGCATCGCGTGGAATACTAAAATGAGCTTTACACTAACGGTGGATCTGGAAAGCCATCCCACTGAAGACAAAACAAATTCATGGGCAGCTCAGATTGGTCTATTGAGATCTCTGTTTCTTTGGCAAGTTCTAGCTACCAGAGGCAAATTTCATGGATCTGCTTAAAGTAAGTATGGAATCTTTGTTAGGAGATAAGCACCGTCGATATCAGAATTTTCAATAATCGATGTATCGGAAATCCAATATTGAGAATATTTTGATATATCGATTATCCCATGTAAAACTTAAAAACCATAAAGATGACACTTTGATTAAAAAAAAGAAAATTTAGGTCCCAATTTTCCATGGCTTTCTCTGGAGCATATTGCTCAAACTTTTTAAAACAAATTTCAGCACTGACAGTTTGTCCAGAACAGGCGGTTTCTTTTGAGGTTTTACAAATAGGGAGACTGCGAATTCCAGGGAACGTAGAGCACAAAGCGACACCGCTTGGTATTTCATGCTGTTTTTATTTTGCGTCACAAGCACATGTTGCCGCCGAGTTTTAGTTCATTATACAGCAAACGTTAAAAACAAAGCAAAAGCACAAATGGGAGATTTATTTTGAAGATAATCTGACGCATTTTCGATAGATTCGATATTATTCCTCAATATCAACAATTTCTATATTTCAATATGATTAAAAAATTGCCATCGGCGATATCGTTATCAAAATAATATTGAATAATCAAGTAATATGGCTATATCGACGGTGCTTACTAGGAGATCTCAGGTGCAAAATTCTGTTGGTTAACAGAGCTGCGCGATTGGGCCCAACAGACTGACCATGAAGCCGGCCCAGTATGGGCCCCTCCAATGCTGTAATGCATGTGCCAGCCATACGCATCATATGTCAGTGCACACGTCAAAATTTGGTTGCACACACATGTATACACAATCAAGGCTTTGATTTGTTGAATCATTTGGGGCCGAGACTTCACTCTTTGACTACTGAATTATTTCCCTCAATGAGATGGAAATTAAATTTGCTGTGACATTTAAGGCAATTTATCTGCTCGCTGTCTGCAGAAGGCACCATTTTAAATGGATAAATCAACTCTTCGTTTGCAAAGAGCCATATAATTCTGTTGACGCGTTTGTTTAAAGGTAGAGTAGATCATTTGTCATTTGTGCACTTGTTTCATTTGAAGCAACAAAAGTGCTCAAAATCTAAACACAGGTACCAAACAAACAATCTGATGATGTTTTAGCTCTACTGAATGCTGTATATTCCGAGAAAACAATATTCTAGGATCTCAATTTCAATTCAAAACTTCCCAAGTCATACATTGACTTGCACCCCAAATCAGCTTCCGGAACACCTTCTCATTCAGCCGATTGCAGCTACACGATGTAACGCACTGAACCGAAAGAATAATAGCAACCACGCGCACACGTGCATCGTGTCAATGCTTGTGCATACCCATTCACAGATTCGCCCAATTACAAACCAACTACAAACAGAAATTTCCAAAAAATATGTCACTTGACGAGCTTGGAAATGACCTTCTTTTACCATTTTCTTTACCATTACCATCTTTAAGCCAAGTAAGCTTTTTAACAATAACTTGGTCAGTTACTTTTTTTGGATGGCTGCAAATGATCTACCGTTCCTTTAATAAAATCGACCAAGTATGTGGCAACTCTGCCTTCACAGCTCTCTCCAAGGTGAGTTATCGTGACAGAGCCCTCCGTCTCGTTGGCAATGTTGTGGTCAAGGTCCTTGTGATGGATCACAAGGACATCACAAGTCCGGTCACAAGCCAATCATAAGTCCAGTCACAAGCCAGACATAAGTCCAGTCACAAGCCAATCATAAGTCCAGTCACAAGCCAATCATAAGTCCAGTCACAAGCCAATCATAAGTCCAGTCACAAGTACCAGTGGATGAACAATAAAAGTATTAATGGCTTTTGTCACATTTCATTTTGGATAGTTTGTGAGTTGACTTTGGCCTTGTGATGGACATGTAATGGACATGTGATGGACATGTGATGGACATGTGATGGACATGTGATGGACATGTAATGGACTTGTGATGGACATATGATGGACATGTAATGGACATGTGATGGACATGTAATGGACATGTGATGGACATGTGATGGACATGTGATCCATCGCAAGGACTTCCTGGTGACATAAAGAGCGCCTTCTATTTGGTGGGTAATTTGTGCACCTCTGGTATATCGGCCATCGGATCTTCCTCCCTGAGTCCCTCGCTCTTCCTTCCCTTGCCGATCAGCTCCAGGAGAGCCTGGGCCTCCGGGTCCTTGTCTAAGATGCTCTTCTTGGCATTCTCATCCTCTTCCTAACGTGGGATTGGAGAGAGAGAGAGAGAAGAGGGGGCGGAGTTAATCCAACCACAAAACGTTTAATTTTTGTTTGTTTGTAAGTACTTGGCAACTGGCCGGGATAACCCACGAAAGTCTCTCGACTTATTTCCAGTGGGGTCCTTTGGTAGAAGATGTGGAAGGAAATTACAGTTTTAGTGGTGGGAGGAAAGCCCCAGAATGATATTCTGGGGAAAACCCACGGAATCAGGTAGGGACTGAAAACCCAATTCACATATTGGCCCAGGCGGGATTCACAGCAGTGGAAGGCGAGGAAAACAAGTTTGTCACCAATGGAAATAGAATCATGGCAGATGCTGCAGTGTGCAGTTTCTGACCAGGGTTATATTATGGCCATGCATCACGGTGGGCCGAAAAGATTTTTCTCCCACTATGAACTCCCCAGATCATAGACAACAGTAGATGGAGATATGTTTGCATGCAGGGCACACCATATGGGATTCTATTGGCAAGCATTTGTCTGAAATTACGCATGGGCCACATGCAGGCACACGGCGGCAATGGTGTTTGAACAATCTATCCTTGCCATCAGTTGAGTACATGTGCAAAGAGCCCATGGCTGGTTGAAACTGCACTAATATTAAATGTATGGGTAGATGCTAACACTGGCCTATACACATGGAAATTTGTTGCATCATCATAATTGCAAGCAAATTTCCACCTTCCAAGTCAGCATGTGCTCTGCTGTGCTTGCAATTCATCGTAAGTGTACATTTGATCATTTACAAGTTATATTCAAATAATATGAAATTTCCCTTGAACATCCTTTAAGAGGTTGCATCAGCGTTTAAAGAGAAGATACAACATTTGCAAACATCAAGAAACAAAATGATCAAATTATCACGAAATATGTACTGATTGTTAGGGAATGAAAGTCTACAGCATCCTGTAAAATCGTGGCTCCTGGTGTGCTGACATTTTCAAGAAAACTTGTATTTTTCCAGCGCTGGTCAGCCGACTAGCGTTGGAGAAAACTGGCTTTTTTTTAAAAACTGCTCCTAATTTTTCACATTTAGTTATTCCGCATTTTCTTTGCAACAGATTACACACCTGTGAAGGGGTACAAGCCTGCTAGACTGAATCTCTGACCTTACAATTCCCCAAAGTCTATAAATTGCTCTGTTTCATCTTAAGTGGGTTCAGAGAACCAGACTACAAGAACATGGTTGTTTTCTTGGATTTCCCAGCATCTCCGAACCCAAAACGTGAAGCAACTCAGTTTAACAATATTTGCTACAACATACTAATCCTCCGAATCTGAAAATTGCAGCAAAGGCAAGTTGTACATTCCCTTTAAATCCTGTATTCAAATCTGGTCACCTGATTTTGTTCAACGAAAAAATGTGCAATGTGTTCCGCACATTTAAGCTCCCATGAGTGCCCTTCACACAGGTCCATAATGTAAAACATAAATGACCTTTAAATTTAAACACTGAAAACTATGAGTACAATTATTGGAAACTTACTTCTGTTTTCTTTGGTGGGGCACCGACTGCCCACACCTCCACCAAGTCAATGGTGAAGTCCTCCTTAGCTGAGAGCTGTGGGCTGTCGTAGGTCAGGCACTTGGGTCTGGCTCTGCTGTGGCCCTGGCCAAACTCTTGGTCTATCCAGAGTCCAAAATAGTCAAACTGGCCGCCCATTCCCTGTGGTAAATGATAATAATGTGGCGCTTATATAGTGCTTTATACCAAAGGTCTGAAAGCGCTTTATGATTATTACCCCAGTTCATCAGGCCATGAAACCATTAACCGTTAAATATGGTCTCTACCATTACAGCTACCCATTTATACTCCCGGATGGAGAGTAGCAGTTGTGGTAAAGTGTCTTGCCTAAGAACACGAGCACCATGTTGCCTGTCAGAGTTTGAACCAACGTACCACAGCAAGTGAGTTGAACACCATAACCACCGGACCATGGGGACCATATGGTAAAACACATTCAAGAATAGGGGGGGGGGGGGGGGGGGGGGGAGGGAACCAAATTGAAGAGATTCACAACAAGCATTTAACTTTTTAACGCCCAGTCCAGTACTTTTTGTGATGCCACACAAAAACACCCACAGTAAACAGTGTTGAAAATCCTTTTTTGTTATGAACAAAGAAATTTACTGGAGCAGGGTACGAACCCACAACCTCTAGAGTACCATACCACTGTAAAGTCGATATAAATCCCTCCCTTATCAAAATGGTTTTAATGACAAACAGAAAAAAAAATCAAAGAGCATGTGTATCCCGATAAATGTTGTAACCATTTGGTGCACAGATTATTTGGATTAAATGCACAGATTATAACAATTTTGGGCAGTCGCTGGCGACCGCTCCGTGCACGAAACCGTTAAATATTTTGACCCACCTTAACATGAATCATGTGTTGTATTGTCTGCAAACATTTTTTTTTTATGCCATGAAATTCTCATCTATTAAAAATTAAACCAGTCCCCATCCAGTTAAAAAAATTGTGGTTGGCTGGCTGGGAAAAATGTATTTTTTTCAAAGAGTCATTCAGTGAAGGGGCTATGGGCTCCGTGCGCCAACAAAAGAGGGCGCGTTTTTACCTCTTTTGAGAGCTCAGTGGATGGGACACACAGCGTGTGCGTACTGTCCTGTACTGGTTCGCGCTAGAAGTACGCACGACTTCCTGAATGTGCAAAAGCTATAGCCGCCGTAAGTGTCAGGCGTCGTCGGCACGCGAATACTTTCGAATTCAAGTTGCGATGGTCTCCGAGACTAATCCCCGCCTCCAATAACTTTGGATACATTCGAAATACGCAGTGGATGGATCGGGAACCAGTCTAGGTCACCCCCAACTCTCCTTTTCTGGCCGTTGATGGGGTACTTGTGCACGGATCCCAAAGCTATCCACAACAATTATGTTTGATAATTCAGACCGTATGAATTGACAATATGAGCTTACATGTTTTGCCTGACTAGATCAAACCGTTATTTCTTTTTATTTAAATATTGTGTTGGTAATGTTTGTTTGTGTGTTTTTTTTGGGGGGGGTGTTAAAAATAATCTAGCCATATCTCACCAATCCATTTGGTAGTGTTTGTTGGTCGATGTTCAGGTACATGTAGTGGTCATTCTGACCGCTGCTCTCGTAGATTCCTACTTTAGGGGACAGGCTGAATAAGAAACACCTACTAGATCCTGAAAATAAAAAAAGGAAACAAAATGCTCTCAATCACCCCTCACGGCTACCCATTTATTCTCCCATGTTGAGAATCAATTGTGGTATTAAGTGACTTTTGAAGTGATCTTGGGGGAGGGGGGAGTTATAGTTAACAAGTGAAACACTTGGCAAATGTTAGGTCCATTTCATACGTGGAAACAACCTGTCAAAAATCTTGTAAAATCCATGTTCACCAGGCCATGAGACCATTTGTCTGCAGCAGCTTGAGTCAACTTCTTGTTATGTTCAGGAGGGTTATCAATGATTCCAGAGGGTTGTTGTCGCTCCGTGGGCCGGCCAAAGATGCGCTGGGTGGACATCATCTGAAAATGGTCAGGGTGTGACACCACTGAAGTGAAAGCAGCAGCACTGGAAAGACGGGATGTGGTGGGAGCGGAGCCAGTGATGGGGCAAATGCCTATGTCTATTGAATGAATGATTATCAATGAATGTCATGACTTACCGACAAAACTAGGCCCTATCTCCCAGCTCTCTGAAGCAAAGCCCCCAAACAGATGCCCCTCCGTGTCTCGTACTAGCAGCACCGTTGGCCCCTTGTGGGTGATGTGAGATAAGAGCGTGGCAAAACTGGCACCGTGCAAGCCGGAGGAGTACAGAAACCTCCACTGGTCGCGTAGGTGGTGGGGGGCGTGGCGATTGAGGATGAGGAGGGTGGGAATGTCAAGCTGGGTGCGGTGTTTGCGCCAATTGGCGTCTACACAGCGGGGCAGGCTGGGTAGGTGATGGAGGACCGAGGTGTCTGTGTCTGCTGAGGCAGTCTGGAAAGAAAGTGACATTGCAGATACAGTAAACTCCGGCTAAACCGACATCGTACAACTCGTCAAATCGCTCAAGTCGGCCGGACGTCTGACTAAAGTCCCGATTGTCCGTAATGCATTTCCATTTCTAAGTCGGCTCAAGTCGTCCCCTTTCCATAAAAGGCATTACAAAATCCTTTGTGTAAGTCGGCATTCAACAAATCACGCATTGGCATCGACTTCCTGTACTGCGGTTGGCAAAGTGTCGAGTGAAAAGTGGTTTCGCACGGCTCTTGATTGCTGCATGCGAAAAAGGGTGTCCTACTGCATACATCGCGTATGCATCGTGAGCATATCAATATCAGTACCCCCTCTAGGCTGTACGCATGCGCTCTGTCCATTTTGGGGGTCGTCTTATTGAATGACTACTGCTGCATGCAGTCAGTGCGTGCGTGGTTTATACAGGACCACGCACGCATTTAATTCGTTACTGTGCACGTACATATGCACTTTATGTATCGTGGTCTCCACTATCAATACCCCAACCGTGATGATACAATTCGAGGATTAATTTGCTGGATTCAACTCAAGCATTAAGGAGATAATCCAGGGTAAATCAAAGCCAATTAGTGCAATGCATCATGTGTGCAAAAGACCATTCATGTAAGTTGGCAAAATGACCACTTACAGCAGATATCGGCATTCGCGTAAGCCGTCACAAATTCTCGGGTCCTGAGAGTGCCGGTTTAGCCGGAGTTTACTGTAGATGCATTATTTACGGCTTGTACATAATCCAAAGCAAATATAACATGGGATTTTGCCCTTCACAAATTTCACGAGCACTGCATACTTGGTGTTGTGTGGGAGCTTGCAAGAACAAAAATCCATCAGCTTATTAGGTTGGGACTCGAACCATCAACCTCCTGCTTACTAGTGCAGATGTCTTAACCACTGAACCATCGAGCTTGCCGAGGTTGGCTGGCTGGTTCAAATCTGATATACCAATAGGTACCGCAATCAATATCTCTTCTGCACCAGGGACGTGGGTTCGAACCCCTCCCGAGTATCCCAGTGAAGTTTTCTTCACAAGCTCTTGGACAGGACTGAGAGTTCAGTGTGTTTATGACACCACGTCAATGAAAAGCAAGACCCTCTCCGAGATACCAGGTAATCCAGAAATTACAATAAAGTGAGAACCACTAAGAAGTTAGCATGGACAAGCCACATTTCTAAAAAGTTGGCATTCATTCAGAGACATGGCAAACAAACCAAAAGGAGAGAGGAATGTCTTTCAATCAGTTCATTTGTGAGAACTTGCTTGTGATAACTTGATTACGACTCTGGTTAGATGGCTTATTTCAATACTTTAGGAATAGGTCTCTCTCAAATGACGTCATTTCCTACACACCAGCCACGTGCATCAGCATTTTAAGCGTCAACTTCCATAACGCGCATCGGCTGCGTCATATTTTGAACACCTTTCAAGCAACAAGCACGCGTGTTTGGAACATTTTCAACACTGCGCAATGCGTGCTTGATCGTGTAAAATACGCAGCTGCAGTTCTCCTAAAGAGATGGCCGTCTTTCAGAGAGACCTATTTACCGCCAAACCAATAGCCCGTTGGACCACAAAAGTACTTGTTGATGTTCTTAAATTCCAACTTCTTAAGACACTTACTGCTGCGGGTGATTTTGGAGCAGCTGTGAAGCACAGGTGGAACACGTCGGCGAAAATCTGCTGCACCAACGGAGTACGCTGCAGCCAACGCACAAAGTCCTCTCTGCTGACTTTGGTCTCTGCTGCTGGTTTGGTCCCATCTGTTAAGAAATGAACAAACGCTGACTTTCAAAAATGACAGGTTACGCTTTCAATTAATCAAACTGCTGATATTTGTTGTGTGTGCGCACCATTTTTTTTTACAATGAAAATCTACACAATGTATACGGTGTGTACTAAAACAAAGAGAGCATCGTTAACCCTCCCTCTCTCAGTGGCAATCTGTCGTGAGTAACCCTATGGATCAAAATCTATCAGGGTACCATTTTGAACAGGTCGTAAGCTGGCATCATATGTGACCTGTTCTGTCAAAAGCAGACGCTTCTGGGCAGAGGTTGAAATTGAGATAGGGCCAAAAAACGCTGTGGGGGTGATATTTATCGATTTTCAAATTTTTGCATATTTGTAATCCTGAACATGTCTAAAATATATTATAAAAGTTTGAAACCCTAATTTGAACTCTACATATACTATTTTTGATGATTTTGATAAGGTATATCAGTTAAAGAAATAACTGTTTTGTGACGTTCGTGACCATTTTCTCCGTTTTCTACTTTTCGACACAATGAACTTCAAAATAGCATAACTCTGCCCAGGAATGACCGGTTTCAAAAATTAAACCACCTATTAAAAGGAAAAAGAACATATGTTAACAATATGTAAAAATATCATTTTCGACCTTATGCCCAGAAAAGTCTGATTTTGACAGAACAGGTCACATATTGGTACAATTGACAGGTTAAAATGGCTGCTACACAACCTGTACCAGGATTAATGGTCAACCAATCTATCAAACCACTTAAACAGGCACTAGCAGTTATACGGTGTAATCCTGAGGGATTTGTGGTAGTTGGGGACCGGCCTGAGAGAAAGCTACCGAGAGAGGTGGGGGTCAGGTTTTTTTTTTATAGATTGTAATAGTTACATACAAGCATACGAGGGACAGAAGAAGTGTGAAAACACTGGTCCCTCAGTGTTGGCTTAATTGCGATGACCTCCCTCTTCTTTGTGGTCAAAGTTCGCCAAAACTAAATTTTTACAGATTTGGCACAGGGGTTCTAAATATGCATTTTGAAATCTATAAAAAATATAGTGGCTTTGTCATTCAATGACTTGGAGTAAAAGTAGAGAAGAAGTATGCACGGATGTGAAAAGAAAGAGAACAGTCGATGATGAATCTCAGTGAAAAAAAAAATGACTGCACCTGAGCTCAAGTGTTCCAAGACCAAGTCAATGAATTTCTGGTTGGCTTCCGGTGTACACGTCAGTTCCCAGCCGTTCATCCTATTGTAGGTTTTCAGAGCCTCCTCGTAGGATTTCAACATGGAACCTATCAGCTTTAGACGGAAAACAATATGAGGTATTAATATCAAGCTTTCATCTCAAAGGGATAATACAACATTTGCAAACATCGAAAAATAAAATGACCAAGTTTTTACGAAATACCTTACAGGATGTTGGTAAATGACAGTCTAAAGCATCCTGTAAAATTATGGCACCTGGTGTGAAGTCATTTTCAAGAAAATTATATTTTTGTTTACATTTCCAACGGTGGTCGGCCGACCACCGTAGGAAAAACCTAACTATTTTTCACTACTGCTCCAAATTTACCATTTTTTTCAGTCCAATTTTGTTTGCTAATTGGTTTTATGTTCATGAATGGGTGCAGGTCAGCTAGACTGGTTCCCTTAGCGTACAATTTTCCGGCATCTGTAAATTGATCCATTTCATCTTCAGTGGAGTCAGGGAACCAGACTACTTGAACATTTTTGTTTTTCTTGGTTTTTCCAGCATTTTCGAAAACAAAACTTCAAACATGTCAGGGTAACAATAATTTGATCTATTATACTAACCCCTCAAATAGTTCATTTCTGAAAATTAAAGCATAAGCCAATGATGTACATTCCCTTTAAGTCTCGAAAAAAGAGATTTCAGACATTTTGGGATTCCTGCTTGAATGTGTGTCGGTTTTCTTTTCTGACATTTCTGACTGGCTTGCAAGTTCAGGCAAAGGGTCCTTCGCGCCTCTCTCTTTTTCACCATTGAGGGTGCACTTGTGCACAAAATCCACACTGGGTGTTCATTTTTCAAACATAATTAACCACAAGAGCACCACCACCCCGAAAATATTGAACTTTGACCCTCACCTCTGACACTTGACCTATCGACATGGCAGCGGCCTCCTCGTCACTGACGAGCGCAAACAGCAACTTGCTCTGTTCCTCCAGCGTTCCCTTCATCAGGCACGCCATGGTGTCCACGAAGGTATTACGGGTTATCCCCGCCTCATCTTTGGCCTCAAGCTGCCTGTGCAGGCGGCTGACGATTGAGGCGGGGAGTTTCCCTCCGATGAAATTCTGTGTGGGCAAAACACAGACTTTTTAAAAATTAACCAGTTCGTGCCGTGATTATTTCGGCATGATCGGACACACCACTGTCCTCAAGGACACATGTACCGTGATAAATTTTATTTTATTACACTATTTCCAAGCCCAGCAAAACTACTCTTAAACCTGCAGGTGTATTTTGAAAGATCTGCAAAGGTTAGGGTTAATTCCCTCTTAACCATTTTACTCACTGTACCGCCCAAAAGCACCCCGCCTATTACTCACTCTATCGCCTGAATTAACCACCTGAGCGCTCAATGATTCTCCGGTGAATAAACACAATGTAATATAATGTAGGACAAGTGCTATAATGGGTTAAGGTTGCAGACAGTTATTAGGCCCAAAATCACGATTTTTCTACCGTCACTCTCTCTCTCTTATCAACAAGTGTTTTGAGTGCCTTCAACACCTCAGAGAGTGGTATTTTCTCAATTTTTGGAAGCATTGGTATTTATCCTCGGCCACAATGGCAATTTATTTACTGGTCTGCAACACTCCAGAATAATGATAGTTATAGTTACAGCTCAACTACCAGAGTTTGTTCATGTCACGTTAGAATGTTTGGGAATTATGTATACATATATAATTGATCACCTGGCACCCCGTTTTTATTTTCAATAAGAGTCCAATATAGTGTCACCACAATGTAGTAGCTGGAATGTGAAATTAAAAAAGCCGAAAAAGGACTTTCTCTCTTGTGTTTGTTTATTGTATAGTGCTCAAATATTTGTGACTCGAATTGACTCGAGCTAAATACTTGACTCGACTCGACTTGACTACACACTGTGACTCGACTTGACTCGAATCGACATTCTTGCCCTAATGACTCGACTCGAGTCATTTCTTTAAAAATGACTTGACTCGACTTGCGTCACAAAAATCAGTGACTCGTTACAACTCTGCCAACTACAGCAGCTGGCCCAACTATTAACCCTAACCGAACTCAACCCATCAAAGTTCAACAGCAGGTTTTGTTTAAATCTGTTGGGATAGGTACAGTACCCCTAAACTGATGGTCTTTTACACTGGGGTTGGCATACCTCCAGAAACTAAGTCCAACAGTGTGTGTGTACAATTTCCCATGTGGGTGTTGGAATTTGCCAGAATGGGTATGGTTCCTAGTAAATTAGGCTGGGGAGTTAGGTTTAATGGGACAGTCGCAACTGTATTGCCAGATGTAATTGGGACAGTCTCTATACAATTGGGATATGTAGCAATTTCACAACCGTACCTGTAGCTGCAGCAGACTAAACCCACTAGCCGTCTCCCCGTCCCCCTTGCCCAGTTTGCAGATTGTCTGGTACGTTTGGCCAATCTCCTCCAGCTCCATGTCGCTGAAGAGTCCCTGGTACTCGATGTTCTCACAGTTGTCGTCCCCTGCTAGCTCCTTTGTGCTGGATGACTGTCCCATGGCGACCCGAATGGACGACGTCTCTTCAGAAACTTCGTAAGTGCCTCTTGTTTACAAATCTTGGAGTTTTTTTTGTCACTCTAGTTAAGCTGTCAAGAAATTATTTGGATTGATAAGATCCATGTAGCATTTGAAGTTGTCTTTACAAAATGAGGAATAAGATTTTTTAATCTCTTTATATAGCTATGTTATTGTACGATGGAAACAAGAGTATTCATCGTTGTCATTTTCATTATTAGTCAGCAGTGACAGTGAGGTAAATTGCCACCAGATCATGTGATGCATGATATAGTACAGCAACAGGAAGTGGTCTTTCCTGTGCACCATGAATGAAAAGACATATGGCAGATAGGACAAATACAGTTTCTGAAATCAAAATATTCAATCAACTATTTCTCACAAATACCAAAATTGCAGGTTTCTTCAACTATCTTCAAAATAATCTTTGCCATCACATGCTTAGCAAATGTCATTGAGGAAAGATTTCCATATACGAAGTTCACTAATTTTCCTCTGTATTGACTAACAAGCCCCCAGATAGCAATTTCATGTCATCAAAGTCAATTTGAGCAGAGAGAAAATACAAGCATTTTCTTAGAAAACACTTAGAATTTTTCAGTCCAATCTCATAGGGTTTGTACACAGGGTGTTGAATGAACTTTGTATATGGAAATCTTTCCGTCATTGACAAGGCATGAGTTAGGCCTATACTGTAAAAAAAAAAAAAAAAAAACAGAGAAAATGGTATTAAAATTCTAGTTTTCACACAAATTACCACTAACAACCCCCCCCCCTCCATTTTCAGAAAAACATGGTTCTTTTTGCCCGCCGTGTTTCAGTTTTGGAAACCCTGTGCCAAGTGGCCATTGATGGGAATCATACAGTTACAGGCCCTTCTTTAGTTTCGATCAAATTAGAGTCAAGGGTGTTTTTTATCATTCAAAAAGTGACCTTTTCAACTATAGCCTATAGGCTGAAGCAGACTTCTCTCATATAAGGCCAAAAAAAAAAGGCTCCAGTTTCTGGTATGCGCACGCGTCGCCGTAGCCATGCGCGTCGGCAAAATGAAACAGTTTTTTTTTCAATGAAAGATGATGTCTCAAAACCGCCAAACTCACTGGTTTGACTGGAATCCTGCTGCTGCACAATTTTAACGTGTTTTTAGATTGGGTTATGGTCGAGAATAAGCTTTATGTGGCCTCTCTGGACTCCCATATATTTGCACTAAGTTTAGTCGGGCACCATTTGCAGTCATCAGCCGACATTTGAAGCAAAACAATCAGGTAAAAAAAAAAAAAAAAGCCGCGTCGCCGCACCACTTTTTGGGCAAGCTCCATACCAGAAACCGGAGACTTTTTTTTTGGGCCTAAATGACACCTTTTTAAAAAAAAATTGAACAGTTTCTTCGGGTGGCAATACTGATTTTGCAGTTTATGGTTGGTGAATGTGATTCAGCAAGCCTTGCGCGTTCACGGTACATCGCGGTGATTGCCATCTTTATAGTTTCGTGTTGCGTTTTGTCGTTGTCATCATCATTTTACCGCAAAATTTCCCTTAAAAATTCTCAATCCTGCACTCTATCTATGACACACCTGAATGTTCTTAATGTCGCCAACTAGTTTGGTACATGTAAGTCAATTGACCTATCGCGGTAGAATCACGTCAACACAGATAGTGAAATATCGTCTCATAACGCAACGTTACATGATAATTGATATACAAATTGACGGGGAACGTGCAACATCTGAGACAAACAAAACTCAGCGTGCACAAATTACTTAGGGCTGTCTATGGGGCATGGCCAACTCACAAACGGCGATAGGTCATTTAAATTAAGATAGTGGATATTTTGCCGGAGGTAATGACGGCAAACTAACGTTTACTAAAGGTTTGCCGCCGGCAATCCATATCAACAGAGGGCGCTGTACTCTTTAAGATAGGGCTGAATTATAAGACGTATTAAATTCCCACCAAAAGTTGTGTAGCACGTTTGGTGTAGTGGTTAAGCAAAGGCTCTAGTAAGCGGGATGACTCGAGTTCGATTCCGACCGCAGCACATTTTTTAGTTTTTTTTCTCATCCCCAAATAAATAAGAATATTCTTCTTTTATTATTTTAACATGTCTCAAACATTTTTTTGCAGAGTATTACTATACATTTTCTTTTTCAGATTTGTGGCTCTGGAGGATTTTTTTTAAAAGGGAAATAAAGTCCGAAATTATAAAATGGTCTGAATCCCATCTTGTGAATACGAGGTTACAACGATAATTTTGGCATGGAGCCAGACTAAAATTTGTCATCGGAAAATGTTTTAAGTACCAAAAAACAGTAACTGCGCATGTTCAGTGCATATCCGGCAAACTAACGTTTACTAAAGGTTTGCCGTCTCCGGCAAAATATACACTGCCTTAAATTAAAGGCAGTGTATATTTTGCCGGAGACGGCAAACCTTTAGTAATCGTTAGTTTGCCGTCATTACCTCCGGCAAAATATCCACTACCTAAATTAAAACTTTTGATTTTGCTCTCTCTAAATGTTATAAACCGAGCCCATACACGATCGCCCCATTGACTGCAGTTGAAAAGATCTCTTCATCAGTGGCCAGTAGCGTAATAACTTACAAAAAGTTACAGCTTTTTATGGCGGGGGGGGGGGGCATTATTGTATCCCCCCCCCCCGGCCCCCCAGCTGGACACGCCTGGTGTCAGTGAAATGATCATAATGGAAAATGAGGCCGAGGCCTCGCAAAATCTCCACACAAATTACACACCTTCTCACGAGCTGTTCACAAAGAATACAAAACTGCATGCAAGATCTATGACACAATGTCCACGTATCAAGTAAATGTAAACACAGACAGTTAATAAATAAAAGAAAAGCATTCACATTGCACTGCGTCACCTGATCCGTGTGATGATCACGCAAAACTCGCCTAGCATAGCCTGCAGGTTAATATCGACCAGAAAACTCTTGAGGGCGCGGTTTTTATGTGGACTTTAAACGTCTGGTATCCTATCAAATTCACACGATATGGAAATGAAACACCTGATTGAGAACCGACGATTGTTGACATGAGCAATGGTCCGACGGGTAGCATAAAATGGCACGACAGTAGAGCGCGTGATGAATATGCATGACTATGACGTCACTAGAAGCTCATGAGTAATATATCACGCACGTGCTGCATCCCACCGATGATATCACATTTAACAAGTCTCTTTCTACTGTCGCGCCGCCACCCTCTAGTGTCGAGGGTGGCGGCGCGACAGTAGAAAGAGGACTTGTTAAATGTGATATCATCGGTAAGTGGGACGACACTAGAGGGTAGCGGCGCGACAGTAGAAAGAGGACTTGTTAAATGTGATATCATCGGTAAGTGGGACGACACTAGAGGGTGGTGGCGCGACAGTAGAAAGAGAACTTGTTAAATGTGATATCATTGGTAAGTGGGACGACACTAGAGGGTGGCGGCGCGACAGTAGAAAGAGGACTTGTTAAATGTGATATCATCGGTGGGATGCAGCACATACAGTGTGCATCTACATGTACAATGTATATCTATCAGTACCGTGCGTGATATATTACTCATGAGCTTCTAGTGACGTCATAGTCATGCATATTCATCACGCGCTCTACTGTCGTGCCATTTTATGCTACCGGTCCGACGATTGATCGGATGATATTGACCTCAAGGCTCAAGGGCAAGGCTCAAGGCTCAAGTCAAGGCCAAATTGACAGTGTGCCTACATTAATTGTACAACACTTTTTTTTCAGGTTACTTTCGCTAGGTAGGCATGCTAGGTCGCCTGCAAATTAGGTCCTACTTTTGGAAAGAATGTTGCAAGCAACCTGACGCTACTTCCATGACTTCAGCGGTTGTGTACAAAGTCTATGGAGATTCAAGAAAATGTTGTCTGGAAAGATTCCCATATCTGGCCATCACAAATTTTTCCCCTCAGCATGCTCAGTGACCATGTGAAAGCCATCAGATTATTATGCCCTAAAAAAGTACAATTTAGCTGGGAAAATATTGCAGTTTTTACTCAGAAAACACTTGGACATTTTCAGACCAGTCCCATAGGGTTTGTGCGCAGGGTGACAAGTGATAGCCAGATATGGGAATCTTTCCGACCGACCTTCATTGAGATGATATATGAAGAAAAAAGCAGCGTCAGGTTGCAACATTCTTTCCTTATTTTTAATTGTATTTGTACTTGTACTAGGCCAGTGGCTATCGTAAATACGTGTGGCAGCCGTATCGCAATTTTCAATGGCTAGTGCTTTGGAGAATTTTTTTTGTAAATGGGAAATAAAGTCCGAGAGCCATTCGGTATCCAACATGGCTGTTGGCAACAGCCAAAGATACTGATGTTGAAAATTACTATAGGTCAGGGAACAAACTGCTGATTGCCATGGCCCATATGCCATAACGACAGCAGTTGAAAATCGTCTTATGGCTGCCATAATGATAGCCACTGCATTTTAAATTATCAGCTATAACTGTCTCACAGTATTGAGAGTCCCACGTTTTCGGATTTCTACTGTCTTGTAATTACCGTTCATCACAAATGGCAAAATTTTGTTACACGCAACTCCCTGGCAGCTTGCCTTATTGAATTCACTAATTTTTCTTTTTGGTCTTCTTGAGTTTGACCTGATTTGTAACTTTTAACTTTTAGAAATTATGGAGACTCCTGTGTCAGAAATGAGTGACAAAGACCTGGAGCCGAGCAAATTAACAAGCGCTGTGCTGGATCTGGAACGGATTGAAAAAAATTTATACAGGTAGGCATAAATTTGTAAATCTTTACTTGTAAATTGTTGTCCCTGAACTTTTACTCAATCTATGGCACAACCTGCGATTTCAAGACTTTGTATTTATCTATCTTCCCTCTATAATTGCAGATCCTCCGAGCACTGGACAGAGTTTCAATCCAAGCAGCTGTATGGAGGACTGGTGGTCTGTCAAGGGATGGTGGCTGCCAGCAAAACGGTCCGTCCAGAGCTACATATCAACTCGCTGCACTGTTACTTTGTACGCAGAGGTGGGTACAACCATTCAATGGACCAGTGGACCAATTCCAGTTATTGAAACGCTGGTCTGGTGCTTTTTGTATGATAGACCTCCATGATAGACCTGTTTAGCTCTAAGAATTAGGGCAAATCTGTTCAAAGTATTTGTCTGATGCAAGAAAAGAAATTTCCCCATTATAAAGTGGGATTACAAACAAAAAGAGTTGATATACCCTCTGTGCATGTCATATATAGTGCACAATGTTGCCCTGATTCGACTTTAGCATCGTCCCAACTATAGTTGGGAGGATACCAAGTGCATGTATAGTTTAGGATTGGCCCAGCTGTAGTTGGGACTTTTCCAACTCTGGGACTTTTCCAACTGTAGCTGGGACTGCCCCGACTACAATTGAGGCCATTGCTATAGTTGGGCATTAACAAGTACACCCTGTTAAAACAGGTTCTGATACCTGTGCTCCAGAAAACATATCTCCAGAGTATTGTCAGAATTCCAATTTCAGGATTTCAATGTTGAAGCTACAGTCCATCATTTGCAGCTATCCAAAAAGTAACTGACAAAATTATTGTGGAAAAACATACTTGGTTGAAAGATAGTAAGGGGAATAAACTCCCTGCGAAATTATTCTTTCTGGCAAGCTGTCATTTTGAAGAAATTAACGAAAGAAGGCCTTTCCAACTTTCATTTGCGTGCACGCGGTTGCTATAATTCATTGGATCAGTACCCGACATCGCGTAGCTGCAATTGGCTCAGTGAGAACGTGTCTCGGATGCTGAATTCAGGCCCAATTCAAAACATGCTTCAGCAACTTTTGATTTGAAATCGAGATCCTAGAATGCTGTGTTTCTCGGAATATACAGCTGAAGCTGATCTGAAACTTCATCAGGTTTAAGTTGTTCAGCACCCTAGCTTCTTTAGATTTTGAGCACGTTTGTTGCTTCAAATAAACAAAATGCACAAATTACAAATGATGGACTATACCTTTAAGGATTTTCATGATTTTTTTATCTCCTGGACAGGGAACTCAGAAATCCCAGTTGTGTACCAGGTGGAGAACCTGCGCGATGGTCGGAGCTTCTCCACGCGGACCGTCCACGCCATACAGAATGGCCAATCCATCCTCATCATGATAGTCTCGTTTCACATCAAGGAGGACTCCCCCTTCAATTACCAGCACACCATGCCGGATGTCCCGCCCCCTGAAAAGCTGCTCAGCATCAATGATATCATTGAGAAATATCTAAGGTAACTAGACTTATATGCTTGTGGACAAAAACAGGGCTGTTTCGGTAACTTTTTGTGACATATGTGACATGTAAAGTTTTAAGTATAAGTTCCATCCAGGAAGGATGTGTAGTTCTGTTTATAATAAATGGTGGCATATGGTTACATTCTCATAGGGCTTTGAATTATGATGACGTCATGATGACGTCACATCAATTTTCATCTGTTGATATAATTTTATGGTAAAGAGCAACTTAGCCAGAGCATACATCGTTGAAAGCAAGTTCACATCTTTTACCAATTTTAAATTACATGGCACTTCTGGTTTCAACCGGAAGGAAGGGTCACGTGATTTTGCACGTAATATTAAAAAATTAAGACATTAGATTATTCTATAAATTTCTGCAAAAATCATGTTCAGATCTCTCACGGTTGATTTTATATTGATTTTCAAAGATGAAATTTATTAATTTTTAACGTGACGTTACGTTATCCATGATGACGTCATCGTGACGTCACTTCATTTTTCATCTATAACACATCCGGGTCTAGGTACATACCAACTTTCAACCCAATCGAACCTAGATGTAGGCATTCAAAATATGCACTTTTAATGTGACGTCACGTGACCCGTGATGACGTCATGATGACGTCAATGTTCGGCGTCCATTTGCGGGTGGTGGTCTAAGTGTGTACCAGATATAAAGTCAACCGGATTAATTTTAGTGGCCAAAGTACCAGTAACAACAAAATGTGTACAAATGCTATGGGCCAAAATGACTGGGGAAAAAAAAAAGGAAAAAAAAAAACACTTTAACAAAAACTAAGGCTGTTTCGGCAGGTTGCCGAAACAGCCAAAAATTAAACATTAAATTTGTTCTTGAAGGAAATCGCCTGTAAGGCCAAGTAAAAAAAAAAATGTTCCAGTTTCTCGTTCTCGTCAGCTTCCTTTTTCCTCCCGTCTCCTTTAGAAATATTTTTTTTTTGGAAATTCATACAATTCATGCAATATATTTTGCAATTTTATCAATTTATTGTTTTATTTGTTTCCAACAAAATTATACAGCTATGTAGAAAGGAAACAATGTTGTGTCAGTAAAAGTGTTGAGAAAATAGAAGAATCCCTCCAGTATCTTGGAAAATCTGCCATTTCTACCAAAAAAAAAAAAACCGGACAAGAAATTCACTTTTTTTTTTACTCGGCCTAAAGTGGTTGAAAGACACTCAGGGTAATTTTTTTTGGTTTATCAAATACCTCTCATTGTTTGGTATCCGTAGTGGTGCAACCGAGAACGTCAAAAGCAAAATTCGTGAAGTTGAAGGCTCTGGGATCATGCTAGAGTACAGACACATCGATGTCGAGGTTCTCTTGAGGAAGCAAGCCAAAGAGCCACGCAGGTTACTCTGGGTTCGAGTCAGGGGATATTTAGGTGAGAAAAAGTCGACATGACTCGCAGATTTCTCATACAGAACAAAACACCCTAGCTCTTGATACTCTGCAATTTAGAAACTCCATGTAGAACTCCATGGTCCGGTGGTTGCGGTGTTTGACTCATGTACGAAGGTGCGTGGGTTCAAACCGTACCAGGAACATGGTGTTTGTGCCCTTGGGCAAGACACTTAACTACAATTGCCCCCCCCCCCAAGAGGTTGTCAATTTTTTTTTGTCCCACGATTTGACCTTGGTGGTATGTATGTGGCCTATTTTCGAGTAGTATAACAGGGGTGAAAGTGGCGCAATAGGGGTGTAGGTGGCGCCACCAATGTCAAAATGGCCCACCCCCCTCAAAAAAAACCCCCAATTTTCTTGAACAAAATTGTGAGGCCCTCACTCCCCCCCCCAACCAAATCCTTGGTGCGCCACTGCCTTGGCCAAGGCTGCATTTGATTCAGTGTGACTTTGGAACACCAGTCTATTAAAGATGATGGCTATTTGACGTGGAAATAAATTCTTTGCACAGGTGGGGATGAGAATGTTCACCGTTGCGCTGCTGCGTTCATATCGGACTCCTTCATAGCCTGGACGTCATACATGCCTCACCGACACATCCGACTCGGTCAGATTACCTCGCTGGACCACTCCATGTGGTTCCACGCACCGTTCCGTGCAGATGAGTGGATGTTGTATGAGCTGGATAGCCCAAAGACAGGTAAGTGTGGACGAACAGTGGATGGTGTTTTGTCACCACCAACAAGAGAACCAGTGGGAGGTAATGTTGGGTTGAAGACGTTGTTGTTGTACATTGGTAATCACAAAGAATCACTATCACCCACTATCACAACAACAAACTCTCCCCAATAAAACTGGGAGAGACTATTGCGTATACGGTCCATTTTTGGTCACACAGGTACTGCCGTGATCAGAGATGCCACTTTTCCGGTTTTAACCGGAATTCCGGTTTTTAAAAAAAATCTCACAAAATTCCGGTTTTTCCGGCCGTCAAATTAACCAGAAAAAGAGAAGAAAAACTGTGGAAATGCGTTGATTTTTACCTCGATTTAGTACATTTAGGCGCACGCATGGCACAACGTTGTTCGTTGAAGTAGTCTTAAAAACAGTCTTTGTGTATGTTGTTGCCGAGCCTGCATGCGATACAAACGGCCAACGTACTTAATTGCACGCAGTATACAACGGCGCCTCGCGCGTGCTTCACCGCGTGCGGGCGTGTTGTGTGCTAAGCACACGTAGCATTCAGCCTGGAAATCAAGTCTATCATTTCAGCTATCGGTGGTTTCCGATCGCAGTGATATATGTGAATACAAAAAATGCGGGTACCAACCATGTTTTCGTTGAGCGCATCGCGTAGTGCAAGGATCATGTACACCGACAGCAGTGTTGTGGAATCATGCATGTTTCGTGTCGAATATTACGTTGGAAATTCGGGTAGGCAGAATAAATATTAGGATGGAAAAAGTCAAAGTGATTGAACGAACCGACAGCTTTCAAGGCCATAGAAGCAAAATTAAAAAATAAACAGAACTTGGCTTGGCTACAAGATAAAGATGACAGCGGGGACTTTGTGTCGGACACGGAGTGGCTTTTTCACACACACAAAAGTCCGGTTTTTTCAAGCAGCCGTTCCGGTTTTTTTCAAGCAGACCCAGTTCCGTTTTTTTCAAGCAAACCCTGTGGCATCTCTGCGTGATGTTGCACAAACAGTCTGGTAGTATACAAATATTGAATGCTTCGAGTGGTGTAGTAAAACTAGGCTCCCGAGATGATCCATGGACATTCTATTTTCCCGAGGCGAAGCCGAGGGAAAATAGAATGGTCCATGGATCACCGAGGGAGGCTAGTTTTACTTCACCACGAGATAAAGCATTCAATATTTGTTTTATAACACTTCACCCACAGATTCTGCTTGATTTTAATATTTTACATGATTTAAATCTGAACACAGTTGAAATAAACTTCAATTTCAATACAAAATTGGTGGAAAATGTATTTCTCTCTTAAAAACTAACCCTTCACGAAATGTTTGAACCAAAGTCTGCGGCGCGCTCTCTTTGGAATAATACGCGCTATGCACAACGCGCAACGCGCACACCAGCATGCATTTGCACACAAATACCGCGCCGTGGAAATAGTACTTTGGTTGCTAATGGTATAGTACTTTGGTTGCTATGCGCATAGTACTTTTGGCCGTGCACCGAAAAATAGCAAAATTAGAAAGTAACATGTGACTCGCTCTCGGCCAATCAAGACACAGAATCTGTGGGTGAGGTGTTATAACATCTTATATGCTACTGGCTGAATTTTCCGAGTTTGGTTCAGAGCTAACAAATGCAAGGTACTGAATGCACACTGCATATATACATTAGGCAAAACAGACATGTTTTTGGTGGGGCCTTGAAAGTGTGGTGGGGGGGGGGATGAGGTGGTTGGAACAGAGCACCTGCAGAGCTAAAAGTCATCAGCTATTGAAAATTTGAAGGGGGGGGTGTGGACCTCATTTGACACTTAGGGCGGGGGCACTTTTATCTTGTTTTTATCTCTTTTTTTCTTCACGAACCTGTTATAGAGAAATGCATGAGTTCACTACAGCATCGATTTAAGAACATTGATTTTCAATACTGGTGTTCTTGTTTTATTATTTACTAATGAAATTCATACCTTTTGGGGCGTTTGAAAGGAGGCAAAGCCCCAAACAGCTTCATTAGTCAAAAGTGGGAGTGGCGGCAAAATCGCTCTTCCAAGGTTTTTTTTGGGGGGGGGGGCACCGGCCCCCAAGTTCCCTGCGGCCCTGATCAGTATACAATGGAGTTGAGTGGTATTTTTTCAGAAACATTAATAGTTATTCCTTTGTTTTGTAAGGTGGCCTTATTTGCCAACTTATGATTGGCAAAAAGTAAGACTGAGACACAGACTTATATCAGAAAAAAATGGACAGAGTTTTATTAGAATGGTGTGTCTGTTTCTTTTTACAGGTGCATCTCGTGGCATGAGCTTTGGCCGGCTGTGGACACAGGATGGGACGCTTGTCGCATCCATCTCGCAAGAGTGTCTTATGAGACCAAAATTGTGATCAGGTTACAGTACAGTGGTTAATGTATGACATACTGAATGTGAGACGCACAGATTTCTTAATCTTTATATTCCCATTTTTTGTTTAGCTTTTTAAGTAATTGAGACCCATCACAAGTCTGGTAACTTGCAAGCCCATTCGCAAGTAACAGTGAATGAACAATAACAAAGGAATGCCTTTTAAGTTGTCACAGTTTGTTTGAACAGGGTTCCCAGTCACTCTGGAACTCAGGGAAAACCTTGAAAAAAGGAGTTTCTATTTCATAAGATGGATTTGCGTCAGGGTGATGTAAATCAATATTAGGTTTTGCCCTTCACGGACGCAAGGGCGGATCCAGAACACAATTTTGGGGGGGCCCAAAAAAATTTTGGTCTCCGAAAAAAGTGGGTCCCAAAAAATACGGCGTGGGGTTCGGGGCCCGCTTAAGGGCCCCGAAATTTTTTTTGATTCTAGATGCTCTGTGGTGCGATCTGAGGCAATTTCTGACCACTTTAACCAATGTTTTTTTGAGGAAAAGATGTTGGTGTACTCATTGCCAGCCTTTATTGCGATGTCACATAAAAAAAAAAAAAAATTGGTTTCGTTTTGGGGGGGGGGGGGGGGGGGGCCATGGCCCCCTTTGCCCCCCCCCCCCCCCCCCCGGATCCGCCCTTGCACGGACGTATGAACACTGTATACTCGGTGAGTAACCTCCCGAGTGAACATTGGAAAAAAAAAATTTGGTCCCGCAAGCTTGGTGGTTGAGTGGTAAGACGTCTGCACTAGAAAGCAGGAGGTCGTGGGTTCGAGTCCCACCCGAGTGATTTTTCCCAATTTTTCACTTGGAAGGTAACACGCTGGGTATGCAGTGTTTATACATCGGTGAAGGGCAAAACCTGACACTGATTTTCCATTTGTCGAGTCAGGGAATCTCACAGAATTGGGGGAAAACACTCAAAATTTGGGAAAAGAGTTTGTCCGTCTTGTGCCACATGTCAAAGTTGTGTCCATGGACTGACAGGCCATAGTGGCTTTTTACTGTTAATGCAGTGTGAATATTACCTCACCAGGCAATTACAATTGGCTTTGCTACACCACCTCTTGACGTAAGTGAAAATATTTCGCATGGAATTTTGGATATTTCTCAGGGAAATTTCAAGGAATTTTGTTTTCATAAAGAGACGGGAACCCTGTTGAATAGCGTGTGACTTAACCTGGGAATGGATGACTTGTGATTGGCTTGCGTGGACTGGGATCAACTTGACAAATTAAGAATGTCGTAATCTCGATATCACTGATTGTAGATATTTCTTATTTAACTTTTTTAGTGAACTGAAATAATCTGATTAAAGTAAGCTGTAGAAAGCTTTCAATTTACCAAATAATATATTAAGTACATGTATATGTATGTTTTTACATGTTAAAGGTACAGTACATCATTTGTAATTTGTGCATAATGTTCGTTTGAGCAACAAAAGTGCTGAAAATCTTAAGAAGGGTGCTGAACAACTAACCCGATGAAGTTTCAGCTCATATTCTGAGAAAACAATATTCTAGGATCTTGATTTCAATTCAAAAGTTGTCAATCATGGTTTGAATTGCGCCCGAATTCAGTGTCCGGGACACGTTCTCATCCAACTGATTGCAACTACGCGATGTCGGGCACTGAACCGATGTTTGCTTTTCAACAGTAACTAAGTCAGTTACTTTTTGGATAACTGCAAAATAGTGCAAATTATGGGTTGAGCTTTCATAATATGGAACGTGCCAAGAATATACTAATTGAATTTCCATGGATATTTATTTGAATAAGCTTCCGGATTCATGGCATTTAGTTAGCTTATTTGGTTAGGCTTGTATGCATTCAAATTGTGTTGAGAATATCTGATTCATTTTTTTTTACAAATGCGATTCCACAGCCTAGTTTTAAAATGGTGATACAAATTAATAAATTTTGTACCCCTGTAAGAAATTGCTGGCTTTCTTACCATACAAATAATGATCAATTTAAATAATATGTCTTTTTTTGTCTCAGTGTGTTGTTACATGTCTAGGAATTTTCTGGGATTATTTACAAGGCTTCATTGTTTTGTTTAATTAATTTGGTGTAATTTAGGTAACACTTAAATAGTGATAAAAGAAAAGCAAAGGAAAGAAAACAAGGTGTTTGTTTTTGCAGTTCTGGGTTAATTATTTCGTATCAAAACAATATTCTGTAAACTTAAGCAACAATGAAACAGGAAATATAAAACCAAAGGTCTAAGTGTAAAGTCTATGCAATGTTAAGAAAGAAAACAAAGTTACCGATTTTTTTACCTGTAACAAATGAAAGTTGGCTTAAAAACACCAAAAGAAAATTTTAATGTACAACTAAAAAAAGCTATAATACAGCAATGTCTGAACAACAAATAGAGATAAAAAAAAAACCACCCAAGTAAATGTAAACAATTATGTTTGAAGTTGAAGTTTGCTAAACACTATTGAAGGGAAATCTTAATGTAAATCTAAATAACAGATTAAAGTCTAAACAAACATATGAACAAACAGCACAAAAACAAACCAAAATCAAAACAGACACCTGAAAGTGAATAATAACAATGGTTTGAATTTCCATGGAAAACGGCCAAGGAATATAACCAAGGAAAATTATCGTACAACTGTGGATATGATGGAAACCAGAAATTGGTAAATGTGGGGTAAACAAGATGTGCCCCAATTATACCTATTATCCCCAATAGCTATATTCCCCAATAGGCATACCTAATGTTCCGCAAAACCCTCAAGGTTAGGGTTATGATTGGGGAACATGGGTATCGGGGAACATAGGTATGCACCCATAAATGTGGCAGATGAACAAACATTGAAACGGTAATTACATCTATAGGTACACCAGATCAAAACTCCCCGTAATGGCAAGAACGGCAGGCCACAGCGGAGAATTTCATCGAGTGTTCCTTGCACACAAATCTGTTGCAGGTCTTGCACGACCTGGGGGTTCGCCTGCCTCCTTGGCGACGAGGAGGGCACTCGTGGCAGTCGCCCATCTTGGCTTGCTCAGCTCCGTCAGGCTTGGGTTGTTTGCTGTTGTATTGGACCGTGAAGTTCAGGATCGCCATGGCACTGGTGGTGGAGGCATGGAGTCCTCTGGGATTGGCTGCTCGCAGCTCAATCTGAGGCCTCACCAGATCCATGATGAGGCCGTGCAGGAAGTCGTGGCGGCTATTTTCGCGTTTAGCCCACGCCGGATTGAGGTGGCGCCACAATGCATAGGCGTTCAGTGCCGCCAGGTTCAACAAGTTGTAGAACACAGTCATTGGCCACCTTTTTGTCTTCCGCAAGCACGAATACACGCTGCACATCTGGTCGACCGTGTCTACCCCACCTTTGGTTTTATTGTAGAAATGGATAATGTCCGGTTTCTGGGTGTCGGGGTTGATTTTCTTGTCGTGATGCATCGATGACAGGAGCAGCACACTCCGGTTCTCTCTCGGGATGAAAGAGACGAGCGTCAGATCTTCATTGAAAAGGAAACGGGACGACTTGGCAGCCCTGGTCTTCACATTCTCTCGTCGAACTTCCTTGGGAACTTCTCGGCGACTTCCCCTGATTGTTCCCACCAAAGTGAGGTTTTTCTTGAGCAAGTCCTTGGCAAGAGCGGCACTTGTGAAATAATTGTCCGTCGTCACATTTCTCCCAATGTTGTACATAGGCTGCATTAGTTCTTTGACAACACTCGCACCCAGGTTGGTCCTCGTTCCCTCTGCTTCTTTCCCAAGGTAGGGGATGATGTTCAGCACGTAATGGCTGTCCACGTCCACACAAGCCCAAAACTTGATCCCGTACTTGGCCGGCTTTCTGGGCATGTACTGCCTGAAGGGACATCGACCTCTGAAGGCAACCAACTGTTCGTCAACCGTGACACATTCACCGGCGCTGTAGTAGCGACGGCAGGAGGAGGCAAATTCATCGAAGACGCTTCGAATTGGGGCGAACTTATCGTTCTTTCGTCTCGCCTCGCCTGTCGCCTTGCTGTCAAAACGCATCAAGGTGAGAATGTCCTGGAACCTCGTACCCGTCATGGTGGCCATGCAGAGCGGTCTCGCAAAAGGTCCCTGTCTCCAGAAGGAACGGACCTTCTCACGGCCGGACTTGGTAAGCCCCAAGAACAGCAGAAGACCGATGGCTGAAGTCAGCTCCATCATGGCGACGTCGCCACTCCAAGCCCGTCCCCGCTGTCTCAGACCTTCCTCGTTAGTGTGCATGAGGATGGCATTCATCATACCCGTGGTGATGAAGAGTTGAAACAACTGGAGCTTGCTCTTTGCGCCTTCAAGATTTTTTGGCCCGGCTGCCTCCATCATGACCTTTGCCTTTCGTCTTCTTGAAGTAGATGGGGCATCCGACGTCCAGGTGTCCCCCGACGGCGAGACGTACGCTGCACGTGATGGCTTCTCTTTCTGAAGCCGCCCATTTGGAGGGGTGGGCAACGGCCTTTTTTTGGGAGGCAGAATGGATGCAACATCGCCGTCCTCATTGCCATTGCTGTCAACGTCTTCGCCACTTTCCTCTGAACAAGACATTTCATCAGAGGTTTGGCTATCGGCCACCACACTGCCACTTTCTTCCGACATCAGAGATTCAACATCAGAATCTCGAATATCATCTTGCAAAGTGGGTGGAAGAGATTCTGGAATATCGGGATGTCTACTGGTTGAAGCCATGTTTAGAAATGGACACGTAACGTGTGGTTTTAGTACAGTACGTGTAGGCTACATGTACAAATTCCACTGGCAAACATCGCGCGGGGAATGCGGTGCAAAATGGTCCGGGTGCAACTACCGGTCGTGATCCAGGGTCGCTGCAACAAATGGGCTCCATCAATCTGAACCCGTAGAACTGTGTCGGCAGATATCTAAAGAATGTTCCATTTCGCCAGTAGGGGAGATCCCGCAGGGACGTCGACTTTGTATACGCATACGCAAGCATGTACTGTACATGTACATTTAGACTATGCACACAAACATGATGGGAGCCGACTATTTTTCCCGCCAATTCTGAGCAAGCCACTTAGCCCTGCCAAGTGACCTTCACCCACCCCTCTGGGGGTGTTATGTATACGGTCCATATGATCTGCGGATACATTTCCATCCATCGTGTTTACTATATGTGGCCGGACAATAACAATAAATGTGGAGGATTCTGGATGCCTCACCCGGCCACGTGTTAAGGGATTTATATAATAGGCCCTAGACAGACAGTCATTTTATTAAATAGTAGTTGACGGAGGGGAGGATCTGTATTTTTATAACTAGACATGATTTGAATATGCGATTTCTTAAAAATGTCATGCATAGTGGTACATGAGGGTGTGTTCCGTACGTGTTGCGTGACGATAAGTTTGTTGGAGCATGGAGGTAGGAAACACCACCATGGTTGGGTAGAGGAAAACATGTGACTGTGACAATTTCTAGACTAAACACGTACTCCTATGTGTACATGTGTAGCTTATTTCTTACTCTGAGAAAATCATTTAATAATCATCCACGTTTATCCCCGCCCGCAGCCGCCCCTAAGGCTTAATATTTAAGACACATTACTTTGAGGAAACTTGAAGGTAGCCGAATGACTGAGTATATTCATGGGTCCGTTGATCACCGATATCTGGGACCCAGGTTCGGGTCTCCACTGCGTCTTTGTGGTCTTCCGTGAATTTTCGCGTTCAGTAATTAACTTTAAGAAATTTAATTGTGAAAATTATTGCATGCAAACAGCAACTCGGCGTAATCGGTGAGACTTGTATTCGAGTCACCAAACATCGAGTACCGAGTCCAAGTCCCGAGTCATGCAGGTCAAGTCCGAGTCACGAGTCACTCAGGTCGAGTCCGAGTTACGGAAAATGGGACTCGAGTCGGACTCTAGTCCGAGTCACGAGTCATACAAGTCTGGTAAGCTAGCTGTACAGTTGGGACTGCATGTCCGTAACATTGTAAGTTATATAGCGTCCACAGGTATATACGGGAACCTTTTTTTGGCTGATCTCGGCAGCCGGGGGGGGGGGGGGTGCCACCTCGTTTCCTACCCGTTTTATAATTATGGCACTTAAAGTTGGTAAGCTATTTCAAATTGAGTTAATAATTTTCTTTCATTAATAATGAGCTTTCAAATGAGTCGTGGAACGCAAAAAAAAAATCGGCCCACGACAAGTAATCAATTAATAAAACTTTCGAATGGGGAGCGTCCCCGCTCTTAATTCAGTTCTAAAACCAGCAGTATGTTTATGCGCTTTTGCTAATTTCAACAGCTGTACAGACTAACTTTTCACGGATGTGTACACAGTGTCGTACCGTAAAACAAGACTTGGAAAAACCACGGCTTTGCGATCCAGTGAGAGGAAAAGAGGCAAAAGTAGCAGAGATTCTAGTGTGGCGTAGCCAGGCCGGCCAGGGTGCATGTAGGCCTACTTTGATCGCCGAGCGTGCCGCGAACCGACCCGGCGATTCATCGCGTATAGCTATCGGCGGACCAGGCGAATACAACACGCGTGATTCCAATAATAAACATGTACATAATGTATGAGCTGATACGTCGCAGACTATTATGAATATTTTATTTTGCTCAAAACTTTCAAAGTAAAAAAAAAACCACTGGAGCGCGCCATTTAAAACCACTGTTTAAAACTGTACATAATGGCCTGCACCGTATACCACCAAGTTCACGTAGTCTTAAGGGAATATCAAGCAATTCAAACATGTCTCCCCAAGTGTGAGAAATCTACGTCTGGAAAAGTGTAAACTTTTTCGGACCACCCTGTACAGCGGAATGTCGGGACCATTGTTTTGGTGAAATTTTGGATGTAGCCCTTTCAAAGTCTGCGATACGAAAGCCCAATTCATAGGCTTTCTTTTAGTACAGGAATCATTCAAATCACTCATGTTCTTTTTAAGTTACGGGATTTTAAACACAACCACCGTTTTTAAGTTCTGTCCACGGATCACAAGAAGGTAAGTGTTCTTTCATCAAAACGAAAACGAATCACATAGGGATGTGTGTGAATTGTTGTACTAAAAGAAAGCTTACGAGTTGGCCGGGCTTTCATAGCCTAGATTTTCAACGTGCTACATGCAAAACTTCACTAAAACAATGGTCGCGACATTTGGGTTTTGCTTTTTTTTACTCACCCTGTATATTAAAGTCACAAACTAAGCAGTCATGACTGTACAGACCTTGCCTTTATGAGTGCAGCAAAATGTATAACATAAAACTATTCAATCAAAGATAAAATATATTTTACAGTAACTCACTTACCATAAACATAACAACTAAACTACAAATGTTATACATAAAGTTATGGCAATCAAACGTTATCCCACATGAATTAAACAAACACAATTATGATTGAAAACTGATAAAAGAGACCCACATATTCATACGTTATTATTCAGTTCTGCCACTTTACATTATGTTAGAAGACGAGTGATGACTTCGCACTCGAAACAGCAACCTAATTAACTACAGATAATTATATCTCAGTTTTCACATCTACAGAAACGTTCGTTACGTCACAGTATTTTCCCATTTCTCATCATCAGCTAAACATTCGATGCATGCGACAGAAATAAACTTGCGCACCCGGCCGCCCGTACGTGATTTTTGTCCCCAAACGAGGTCGGACAATATCACAAGAGGGCACTCTCACTGCGTTATGCATATTCGTGGTGCCAAGGGCAATAATGGTTTTTAAATCACCGGCGATTGGCAGCTGATTCGTGGATTGGTTGGAAGTAGTCCCGCCTTCTAATCAAGTAATCCGAGTTCCAATCTCAGTGAGCGTTTTTCACTTCTTTCCATTTTACCTTTGAAATAACTAAAGTGAGGAAGGAACATTTCACAAGACGTAAAGCCTATCTTGGGTTGGTGTTGTGGTGATCGAGAACAATGCATTACATAATGCATGTAATAGACCAATCAGAGGATGGGAAGTGGATGTCGTTTGGGAACTTCGCCACCCGTACTGGAATTTATATCCTCGTGCAGTGTTCTCGTGTATTAAAATTTTAGAGTTTGAAAATCTAGTTTCAAAAGGCTCCTATAAAATACTTCAATTTTTCGACGGATCAATACACCTTGGAAATTCCTAGTTTGAATAAAATCCATATATCTAATCTGTAGCAAATTGCCCTGTGGAGAGGTATATACAATCTTCTGTTTCCTATAGTGCGCACACATGCGTGTCCATCAAACACGGTCATTCAGACTGCGGCTGATTTATAACAATTATATCCCAGTCCATATTCAGAAATATGGCACCACCACTTTCCCTCTCGGAGCAGTCACCCCTACCCAGGCACTCCATGACCGACCTCTGCATATCTTCGGGCGCCGTCTTCCTGAAGTTCACGACATGGGTGACAAAATCCAGCAACAAGCCACCTTCTTCGGAGGCTTGGTCGAAGCACTGGGTCACGTCTATGCGCACAGTTTGGGGGTACTGCGTGTACGGGATGCCCCGGCGGTCCAGGCAGCTGCGTATGTCCGCCGATGTCATGTTGTATGATGATGTATCGAGACTGGATTTAAGTTGACCTAGTAGACGGCTGAACTTGCACGTGTCTGAAAACAACGATAACAATTCAATAATCTTTTATCTTCACTTGCTCGTTCTGCCCGTAATGGGTTGAACAAGGACAAAGGAATATTTTTGTTACAGTTCATTTGAACAGCAACTTGACTTGAGAGTGATGGACTTATGATGGACTTACAGGGACTTGTGATGGAGTCGACTATATACAACACTGGCGTTTACTCTCTGGTTTCAGTGGCATGAAACGACTGAGAATATTTCTATTCCGGCTCCCGGATGGGATGCCAGTCCATCGCAGGTTTTGCCCCAGCTAATGCCGGTACCTATATTGATACTCCTGGGTGGAGAGAGGCACGTGCGGGTGAAGTGGCTTGCCAAAGGACACAACATTATGGCCAGCTGCTGGATTCGAAACCCTGACTCTCTGATCATGAATCACAAACCCTAACCACACACGGCAGGCCATACTAGGTTTTGCCAGGCTCCCGACCGTCCATGCTTGTGAGTCCCTATCCATGTTTGTTTCGTGTATACCTCTGTCATTTTGCCTCTGAAGCAGAACTTCTTAAGTTCGGAACTTGATACCACTCAAGGTTTTTCTAGAATTGTAAATCTCAGGTCAATCCAGTCAGAAAGCAGCATTTGTATTCATTTTCATGTTTTTTTTTTCACACCAAAAATGTCGTCGTTATAGGCGCTCAAAGATGGATTATTTTTTATTTATACGGTCGACTGTTTTTACCTGAATTGAGAATCACCAGCATCACTCCACCCGGTTCCAAACGGTTGTACAGATCCATCAAGCCGCTATCCACGTCGCCTGCTATGTAGTAGATGGAGTGCACTGCGCTGATGAAATGAAACTTGCTCGAATCTCCCGCCTTTTGGTATTGCCCGATCGTCTGCTGACGCCAGTCGCACTCAACGCCGTGCAGTTGGTGAGCCTTGGAGCTCACCAATGACTTGTACAGGTCTAGGAACTCTGCGAGGGGCTCAACTACACGATTGTTGATGCGTGAGAATTGCTTTAGGAGTCGCTCCAGCATGATGCAGTCCGTTACACCTTTCAAATATGCAAATCGATTTTTCCTAATGAATTTCGGTGGAACAGATAACGACAACTGATACAGTTATGAATGTGACATCACACAAAATGCGGAAACAAAGCATGTGGACCATTCGGGTAAATTAGAAAATAAATATCAACTGTTTTGGATATTCTCACCTGACCCACTGCCCACCCCTAGGATCCGTAGCTCTTCTTGTCTGTCCAGTGTGGCCTGGAGTTTACCGACCACCACCTCGCTAAACACACCGTCCACCCACACGGAGAACACGCTGACATCGGAACACCGATCACGGAAGACATTGAACGTCTTGACATAATGGCCTGGATTGTTTAACAGACTCCAGTTTGTGTCCATGTTGTCTTCTCTTCTAGATACTCCGATGTTTTGACAGCTAGACAACCTGCATGAGTGTGACTGAATTGGACCCTCAAAGCTAAGAGTGGGATGATTAGTTGGGCAGATAGGGGAATTATTTTGGGGGAATTGTGCCTTTGGAATTTGGCACACAGTCAGAGTATGTCTTATGAAAGATATTTGGCTATAGGGCCATGATATCGCAGATTTGTCCTTTGAACAAAATATAGGTAGAATAACAAGCAATTTTTTTTAAGTTTTCAAAATGGCTGCCATTGCCTGTTATTCTACCTTTAACTTAGAACCATCTGAACTTCTGAAACATCTTTTTAAAATGTTATGGCTGAAATTATTTTTTTTTAAAGGTACATGCAAAGATGTAACCCAATCGGACAAGTAATTGAGGAGATATTGGCCGGCAAAGAATGATTCGGTACACATCTTCAGATTGGCTTCTATAAGAGTACGTATGCCAAGTTGGATGTGGATCGGATTTCAAAAGTGCCAATGTGGGGTGTATACGATAACCGATGCATGAAAAAAACCCCGGAAATGTGAAGTAAAGTAGACTTCTCTGAAGCCTAATGACACCTGCTTTTGTAATTTGGAAACGTTTTTCAAGTTGGAAAATTCGATTTTCTACCGCGCGTTAATTACGTTTTGACCTGGTCAAAAACTAACCTAATCCCAATTCGCAATGCCGTATTTTTTTTTTTACCTATTATTAACCCCAGGCATGCCCCAGGCAAAAACACTGCAGGCTGTCTACGACATGGCTGTTTGTTCTGAATGTGGCACAACAAAAGTGCCCTAATTAAATTACTTCACAATCACCACAGAAGAACAAAAAATAAAGGCTGTAGGCACTATACTGTCAAATATAGGCCTATTTAGAGCATGGAGGAAGGAATAGCTTCGGAGAAAAACACACAAATCTGCGTGGAACCAGCATCTATACTACAATCACGAAAATGATTCGGGGGCGCTGCCATTTTCCCGACCGGTCTCCGACCGGTCTCCCGTCCCCATCGCGCCTGTTGGCTGCGGGGGATGCGGAACGGGGCCCGGCTATTTTCGCCACATATTTCCCAGAATTCCTTTCCCCATTGAGCCGGCCGCCATCTTGCGTACGGGCCGGTGTCACGTGAAAATTCAACTCCTATGAAAATCGGACCCCTATTTCCCTATTATTGGTTGATCCCTCGCACGTACGTGACAGGTCACTCTCCCAAAATGATCCTAAAAATAGCACAGTATCGTACTCACGCGTGCGCAGGACTACCAATGAGTCCACATTTCATGGAGTCGGATATTCACGCTACACCTGTCGTGCCACGTATACGTATACGTTCGTATAGAGGAGCATGCGCTGCAGCGCATGCAACGGTATTCCATGCAACATGCAAAGCTGAAGGCATGCTTGCCCCACATTTTCTCAGCACTACTAGCTTCGTTTGATGGTCGTTTGATGCATTGATTATGCTACAATTTTCTCTTTCAATGGTAAGTCCGGTTTGTGCTATGACACATTATAGATTATAGTTAGTAGTAATTCTTTCGAACACCTCTGGCAAAGGATTATAAGTATTCTTTCGAACACCACTGCTGGCAATGACAATTGTTGTTTGTGAAAAGTGTGACCCAATCGCGTGGGCCTCGGACATGGCGATCGTGTAGTATTTAGTAGAAGGGCCCGGTTCCTATAGGGAACAAAATGCACTTTAAAAAAGCCCGACCAAAATAGTTGGAGACATTCTCAATAAACAGGTATGTCATAGATAGAGGGCCAGGTTTTGATTTTTTTTTTAGAGAAATTTGGGGGGGGGGGGAAATTACGATGACAGCACAGCGAAAACACGCAACCCGAAAATAAAGATGGCGATTTCTGCGCGATGTGCTGTGAGCACGAATGTCGGACACTTCGCCCCATTTCCACGTCGCCCCATGTCACTTCGCCCCTAACCACTTCGCCCCATCCCCACTTCGCCCCATCCCCACATCGCCCCATCCCCACATCGCCCCATCCCCACTTCGCCCCATCCCCACTTCGCCCCATCCCCACTTCGCCCCATCCCCACTTCGCCCCATCCCCACTTCGCCCCAGCCGTTACATGTAAAAAAAAAAATCTCATCTATTTTTTTGGCTTAAAAAAAAACTATTTCAATAGATTCACTAATTGCTAACCAACGGAAAGAATTAGCCCATCACCAAATGAACAATTCATAACCAACCTCTCAAGCTAGGCTCTCCCCTACCGAGAAAAAAGCTTGAAGTAAAAGATCCAACTTTGTTCCCAACCCGGCTATACCAACCCGTCTCCCACTTATCTGAGAACGACAATACCTTTGACATCCTAATTTCACTCTTGGAGGAACCAATCTCATCAATGAAGTTGTAAGTCTCACATATCAGACAAATTTTGACGGAACATTTTCCTCAAGGCAGTGAGTTCCTTTGAACTCACTGACCCATACCTACGGGATTCTTTTGAATCCAGCGGCTGATGATTTTATTTAAGCCATCATTTCTCTCATCTGTGTCTCGAGCACCTCATCAGAGAGTTTGTATTTTTCCTGAGTTTCTAGAATTGGGAGCATTTATTATCTGGGGTCTTTGGCAGTTTATTTGGTCTGCACCCCTAGCCTTCCCTTTTTTATACTACATGGGGCGAAGTGGGGATGGGGCGAAGTGGGGATGGGGCGAAGCGGGGATGGGGCGAAGTGGGGATGGGGCGAAGCGGAGATGGGGCGATGTGGGGATGGGGCGAAGTGGGGATGGGGCGAAGTGGTTAGGGGCGAAGTGACATGGGGCGACGTGGAAATGGGGCGAAGCGTCCGACACCCGTGAGGACGCACGGCGCGCAGAATCGTAAGGCACAAACCGCGCAGGAACAATTTATTTGTAGCTATTGTTAGCCGATGTATTTTTTTACAAGTTTTCTTTGTTACTCCTTTACACAGGACTCCCGATGACACCCACATCACATGACCAGCTCCAACCATGCTCCAAGCATGCTCCAGTGCATGCTTCAACCAGTTCCCAAAGCAAGAATCTCGACTCAAGACGAAGACGTGACGTGCTTTTTCTCTTTACCCATTCAAAACACATTTTTCTTCTAGCCATAATTTTATTATTTAGAAGTCATGAAAATGAAATAGTGCAAAAATAATCACTCTTTTCTGCTGTTTTATGTCCATCCTTTTTTAAAGTTATATCCTTGGCTTAGTTGTATCCAAGAATAATTATGGAATGATTACCCGTCTCGCTTGAAAGTCTTTCATGGAATGTTTTTGCCTATGCTAAACAAGCCTGGACCGACGTCCCTTACGAAAATCGCTCCCAAAATTTGCTACAATTATATCCCCTGAGTTTTGTCAAAGTACTACCCTGTATTGAATGCAAATACATTATTACTAAAAAATTTGTGTGTGCATTGTACCTGATTTCATTTTCACAGTTTTGTACTAAATACATTTAACATGTGGTGCTTGACATAATTATGAAGTGCTCCAATATGTCCTTTCTTATAGTTTTACTCTCTTCTGCAAATAAACGTGTTACAATACTTTGCTCTACAACCCCATCACCATAATAAAAACACGAACTGTTATAATGACATTAACTACTACTTAATACATAAAAAACACCCCCTTCACCATAACGAATATAAATTGTTGCCCACTTCCCCGGAAATATAAGTGACCATTCACAGGTGTAACATAAGTAGGCATGGGCGTCGCAAGGGGGGGGGGGGGGGGCACTTGCCCCCCCCCCCCCGAAAGCAAAAAAAAAAGAAAAAAGAAGGGGAAAAAATGAGTTCAATTTTAAATTTAATGAGTTGGGGGGCTAAATGTCCCTGCCCTTCTCTAAAACTGATAAATGGAGAATGTGTTGAGAAAAACAGGCATTTTTTTGGCAAAAATATGTTTTGCCCCCTCTAGAAAACAAATCCTGGCGACGCCCATGTAAATAGGCCACACAATATCCAACCCCCATCCCCACTGGCTTCCCCCTCCTCTCCTCTGTAGTGAGAACTATGAATACGACGTTGTAAAGGTCAAGATCAAACCGCGTTTTATCTAAACTACCTAATTGTACAGTTGGTGTATACGTCCTTTATGGTTTGGCACCTTGAAAAATCAATGTTCAATTTGACTGGACAATATTCCAGCACAACATTAGTTATGAGCTTTATATACATGTAATGAGACATTGCATGAGACAATCGGTCGGCAATAAATACTTAATTTCATTCAACTGTTGACAGCAAGACCTTCCTAATCGGTGCGCAATTTAAAACAACATTTAAACGGTATGAATCCCAGCACAAACATAAACCTCCACAATATCAGCGATTTCAATATCACCATCTCCCCTCTATAACAAAAACCATTTCTCCCCATCCCCGGAAATATTTGTGACATGGTTGACGGGTTGTACGGAAATTGGGCGTTCCGACTAGCACCTTTCACCCTAACTAGCCCCTCCCCTATATTGACAATATGTCCTGGACCCTCGCACAATCTCCACAGGAAATGTTATGTGCGCGCACGTTGCTAAACGCAAATACAACTTAGGTGAGACTGATGGCGAGCCCAAATAGGCTCGCGTGCAGCAGAGCGTCTGATTCTTTATTTGACTTAACAGTTGTTTGGAGTTATTGGAGTTATTATCGAGATTTCACTGTATACAGTAATTATTACGAGACAGTCAACTCCACCCATCTAGCGGGTGCCGCGCGAAGCGCGGCATCCCGCTAGTGCATTACATGGACGGGTCATATCGTGAATCTGAATGAGATACGGGCATCGTAGCAAAGGCTCGATACGAGACTGCACTGAGAACGCGTTCTGAATGATCTGAGGCTATTGGGTATTATGGTACAACTTGACAAGTGGTATGGGAGCAATAATGTGGACATTAGTTAAAGACAGCCTAAGCTCGGAGTTCCATGATGTGCTTTACCTATTTGATGAATAGCACAAAACACACAGGGTTAAAAAAATTTAAGAAAGTTGTTGTTGAAAAATACCATGGAGCAATTTGGAATATTTTGAGAATTGATAGGAAACCTTAACCGTACATGGGAAAAACCCCATATAAAATTTCCCATGGCATGCATGGGGAAAAAGCCAATGGGAAAACTCACCGGCAAAATCCCTGGCCACATGGTGTCCAATTCACCATGCAATTCCCATGGGGTCCCATGGGAACTACATGGGAGATTTCTGTAAGGGAATATTATAGGCCTGTGGTTGGCAGTGACCTTCAGACTGTACATAGATAAACACTCACCCTAATGTGGCGGGAATAATGTTCCGTGTGTGTACGATGTGCTTGGCGCTTTGGCAATGGACTTCACACACTATAGTCGAGCGAATAGACGTGCTCAAAGTGCTTGTGTACAATGATCGGGTTGCTTAAAATGTATGGTGCTCCAAATCGGACAGGCTGAAGACGTCATTACAAAAAGTAAATGGTCATCCTCCATACAAACGATCAGCGTTGAAATACGCGCTGTATTCACACACAGATGGGTATATAGGCTAATGCATACACCCTCGACTTATTGAAACCATAACTCCTAAAAGAAACGGGTACTGAACATAGTAACTGTACCCAATGTAAATTTAGTTTGTCTGCTTATTGCTGTAGAAACCAAATATTTCTGCTTGTGGACAAATTTTATGCACGTACTTTTCGAATTCAAAACGACAGCAATTGCACTTCGGGCACACTGACTATGTCAGACATCCATCTATATATATAAGAGAGAGTTTAACTCGGCCTCCCAGACGATGTTTGCTCATGAAAGGATCCGAGACCGCGAGCTCCCGCGGCGCCAAAATCGCTCCACGTCCGTGGAAAAATGCGGAGGGTGTCTTCCGCCGGGTCGGACACTTCGGGTCGTCCTGATTTATACTGGTTGAAGCCATGTTCACAAATGGACACATAACGTTTGGTTTTAGTACAGTACGTGTAGGCTACATCATGGAGAAATGTTTTATTTCTCCATGGCTACATGTACAAATTCCACTGGCAAACATCGCGCGGGGAATGCGGTGCAAAATGGTCCGGGTGCAACTACCGGTCGTGATCCAGGGTCGCTGCAACAAATGGGCTCCATCAATCTGAACCCGTAGAACTGTGTCGGCAGATATCTAAAGAATGTTCCATTTCGCCAGTAGGGGAGATCCCGCAGGGACGTCGACTTTGTATACGCATACGCAAGCATGTACTGTACATGTACATTTAGACTATGCAGACTGTAAGGGAATATTATAGGCCTGTGGTTGGCAGCAGTGATGTAGTGCCTTGATGCTGGGCCTTGGCCTTTAGGCTGCCTTAAGGCTGGATTTTAGGGCCTTGGCCTTGGCCTCGAGGCTTGAGGGCAAAAGCCTTGGCCTTGGCCTTGGCCTTGAGGGTTCAGGGCCTTGCAATTTTGAGTCAAGGCTCTTCAAGGCCCATAGATTTTTGCATTTTCCAGATAAATCTGTTCGAAATTTTGCTGTTACCATTTTAATCGTATTACCATGGAGGAGGGAAGCACCCTATAGATTTGTGTGTTGGGCGCACTTCCACTTTTGTAGCATCACATTTTGTTACCATTGTAGTAGATTTGCTGCAAAAATATTCCGTACACCCTGTGGGGCTAATGAGATTATCACTTTAATTGCATATAATACTAATAATAGAGAACATTTATATAGCGCCAAAATCCGTCTAAAAAAGATGCTCAAGGCGCATATAACTATGGAATAGATCTGATTGGTTGTATAATTATGTCTCCCTGATAAGTGCTAAAGATTTGCTAAATCTGTTTTAGATAATGCTGATATTTCTGACCATGTTGGGCCAGCAAATAAAACAATTCCCAAATCAGTTTCTTGGATCCCCCTTTTGATACACTTGGGAGAATTGTGTGTCAATATAGAAGTAAATCATTATTTTGTCTAGTTAAACCATATTGAAGACCTGAACTTATACTTTAATAGATACAGTGCAGTCATAAAACTGTGTAGGCCTATGCGATCATGTTGATTGCAATTAAAGAAATATTGTTCTTCGTAACGAGCAATTTGTGATGATAAGGGCGGATCCAGGGGTGCCAAAAGGGGCCATGCCCCCCCCCCCCCCCAAAAAAAACGGGTTTTTTTTAATGTGACGTCGTAATAAAGGCAGGCAATGAGTACACCACCATCTTTTCCTCAAAAAAACATCGGTAAAAATGGTCAGAAATTGCCTCAAATCGCACCACAGAGCATATCTCGAGTACAAACATTTTTCGGGGCCCTTAAGCGGGCCCCTAAGCCCAAGCCGTAATTTTTTGACCCACTTTTTTGGGGGGGACCAACATTTCTTTGCCCCCCCCCCCCAAATTGTGTTCTGGATCTGCCCTTGCGTGATGACGTGTCACTCATGTGACTATAATTAGTTCTATATCAGTGGTCATTTCATAAAACAGGGCCTTGGCCTTGGCCTTGGCCTTGGCCTTGAGGGTAAAGCCTTGGCCTTGGCCTCGAGGCTTGAGGGTCAAAGCCTTGGCCTTGGCCTTGGCCTTGAGGGTCAAAGCCTTGGCCTTGGCCTTGGCCTTGAGGGTCAAAGCCTTTGCTCCAACACTGGTTGGCAGTGACCTTCAGACTGTACATAGATAAACACTCACCCTAATGTGGCGGGAATAATGTTCCGTGTGTGTACGATGTGCTTGGCGCTTTGGCAATGGACTTCACACACTATATTCGAGCGAATAGACGTGCTCAAAGTGCTTGTGTGTACAATGATCGGGTTGCTTAAAATGTATGGTGTTCCAAATCGGACAGGCTGAAGACGTCATTACAAAAAGTAAATGGTCATCCTCCATACAAACGATCAGCGTTAAAATACGCGCTGTATTCACACACAGATGGTATATAGGCTAATGCATACACCCTCGACTTATTGAAACCATAACTCCTAAAAGAAACGGGTACTGAACATAGTAACTGTACCCAATGTAAATTTAGTTTGTCTGCTTATTGCTGTAGAAACCAAATATTTCTACTTGTGGACAAATTTTATGCACGTACTTTTCGAATTCAAAACGACAGCAATTGCACTTCGGGCACACTGACTATGTCAGACATCCATCTATATACATAAGAGAGAGTTTAACTCGGCCTCCCAGACGATGTTTGCTCATGAAAGGATCCGAGACCGCGAGCTCCCGCGGCGCCAAAATCGCTCCACGTCCGTGGAAAAATGCGGAGGGTGTCTTCCGCCGGGTCGGACACTTCGGGTCGTCCTGATTTTCCCGTACGGACCGGCCATCCGTTTCGTCGATTTTTCGTGACTGCTTTTTGCGCAGGAATATGCCGTCGTGTGCGCTTTCACGTTGACTGCCTGTCCGCCCCCTGTGCTGGCTTTTTCTGCGTGTCTAGACTGTGCGAGGTCAGCGGCTTCGACGTAGGGGTTGCGTTTACGTGTTCTACTTGGCTGTTTAGCAAAAGTGTTCACCAAACGTTAGTATGGGGTGACCTCGGTAAAATATTTTTTGTCCATGGTGCGTGGCCACCAAGTGTCCCTATTCTTTCATATGCTTCGCTTGCCGCCCCTGTGCCGAGTGCAACGAATACTCAGAAGGACTACACATTAGTATGCCTAGCGCGGTCTGACCCAATCGAAAGTCTACACTGCGTGGTACTTCCCGGCTATGCGTAAAACCGTCACTGGCAACGCGTACTGCAGCCTGCTCCACACCCTGGAGACGAGGTTGAGTCTACGGTGCTCGCTATTTGAAGCACAAGCATGTGACATCGCGTGATAGAGTGCTGTTGCTTCCATAATGTGTTTACAGCTCCATGCTTCCACTATGCTTCCACCAAGGCTGAGCGTTGTGAGTTCGCTGTCCGCCACGTATAATTCAGTGTCGTGTTATAATTTCGGGGGCCTGTTTGGGGTCAACGAAGGATCGATGCATTCACACAAATATCGACGAAAAAGTGTCCGACCCGGCGGAAGACACCCACATTTTTCCACGGACGTGGAGCCATTTTGGTGTCGTGGGAGACCGCGGTCTCGGATCCTTTCAGGAGCAAACATTCCTTGGAGGCCGAGTAAAACTTGCTCTTATATAGATGGTTGAACCAACGAATCCGAACCAACTTCAATAAAAGTTACATCGACTTTTTCCTTGCAGACGGTCTCGCAAATTGTAAGAAGTTCAAGTTTACGTTTGTTGAAGAGTCCAATACTGAAACTTAATTATGACCTTCCTCCATGATTCAGACCGTTTGTAATTTTATGGTAACACTCAACATTTTCATTTCAAATGACACCTTTACGTTTTATTGCATTATGATTTATTGTCAAAACTGTACAATCAGCCTTCGCCTGTGTACTACGGTAACCTTTTCACTGCGTTTTCCAAATGCGACTGCCTCACAAAATGCCAATTTAACAGACCAACGGGAACATTTACAGACAAGTTGCCATGGTACATAATTATCATGTGCGTAAATCGACGGGGGACAGGGGGAACCCCCCCCCCATTTTAAAGCGGGGACATTGTTTGGTTCCCCCCCCCCACTTTTTCTTCCCCGAATAAAAATTGTAGCCTACAAGAATGATTCTATTGCTCAAAATACATGTAGCTGATTCAATTAATCCAAAGTCATAACTTTAAAAGATGATCTTTTGCTGAAATTTGTTTTAGTGGTCAGAAATTGCCTCAGATCACACCACAGAAATTGCTTTCCTTTAACTGTATGTCTCCTTAACTATATCCCCATTTACATTTAACTCCCCAAATTTTCATCCCCAACACTACGCCCTACCCGATCTATGATCGGGTAAATCAGCTTGTTAACAATACATGCGTTTTAGGTGGCCGATTCGCTCGGCCAGATGGCATACGGGGCAGTCTATTTGCCTGTCACTCACGAAGTTTATTCATAAAGTAACTGCACAGCTAGTTGCTGTCAACTCTAGTGAATATTCAAACCAAATTTGAAATTCACAAAAATGTTATGTACGTACTTTTCAATATTCATAACACCATTAATCAATCTGAAGTTGATCGACTGTATAATCGACCGATAACCCAATTTTGGCTTGTGTGTGCGCCGGGTGCGCGTGCGCGTGCAACCGCGCTGCGCGCGTGCAGCTTGTTCTTCACGCGCGGTACTGCATGCTGATTGGCTAATGGTCATTTGTTTACTACGTTTGCGCGCGGCTAAATCAGGTCACCGCGTATTCGCTAAATGTGTATTCATTACTTCCCAAACCAGTGCGCGCTGTAATTGGCTGTATGTAAATGAAATGATGATATCGGAGCTCATTAAAGTTTGTCACCTCGCCCGTGCGTACTTGTTGTAATGTCGTGGTTCAATATTTTCAAACGTCGTGTTTATTGTGAAATAACTCAATACTTTTTTGCGCAGTTACGCATTAATATTGCAAAACTGCATGAATTAGGCAAAATACAAATAAATATGTTTAGCGTCCCCGCCCGCTACCTTTTTGGAGGCCTCCTCCGGTTTTTTTAACGAAAAAAATAATACATTTTAAACAGTGACATAATTTTGCCCTTTATAATATAAAGCTGATATGTCATTGCCTGAGTCCAAGTAGCGGCCGTTTAAAAAAAGCTGGCGGCCATCTTGAAAAATAGCCCGGTCTGGCGGCCATTTTTGAGACTACGCGACACAAGGGGCGCAAGTGACTTGGCCAAATCTGGGTTGGGCTCGGTCCGAGTGTACCTAATTTAAAACGTTGATGCACGCATAGCGCTTACGTACGTATGTGTCATGTACATGTTATTTTCATGTGATGCAGCAATCCATTGCGAACGTTTTGAAATCACATGTATGCACATGCTCTGCACATGTAAACACACAAATGTTTGTTTTACATACGCTATGTGGACATTCCTTTGTTTTCGTATAGTTATAGAAAACTCGGTACAAAAAATAACTTTACTTAAAAACTGTGAAAACTCTTTCAACCCCTAATTTGTTTTTTGATTTCCTTGAATGTTTCTCTTCATTCTGCGACGGGTAACCCTAACCCCCAAATGCCTCTAAACCTGTTATCCAGAGAGGGCGAAACGTTATGTGGACAAGGCTTAGTCCACATAACGTCAACACAACCTGCATTATGTGGACATTTTTTGTTCACATGTCCACATATAGTGACTGTAAGACAAACTCACAATGTTTTAGCCCAGGTTGGAAAACGTCTTCATAATATAATGCACAACGGAGCCCAACCTGGGCTAACAATGTTCGTACATTATACGCGTGGTTTACACAGTGTGTACGAGCATTGAAGTGAATGGAACGCGTATTAGTGCTTGTCGCGCTTCTGGAAAGGTGTGAAAAAATTTTGAGATGCCGATTTCAAGCAACTCCGACTTAAGTCAAGTCTTTATGGTGTTCATGATGCAAATTTACATGAATGTAAACGTGAGAGCTTATAATCTTAACCTCACTTCAAAACGGTGCATTTAAATCTTTTCTACTTTTTGTTCTCCATTTTTTCCCCAGTACTGTTGGAAAGTTAGAAAATAACCTTAAAATATATTATAACCTTACTGTGATCATTTTGTTTTGCTTCTATCACAGGATACAACTCAATCATCTTGGAAGTCCCAGAGAGAACATCAATATTTTCTTTTCCACTGGCAAAGAAAACATTGACATTTGTATGGTGTACTATATCGTCGTGCTCACAAACACGACGGACCTCTCCACAAACACGACGGACCTCCTCACAGGCACGACGGAGCTCGCCACACGCACGACGCACTGCTCACAAACACGATGGAGCGATCCACACGCACGACGATAACAGATAAGTGTAGCGGGGGGGGGGGGGGGGGGTGATAATTGGGATGAAAATCAAAATTTTGAAATATGATTGCGCCCACTTCAGAGGTGATGCATTGGGTCATTTTGGGGATATTTTGTATATGAAGTGGGCATCTAGCATGAAAAAAATCCCCACCCCACCCAAAAAACTAAATCTGCACTGCACGCACAGTGGACAGTGAGTATTATTGCGAAATGAACGCCTTTTTGCCCATTTTAATCGCTTTGACATAGTTTATATTGAACACACCACTGAAGTCGGTAAGACTTTCAAAGATGAGCACATAACTGACAATTTAATATATTAAGTAAGAATATTATTAATGCACTTATAGATCACTAAATACATGTATCACAGACAGTCGGGGCATAGATATACATAATTATAAATGATTGTATAAAACTGATATCAACCTACATGTAGGGGTCTTTCCACATACAAACGGTAACAAAAATGTGACATTTAGAGGGAACCATAGACAGAAGTCGATACATGAAGTACTCTGTCATGTTTTTTTCTCTTTCTACATCCCATGTCCTAGTAAGAACATTGTCCACCAACAAGTTTGATATTTTTTTTAGGATTCCAGAAATTACAGAGGATTATCTTCAAGATTTAACGTTCATAACATGGACAGACATTTCATTTTTAAGTGTTGGGAAGCAGTAAATGAAATGCATGAATTATCCTAAATTTGTTCCTAAAGTAAAGCTATCCGTTGAGGGATTGCCACTGGCCAATCTTACATTAAACCTCTACCAGTAGGTATTTTTAAACTACAGGGATGTACATCTTCAAGACCTCATACATTTTCATAACAGGGACAGAAATTTATCACAAATTTGTGTCCTTGTTATGAACATGTATCAAGTCGCATTTCAATTTCATCAATAAAATAGGTTGCTTTAGTGTTGAATGATACCAATTCTACATTGAATAAGTAATTATAAATGGAACAAGAGCTGGATTAATCATAAGAATGAAAGTAGTATGATTCAAGAATGTCCATCCATGTCCGTCTTTTCATCTTAAAGATGGCATAGTAATTTCATGCATATCCATTGAATCAGCTGTTGTGCCTGAATGTTTCCAATTTGAAATAATAAGTCTTTAATCATCATTACTACAACGTGACTATTCAGGGTATGAACAGCAGAATACTCAAATAGCCAGAAAAAAAACATTTTGGGGTTAATTTTGAATTTGAAGGGGTGGGGGTTATTTAAGAGATACAGCATTAGGTTTGGTGTCAAAAGTCTTGTATTGATGGTGTTAACTATTTCCCAGATGGGCGTCTCCACATTTTGACAGTGGACTTTACCAACCCCCCCCCCCCCCTCTAATGAGTGTCCTTTATAGAACACCATACATTTGACAATCATGGAGTCCAAGTTACGCAGTCTGTTCCACGACCCGGAGTACTACACCAAGTCCTTCCACTGCTACGCTGCTCTGTCGGCGAAGTTCAGCGTGCTTGCCAACTGGGGAGAGACTGTGTTTGGTGAAGCTGTCGTTGACAAAATCAAGGTCACGCTGGGCGAGAATGAAGAGCTACGGGTCCTGGGAATAGGAAGCGGGTCAGGTATGCATAATATAAAGTTCGCCGAGAACAGAAACATTTCTGAATTGAACGGGGAAAAGTATGACTGCTGTTGGTTTTGTGGCTCTTGTTGTGTACATTATAATATATTTTAAATTATAACAAAGGACTGTCTCAAACACCTGTTATATAGCAGTTCAAAGCGATTCTGGACATTCAGGCAGGGGCGGGCCTGAATACAGACACACATTACGAACGCTCTCAATAATGTATGTGTTGTCAATCTTAATGGAGCAAAATGGACTGGTGATACATTAATGGCCTTTGTTTCAAAACTACAGGGCCAAATCCAACAAAAATTTCACCCAGTCCTGTAATTGGCGGTTTTTTTCTGCTGTTGGATGTGGATAATAAATAAGAAAGAAAAATGTTTGGACTCCTCATTTCTTTGTGAATTCGATTTTTTTTTCTCTCATAAATTACGAGAATTCTGTACACCTTCCAGAGGAACATTTTTGGGACACACTGAGTAGTCCGAATACTGCTCCAGCATTGAATGAATGCTTGCAATTATACAAACGCAAGTTGCAGTACATTGTGGCCTGCTGAGTCCGCCATCTTCGTTCTTGACTTTTCGCGAACACGGCCGTTCGCGTGTTGGTTCCCGTCATTTCGAAGCACCGTTCTCGTGTTCATTCAAAACGAGAACGGGGTTTCGAATACGCCCTAGGTGCACTTCGTGCAGTGATTGCATCGAAACTCCGGTTTCTCTGAGAGACTTTATTACAACCGATTCAGTAATACCAGACGGGTAACGTATATCACCAACCGATAATGTAACAGTTGGACTGATACTGTATCACCACTAACTGATATATTACAAAAATTGCCCGGATGTGCTTACACTATAAGTCAGTTATCGGTCCTGGCCGATAATGTAACAGAAATTGACTAATAGTAACCTTTACGACACTTCAGTCAAGTTTAATTATTACATATCGGTTAGTGATACAGTTTGTCAGTTCTTATTATTGTTACATTATCGGTTGGTGATCCGTTGGTCACTATCAGTTGTTACATGTTGTCAAAGAAGGAAATATTGATATGATCGCGTGGCATACTATACGCCAACTTTCTAGCATTGGTATATATATATACCGACAGACTGGTAATGACTCGAATCAATGGCTCGACTCGAGTCCGACTCGACTCGACTTGAGTCGAGTCACTTCCTTAAAACGACTCGACTCGACTCGCCAAAATTCAGTGACTCGTTAAAACTCTGACTACCGACCGGTTGGGCGACCTGCATATACGAGAAAGTTATTTGTAACTCATGACTTGTTGGAACATCGATCAATAAAAGAGTGTGTTTGGTTCGTAATTAATTATATAATATACAGGGTGAGTAAAAAAAAAAAACCCAAATGTCGGGACTATAGTTTTAGTGAAGTTCTGCATTGCATGTAGCACTTTCAAAATCTAGTGTATAAAAGCCCAATTCATAAGCTTTCTTTTAGTACAAGAATCATTCAAACCACTTAATATGTACTTTTCAAGTTACGGAATTGTAAACACAACCACCGTTTTAAAGTTCTGTCCACGGATCACAAAAAAAGGTGTGCGTTCTTTCAGCAAAACGACACACATCCCTATGTGATATGTTTTTCGTTTTGCTGAAAGATCACTATGACTCTTTTGTGACCCGTGGCCAATTTGATTGATTCTTGTACTAAAAGAAAGCTAATGAATTGGGCTATCATATCCTAGAATTTGAAAGTGCTACATGCAGAACTTCACTAAAACCAAACTTCACAGTAATCCCTATACATTTGGATTTCGTTATTGTTTTACTCACCCTGTTTACTTGTACAGCGTAATAACGTTTGCAGTTGTATTTTATATTCTTCAGGTGAGATGGACATGCAGATGCTGACCAAACTCCTGCGACGCTTTCCACTCATCAACAACCGTGTAGTTGAGCCTGCCTTGGACCAGCTTGTCAAGTACAAGGCCTTAGCGCAATCCGAGGCACACGACCTACACGGAGTATTAACTTGCGACTGGCGTCAGCAGACGATCGATCAATACGAAAAGGCGGGAGATTCGAGGCAGTTCCATTTCATCAGCTCGATTCACTCCATCTATTACGTGGACGATGTTGACCGTTCCCTGATGTATCTTTACGACCGGTTGGACCCTGGAGGAATCTTGCTAGTGGTAACAGTCTCAGGTAGGCCTATCTATGACTCTTCCAAAAAAGAGAGTAAAGTTTCCAAAGCGCAAGGCTCGCTGAATCGCACTGCACCAACCGTAACTCGCGTGCAAAAATTGTAATTTCTACCCTCAGAAACTGTTCGAAATTACAAAAAAGGTATCATTTGAATTGAGAAAAATCTGCTTTAGATTCAAAAGGTCAATTTCTGATGATAAAAAACACCATTGATTCAAATTTGATCGAAACTAAGGAGGGGACCGTAACTACACGATCGCCCAGATTTCTTCAAGCACTTGGTAGGCGAAAAGAGACCTCGAAATTTCTTTATGTTTTGTTCATTGGGTATGTGCTTGTTGGAGGTCAGTAAGAAAAATGCACACCTATAGGTCTCTTTAACTTACACTCTCATAATGTCTTTTACCAGACGACAGTGGGTTCTGGCGTTTATGGAATCACTTCCCAAGTTTTCAAGACAGTCTGATGACCTTCACAAACTCGTCCCACATACGCGGCTCCTTGGAGCGCCGAGGCATCCCGTGCACGCAGTACCACCAACGCTCCCGTGTCGAGATCACCCAGTGTTTCGACGAGGCGTCGGAGGAGGGCGCCCTGGTGGTGGATTTCCTGACCCACGTGGTCAAGTTGAAGGAGACGGCGCCTGCGCAGTTGTACAAGGAGGTCATTGAATATCTCGGGAGTGACCATTGCTCCGAGAAGAGCGCAGACGATGTTCTCTTCAACAACGACTGGGATGCAGTTGTCGTGTGCAAGCCAGTGGACTAGGGTCCGAGGTTTGGGTCTGTTTTCTTGGGGGTTTGATTAGCATTGTAGGCCCACTTTTTTATGGATTGCCAGGGGCGTCACCAGACCAATTTGAATAAAGTGGGGGCATTCCAACTGCGCACGTGCACATCAAGATTCGACGATTTAATTTTGGGATGAACAATTCGCCGTATTCGTGCAAAATCATAGTGGGTACCTGCAAAATTAAATGTGGGCCCCATCTAATGCAGGCCTTAGGCCTGAGGGCTACAGTGTTTAAGTACACTTTTGTTTACGCTGGCCGGTTTGAAATTTTATATTGTTCTTGTTTTCCGTCCCTCTATCTCCTCTCCCCTGTCAAACTGTCCACCCTCCCTTCCCTCCCCCCCCCTCCAACCCATTCCTACTCGCATCAGTCTTCAGTCTTGTCTGGTCATACTTTTCAATTTCCATTTTTTGTTTACTTTCTGATATATATTTGCTTTGTCATTGTACTTTTGTTCATTTGTTGGCCGAATAAATAATAATAATAATAATAATCTGGGAATGCTATACCTACATGTTATCTTGTAATTGTATGAGGAATACACTGATATATAGATAGTCGTCAGCATAGTAATTGTTTTATTGGATAGTTTGATTGTATGCTCGTTCGTTTCAAGCTAGAGGACCGTTCCTCCTTCCTTCCCCTTAATTGGGTCTGTCCATTACACATGCCTAACCAGAACACAATCTGAAATATAACGCCGGTGCCTCTAAAATTTGGTGGTGATTTTCTGTTTAGTTCAAGTTAGAGTGTGATCATAGACTAGTACAGTTTGAACTAGGCTAAACTGCAATTAAAAAAAAGCTACCTATGCAGTGATGCTGACAGCTGCACATCTTTAAATGTCAATAAATGTTTACAGTATAATTATACGCCTTAGCGAATTTTAATTTCCGGTTCTGAATAATAATTAAAAGTTCGTATTAAACACCTGTCATCGTTGTCGTGGCGTCATTGTTCAATATAACCTAGGCTTTACAATCCAATTATTTGGGTAGACCCTTGGAATATTTTGGAATGCAAATTTGTGATTCTCAAAAATCAAAGTTGTTGGGTGCTGTAATGCTGCCGCACAGTGCACCGCATTCTGCGGACGTGCGAGAAACAACATGTGTGTATTGATGACGTGTGTTTGTAACACTCGCGCAATGTGTATCGTACATTGTTGGACACGGCTGGGAATACGTATGCGTAAGCATATGCCGCAAAATGTCCCCCCGTCCGATGTAAACACCGGTGGTTTTCTTTTTCTCCGGGAACGGTAATTATAGGTTAGCTTCCTTTCAACCATGCAGACATTTTGAAATAATATAAGTAAACAATCCAAAACATATAATTTTCGGGGATTTCAGGCCGTAATGAATTACGGCCTGAAATCCCCGGAAATTTAACCGGACCACAAATGTGGAAGTTGGAAATGTAAAAGTGTACTTTAGGACCCCCAGGCCTTCAGTGTATTTTAGGACCCCTAATAGCGAACTTTAGGAACCCTCTATTTCGTTCGTTTAAAAACATTTCTTCGGCCCTATTGGTCAAAAACTACTTTTGCAAGGCCGGCTCAAGCGAAGGCTTCCTTTCGTCTTTTTAAATGGTCACCCCTGCCCTCTGTCCATGGCATTCCTTTCATTATCGTCAGGTAAACATGATTGTGGTGCGTACAATAAATAAAAGTGGATTTAGTTGTCTTAGATACACTAAAGGGGTCCCTAGCACCCTCCCCCCCCCCCCCCCCCCCTCGCGACGCCCATACCAAAGAACTGTAAACTTCACCAGTGGATCCGGAGCATGCTAATTTTTACTCTCTGCATATAACAATTCACGAGGGTGTCCTTTTAATTCTTAAAGGGATATTACGTCCTGGAATGCGCCCGATTTGGCTACAAAACTTGTTTTCATCGAAATGATGTAAATTGGAAAGATTTTTTGAGAGTAGGATATAAACATCCACACATGCAGCCATCCTTTAAAAATTGGGCGTTCTGTGGGGGGGGGGGGGGTGGGTGCAAAATGTTGACTCTCAAAAATCGAGTTGTTAGGTGCTAGTCGTGAATCCTGCTGCACATGTTTCACCAGTGCATCACAATTTGTGGAAGTACGAGAAACAACATTAGATTGTGTCATACACACAACGAGTACCGTACATTGAATAGACACGGCTGGAACTACGTATGCGTATGCCCCAAACAAATATTTCTCGGGAATCGGGAATGGTAAGTAGACAATTAACAATTGTTGACTGCTGTGATATATGATATGACGTTTTGAACGCCCGAGGGGGGGGGGGAATGTTGCAACCTGACGCTCCTTTCGAAACAGAAAAAAAGCCATTTTGTTTTGCTTATCTTGTACCTCAGAGATTGTACTCTATGTGAGAACTGTAAGGAATATGTTGATAAAGTCTTTAAGAGAGATTTGTAGGCGAATGTGTCGCCAACTTAGTGAATTCGTACATCATGTACATGTCACGCGTCGGTTGAGGGCTTCAACACGTGCCGACATGTAAAAATTCATTAAGTTGGCTACACATTCGCATACTTTGTCAACATATTCCTTACAGTTCTCACATGAAAGTATACTCTCTGAGGTACAATGTAAGCCAATTTTTTTTCTGTTTCGAAAGTAGCGTCAGGATGCAACAGTATTCCCTTGAAGGACGCAAAGCACCCGAGGCGACTGAGGCCAAGGGCGAAATGTGCCCCGAGGGTATTCAAAACGTCATATTCCACATCACGTGTAGTCGACAATTGTTTTGTTATACCTCTGTCTTGGATTCTTGTGATTTCGATGTAAAAATCACGAAAATAAACAGCAGTAAACACAGCAATCATGACAATCGAACGTCAACTTGCGTGCATGTCGCGTGCTCGAAACAGCCGATCGTCTGCTAGTTCACTGCTCCCGCTCATGTGTAAAAACATGGTGACAATAGTGTGGGTACCAAAGATACAAGCGTTTCACACCGTACGTACGTACGCACATTTCATAGCACACTCCACAGGTTGTGGGCCATGACTTTTTACAAACTCAACAAGTGATCGTTCTAGCTAGGCCAATAAAAATACAGTATTCAAGACAGTGGCGTAACAATTTAGGCTTACTTCGATTCGATCAGACATTTGATAATTGGATAAAGTAACAATCCCAAACATAACATTTTGGGGATTTCAGGTCGTTATAATATCCGAGTCTTATATAGCCATGGGGGGGGGGGGCACTTGTCCCCCCCCCCCTGGAAAAGCCAAAAAAAAAAAAAAAGCCAAAAAAAAAGAAAGAAAAGAAAAGAAAAAGAGGCGCGAAGACAAAGTGGTGTAAATTTAATGAGGGGGTGGGGGGGGGGGGGGGGGGCCAAATGTCCCTGCCCCCCTTTAAAACTGATAAATCGAGAATGTGTTGAAAAATACAAGCATTTTTTGACAAAAAAATTTGTTGCCCTCCTCTAGAAAAAATCCTGGCGACGCCCATGTATATAGCTTAATGTCCTTTCCATTAATGCCGGACAAGTTGTCCGACTCTGGACAAAAATGTGTACTTACTACATCAGTGAAACTAGGTTACAGGGAGTCTACCAAAATGAGGCTTATTGAAAAGTTATTAAAACGTCATGTTATTTAAATGCAAATTTGGATGATAAGACCCCGTTATTTACAACTGGCTGATACGCGCTGTACGTATCCGAAATCAAACAAAAATAATTAACTCAGGATTAGTTAATGACCGTACGCTGTATTTCTCATGGTGATGTTTTGATATTAAATGTATTAAATGATCCCGAAAAAAATCTAAATTAATTTGCTCAGTCTGTATTATAATTTGTATGCTCTCTTTCAGCCCCAATAATTTTATGTACACAATACATTGAATAGTATGCAATTTGTTCTGTTATTTCAGGGGAAGGTCTACCTCTCGAGTTAGTGCTCGTGTTTGTACTTGTGCGGTGATCCAGTGCTCGAATCCTTTAAACCCACCTGCCCAGCTAACACATCACGTCGCCACAACGTTGGGCAAAGTTGTGAAAATGTTGTCATTTAGTAACTGTCACGAAGTTGAACATGCCGACGCCTGGAAACGCTCATTTAGTGCCACGTACATTGTGTGTACAGCAAAGGGCGATGATTGCGTATAAAAGGGAAAATCCCGAAAAAACAGTGTGCTGCGATTGCGTACAAAAGGGAATTCCCGTGCTCGCTTCTGGACTGACTGTCTGGTTTTACGGCTGTTGTATGTTAATCATTGAGCTACATGCAACGGCTGTTTGATGGACCAATGTATTTTAAGTGTTTACCAGTGTTTTGTACACGTTTACATGACAACTTCAACGCAAGCACATTTTTGACTTCTGATGACGTGATATGATACTTAAAAATTGGGCTAAAAACATGACCTCGTGTTTGTATGGCCAGCCGCGCCGCACAAACGTCATAAACTATGATGCATATTCATTATCTTACCCAAGCACGCCTGCATAATGCATACATTACAACGCAGCCGCCATTTTGAAATCGCCTGGAGGGCATTTTCAGGACGATATTTGTGGAAGATGATGACTGAAAGTCGTCTTTTGGCCAGATGGATGAAAATATTGAGACCAAAGAACGTTTTTTTCGAAAAGGTATGAGTTGCTCTACAACTAAGAACCTTAACTTTGGCAATTTTTTTCCTGGATGAAAAGATAATCTCGATCGAAATCTGTAGCAAAATCGCTACATCAGCGGCCAAAAAAATTCAGTCTCTGTGGAAGCATTGGGCGTCTAGCCGTACTACAGAGCTTGCGATAGTACTGTATGGCCAGACGCAGTCGGGCTAACTTTGAAGTAACTTTCCACAGTTTTGAGGTAACTTTTCCGGCCCAGTTTAAACAAATAACTTTTCGGAAATGTCATATTTGTATAGTGGCTTGATTATTTTTGATAAAATTAATTGAATTCTTGTTGCTTAATTATTACTACTGCATCCCAGCCAATGGTCAGCAGTATGGCGTCATTTTTCCTCTCGGATAAGTCGCTGCTTGCAAGATACTCCATCATGGATCTCTGTACGTCTTCGGCCGCCGCCTCCTTGAAGTGAACGGTTTGAGTCAGGAAATCCACCAGCAGGCTGCCTTCCTCAGAAGCTTCGTCGAAGCACTTGGTGATGTCGCAGCTCGTGGGTTGGTGGTGCTGCGTGTACGGGATGCCACGGCGGTCCAATAAATTGAGTAAATCCCTCGAAGTTACTTGTAGGTCACAACAGGCCCGACCATAAAGGTGAGGAAAGCGGTCCAGAAATCGCTGCCATCCGCTGCTTTCTGAACAGAAACGTACACCAAAAAATGTCAACTTATACCCACCTTTTGTGTTGACGCCAATAATAGCGGTTCTTCATGACTGACTTTAGGAGCTACAGTGCGAACAAATTGGCCTTAACTTAACACTTTTCTTTTGGGGTGAGGGGGGAGGGTTGACGTCGGTCAACAATATTCCTCGTGTGCCTGACCTATATGCGCATTATGGCGATAACCTTCCCAGGATGCTTGAGTTCCATTCAGAATATTCTGTATAAACCACTGCCAGCGCCTTTGCATAGAACGAAACTCGTTGGGAGCTGATGCTGTACGTGCTACGCCAAAATATAAGATTTAGCACTTTGCATAAAATACTGACCTGGCTTTAGGATCACAAGCAATGCTCCTCCTGGGATCAGTAGGTCGTACAGATACATCACGGAGCTATCAAAGTTGTCCACGTAGTACATGGAGTGAACTGCGCTGATGAAATGGAACTTGGTACCATCTCCCGCCTCTTGGTATTGCTCAATAGTCTGCTGCCGAAAGTCAAACTTAACACCGTGTAGCTGGTGAGCCTTCGTTTGAGCAAAAGCCTTGTATTGGACTAGCAACTTCTGAGAAGGGTCAACTACACGATTATTGATGAGTGGGAAACGCTTTTTGAGCTGCTCCAACATCAAACAATCAATCTCACCTATATAATGGACATAATAAAATAAAAATTATTATAGGCAATGACAATTAGTGTCAATAAATAGTCTTGCAAGAAGACGGGTCTTGAGCTGTTCGAATCATGTCAGATGTCGGGCTGCAATAATGAGAGTATATCGTCCGTTAGCCGGCCTGTAGTCTTGGTCCAATCAAGATGGGATTTGGATTTGACTTCTTAAACTGCCTTCTGGTCGACCTCGTGACGATACCAACGGTACGTAGCGATTGACATTTCAGGATCAACTGTCCGGAACACAAAATCACCGATATTTTGCGACCTGAGTGCACGGCAAGCTTCGACGATAATAAGGCGATCGACATCAGTCGGCCCTCAAAAAAATAGACAGTCGCAAAAATAGGAGAAAAAACGTCTATAGCTTTTCCATTTGTGAACGGTATTCTTACCTGACCCACTGCCTACTCCCATGACCCGTAGCTCTTCTTCTCCGTCCAGTGTGACCTGGAGCCTACCAACCACCGCCTCGCTAAACACACCGTCCACCCAGTCACAGTACGTCTTGAATTTGGCAGTCCGAGCGCAGAAGACTTTGTAAGCCTTATCATAGTGGTCCTGGTTGTTGAACAGACTCGGCAGTGATTTCGTTTCCATGTTCTCTTCCCTTCTGGATTTAGTTTCAGCGTGACAACCTGCATGAGCGAGACAGGTGTGGAGGCCAATGTCGAAAATTGTCAGATCTGGATCCACCGTGCTTGCCCCCCAAAAATATTGGTTCTAGAACCGCGCCTGCAGCTTGCCAGAAAGAATAATTTCACAGGGAGTTTAGTCCCCTTACTGTCTTTCAACCAAGTATGTTTTTCAACAATAATTACGCCAGTTACTTTTCGGATGGCTGCAAATGTCGTGTCATTGAGCAAGCATAATGTTCCGTTTCCTCTCGTGTCATTGAGCAAGCATAATGTTCCGTTTCTTCTCGCGTCATTGAGCAAGCATAATGTTCCGTTTCTTCTCGTGTCATTGAGCAAGCATAATGTTCCGTTTCTTCTCGTGTCATTGAGCAAGCATAATGTTCCGTTTCTTCTCGTGTCATTGAGCAAGCATAATGTTCCGTTTCTTCTCGCGTCATTGAGCAAGCATAATGTTCCGTTTCTTCTCGTGTCACTGAGCAAGCATAATGTTCCGTTTCTTCTCGTGTCATTGAGCAAGCATAATGTTCCGTTTCTTCTCGTGTCATTGAGCAAGCATAATGTTCCGTTTCTTCTCGTGTCATTGAGCAAGCATAATGTTCCGTTTCTTCTCGTGTCATTGAGCAAGCATAATGTTCCGTTTCTTCTCGCGTCATTGAGCAAGCATAATGTTCCGTTTCTTCTCGCGTCATTGAGCAAGCATAATGTTCCGTTTCTTCTCGTGTCATTGAGCAAGCATAATGTTCTGTTTCTTCTCGTGTCATTGAGCAAGCATAATGTTCCGTTTCTTCTCGTGTCATTGAGCAAGCATAATGTTCTGTTTCTTCTCGTGTCATTGAGCAAGCATAATGTTCCGTTTCCTCTCGCGTCATTGAGCAAGCATAATGTTCCGTTTCTTCTCGCGTCATTGAGCAAGCATAATGTTCCGTTTCTTCTCGCGTCATTGAGCAAGCATAATCTTCCGTTTCTTCTCGCGTCATTGAGCAAGCATAATCTTCGGTTTCTTCTCGCGTCATTGAGCAAGCATAATGTTCCGTTTCTTCTCGTTTCATTGAGCAAGCATAATCTTCTGTTTGTTCTCGTGTCATTGAGCAAGCATAATGTTCCGTTTCTTCTCGTGTCATTGAGCAAGCATAATGTTCCGTTTCCTCTCGCGTCATTGAGCAAGCATAATGTTCCGTTCTCCCCCATCATGAAGCAAGCCTAATGGTCTATTTTCCAATCAAGTAAGCATCTTTCCACTTTATGATTTCCTCTTCTGTTATCCCCCCCCCCGCTTTTGTTTTAGCCATCACCTTGAATGGCCCGTTTTGGGCCTTGCGGTTGGCGATTTACCAATTAAAAGCCTAATGTTCCGTGTCCTCTCGTCTTATTAAGCAAGCATAATGTTCCTTTTCCCGTCTTCTCACTATTAACGTATACGCTTGGAACGTTCCAAAAGGGAACAGCGCCTGTTCCAATTGGAAACATGTGCCTCGTTCCCACTGGAACAGCCCAGGAACGCCAGGTGATCCCGCATGGTGGGAACGTTGGTCAACATCAAAACACGTTTTCATACTCGGGAATGAGTGACCTGTTCCAGCTGTGAACACGCATGGAAAACAGCGCGTCATCCCGATGGGAATACACAGTGTTTCTAAGGAATGTTTTCTGCGGAACGGGAATTTTTCGGCTTGTTAGACGTTCCCTAAGCAAGCATATAACACCTTTTAGCACATAGTAGATAAAAGTCCTTATATACTCTGCAAACACTTACCGTAAGCGTCCTGCAAGCGCAGTAGTTCAACAGTTTTCACGTACATGTACATCTGGTAAACAAACAAATTGACCCTTGACACTGAACATGCATTATAGACCTTTCTGCGCTTGGTTGGCAAACTGCATTTTGGCCAACCACGGCCTGCAAAACTATGGAAGGCCCAACGCTGCAAAAATGAAGAAGAGTTATTACAGATCACCAAAATATTATTTGATACTTGAAAATACAACATTTTCAACAAAGCTACAAAATAATTCCTACATATGCCTTTTTACTATGTGTTGATGGCGTTATGAGGACTTTTTTGGAAAAATATGTTGCCAACCACGGCTTCAATTTATGAGCTTACGGCAGCCCATACAAAATGGCGCCAATGTTTACAAACAAAAGAAAGGCCTATAGTCGTGTTCCCTAACGTGGCGCACTTCGAAGCTTACCCAACTTTCCTCGTGTAGTGTTGCCAAACCTCTTTGTTGATAAACCTCAAATTCATGCAGTAAAATACTGGTACTTTTACCTTTTTAATTTTTGCTATTTAACCTCTGTGAACAATTTCGGTTTCATAAAATTTAATCCGAAATGCAAAAACGGTCGCGTCCGGAAATTGGGCACAAATTGGCGGAGTGTTTCCTAACGTGGCGCACTTGAATAAATCTCGGAAAATTCCAAATTAACATTTAAGAATTTCTGTAAACTTGATACGGAGGGTACCGAAGTTCCAGCGCTCTACCTTGGCTTAACGCCTACCGAAATGTTTCTATTATTTTTTCTTTATAAAGAGAAACCCAGGAGATGGTTTATGCTAACTTACTGCACAACTGGCCGATTGACCTTCATATCAAACAAAGAACTTCAACAAAGCCAAAACCACCAGCTGCAGGACCGAGCCGGACGAAAATGGAGAACTTCACGGAGGGATGGAATCGACTGTATCATCCACTGAGTGGAACATGCGATGTGATAGGCATCTGAGCGTTTGACTTAAATCAATTTTTACGATGTGGATCGAACTGTTAACATTGATTGATTTTGGTTTTGGAAAGAAGTTGTGGAGTTCAACGCAAGTATTTTTATGAGCTCCCAAGATGACTGTCACATTATTGACAGTTTGTATGGTGAAGAAGGCAATGAGTACTTTTACGGTTTGAAATTATGTTGTGTACGCCGTTATATATATTACTAGCTATAGCCATATACACCGTCATATTCGCTCACAAAAACCGATTCCCAATAAACTTACAAGTAATTATATTTATTTTCAGAAGTATAGCTAAACATTTAATTTTAAACAAGACCGTGCGTAGCTTGAATTATTCTTTGACAAAATTAGTATAGTACTATTTATTTTGGTTTGTGATTCATCTCCTTTCACATAATATCACAAGAGGTGAACGATGTCATTCCCTGATCAATCTCGGGACGGGAAGACGTTTTTACTGATTACTTTGTAAAATTAAGGTTTGTTTACCTTTTAGATTGTAATTGGTGTATGTTCAGGTTTTTGAATAAATATATCAATCATTTGAATGAATCTCCATACAATTACTCGTGTTAGTGTTCAGTTAAAAAAATACGATGTCATTTTAGCATATTATTAATACAATTATTCATTTCGTTGATGGAGTAATTCAGTGTGCTCTAATGACCAATGTGCCAAAAATGAAATGACAATTTTATCATTTTTGGGAGTATGGAGATCAATGGTCATGACCCATCACCTGGCTTCGTGTTTTTGTAGTATGCAAATGAGCGCGCGCTGTTATGTGCAAATAAGGCAAAGAGGTGTGATGGCCAATTAAGACGTGTATTGGTGTTAATGAGCGCGCTGAAATGCAAATAAGACAGATGAAAGTGCAAGGGCCAATTAAAAAGTTTGTTGCGCGTACGTAAGGACGCTATTTCTCGGCGGACGGGATGTCTGGTTAAGGTTTTGTTCATTCTGCCACAGTCATCCGAAGGAGGCGGGGGGTTTTGTCAATTTACATCTATATTTCAGCAAATAATTTCGCCCACCGGCACCCCAGACTCCTCCTTTGGTAATTGGTTATATTGTCACTTCAACGTTGTATACGACTTCCTTTGGCATTCTATCCGGGCAGACAGCCAGTAAACCCCGTTTCGCCATTAAAATATTGAAAAATATGAATGGTGCTGCGAACATTGAGGATTTTTAATTGTGGAATTAACCGTGGCAAATACACAATTTAATGTACATGTACAGTGCAGTAGTCATAGTGCTTCATTTTTCAAAAGGCTATATATGCTCCTGACCAAATGTGCACCATTGGTGGGAACACATCTGCACCGACTTGTGTTCATTGTATGCTTTCTTCGATCACAAGTGCATTTCATCTAAGCTTTCAACTTTGTCTGTTATGCATGTACATGTACATGTACATGTATAACTCGGGTCTGGCCGGGTCAGGACGTGTACCCGCTGGGTTGGGTGGAGGTCGGTCTGTGGTACCCACTTGGTTTTGGGTCAGGTGTACCCACTTATTTGATGCAGTGTCCAGCTTTGCCAGTTTATTCGGTATCCAGCACATTTGATAATAAAGTTTTTGACTGTGGCACATACACATAAAATCAGTTGTCGTGTTTCAAATCTCTTTGTGCGTCTGAGTATAATGTTCCGTTTTCCCCTCGTCTCATTAACCATAATCCTCCCAAATCCTCTTTGCAAAACGGAGGACTTTTGCAGGATTGAAGCTACATGGCTAAAGTGTGTTGCTGATTTCGGAGGATGCACTGTGTCAAAGTCTTGGGCCGGACCTTGTGTAGCCTTTAGTCAAGGCCCACGCGTCTTGATCCGGACACGTAGGCCTAACGCACCCCGAACGCTGGCGCCGCTCGCTGGATAGTCTTTTTACGTGCCAGTGTTCGGGGCGCGTTACGTGTCCGGATCAAGACGCGTGGGCCTTGACTAAAGGCTAGACATTGACTAAAGGCTAGACCTTGTGTTATTTATGCTCAGCCTTGCTTACATTTGGGACTAGATCGTACTTGAAATCCTCCGCACGGCTCCAGGATGTCACTGGCTCTGCCTCAAGATATTGACAACACTGCCGGAGGATTTTGCAGGATGGAGGCAGTGCCATGGTCACTCCTCCAAGAACCATATTAAAGAAACAACGGAGGTTTTTGCAGGATTGAGGCTGTGTGCAATTTTTTACATGGAGGCAGTTGGAGGATTTTGCAGGATTGAGGTTACATCCTAGCAAAAAAAGCCTGGGGATTTAAGGTTAAATAAGCCATACAGTGTTCCGTTTCCTCCTCGTTGTTTTCCCTTAAAAACAAAATAAATTGTATTCCTTTTCAATTTGATTTAAATAACAATGAATAAAAGTATTAAATTGTTAAATACATAATACATTCTCAATAATCAAACTCAGCATATCAACAATCTATGCATGTAACTTTTTTTTTTTACTGTGAATTGTTACTAAAAAATAGAACAATCTTTTGATTTCCAAAAAGTGAAACTGGGCCAGACGATTTAGATTGATTATCACTTTTATTAAATTTTAGGAAAAATATAATAATCTAGTTCAACTGATTTTTTAGGTAAAGTCATACTTACCTTACTTTTCTTGTGCAATTCATTTGGTTTATACAAAAAAATAGAACTTTGATTATAAAAAGGGAATCAATGTGTGTTGGAGAGGTATTATGACACTCTGTTCAAGACCGGTTGGGGTCTGGATGGGTAATTATCAGCACTACAGACCCAAACCGGTCTTAAACACAGTGTTTAATACCGACCAAACACATATTTATTCACATTCATAAATATCTTTTCGATCACAAACAAAATCATTTCAGTCCAAAAATCAAAACAAGTAAAAAAACTAGACGTTGCCAACCATTTTGTTCAACAAGTTTACTTCATGTTTTATGAAATACCCCTCTGACTATAATATGGAATGTCCCTCTACAACTCCTTATCTTATAAGGAGATTGACATGCGCTTCGCGCGTACAGCGCGATGTCGCGCAAAACGCACCTGGGCTGGTGCAGTGTGAATTTCGGACCATGAAATACTGACTCACAGGTAGTATTGGGCATGCATACGTGAGGAATGTGAACGTTCAACCAATGAAACGTTAAAAGGCACTGGATTTCATGGGAGTCCAAATTTCAGGTGATACTGGAAAAGTGTTTAAGACCAGCCAGCCATGTCTTTATCATCCCTTTAAGACCGGCCACGTGATGGGCTCTCGACCAATAGGAATGGGTAAACTGTATTAGGTATTTATGAATTGCATTTAAATGTAGTTATAATACTTTCATTCGAGTCTGGGAACCATTTAAACAAACACAAATACCATAAAGCAAATGCCGAAAGTGGTGGTTAATGTATTGCAAATGCACAAAGTAAAAACAACAAAGAACTCATAAATTCCAAATATGATTATAAAGTCTATTACATCAGACCAAACAAAAAGAGGTGGAATATCTCAGTTTCTTCAGTTTGACAAAACCCCAAAAAATACTGAGGTATGGCACAAAATGAAACTGGTCAGTGATTATAAAACCAAGTGTTTTAACCAAGCCATTTTTAATTAAACAGGCAAGCAACTGGGAATTTAGAGGGAAAACTCGAGGAAATTCCAAACCACACAAGACTTTGTACAGTGTTTTCCAATTTGTAATGGCATTCCTGAGAAGTAAAAAACGAGGAAATCAGCGGATCAGAGGAAAAGTGACATGCCTGATTAAAAGGAAAAAAAGAACGATTCTTATACAGGGCGAGTCAGAAAGATGGGTACCCTGTAAAAAGGCGGGGTTTTTTTTTCAAGCAATATAAAGATGAGTCTTGTACAATTTAAAGAAAGAAACACAATCTCAAGATTTTAGCAATCACCTAAAATTGTTTCATCAATTTTGCTTTTTTGGTTCTTCCCAAAATTCATAAAAATCAACTTTGTCCAAGGATCTTTGAATCGGGCTAAAACACACCCATGCACTTTATTAAACCTTGCGCATATCGGGTTTTGTTTCACAATGTTTCTGGTTATTGCCGAGCTGATAGACTACAAACGTTTGACCTGAATACAGTTTTCTGAAACCATTTCCGTCTCATTTTATGCCTTTCACATGACTGAGAATGATTGAGGATTCCATTCTTTGTGTGTATGTCATTCACGCCTAGCCAGTAGTAAAACCGAGACGTCTTCGCATACTTGGTATTCTGTGGACAACTCCGTGTTTCCCCTATTTTTTCGAAACATCGTAAGTTTCAGAAATGTTGTCCTATCGTGTTGCCCGTTTCACCAGATGACAGCTAACTAACAGGGATTTCCAATGATGTACTATTTTTAACCCCCTGTCTTCACAAAATATTTTGAATATTAAAGATTTTCCCGGCCAATTTCCTAACATGTTCATTCACTTCTGAAAATCGGTCATTCGTTTCCGTCTGAATTTAAATGCACATCTTTAATCCCACTTCAATTCAACGAATGTTCAATCATTTTCATTGTCCGTGCATTCGGTTTTGAGAAAGAGACGGCCAATTACGTTACCTGTGCATTCATTGACGCAAGCATTACCTTTTCTAAATTGACTTCAGGTACAGCTAATTTGATTGACGGTTAATGAAAAACAAACTTCTTATTGTATCTGGTGCTGATGGCATTAAAGTAAAATCGAAATAGAATGGTGAATGTTTGAAATCGCCTACTCAAAGCGAGAAAGAAGTCTTGTAAACGAATCTGAATGGACATAAACGAAAGGTGCTGCTCAATCACTTAATTGATTGACCTAAAATGGAATCGAATGCTCTGGTAGCGAAAATGAAATGCGTGTTCAGAGTGATACTCAAACTCAGACGAAAATGAATGACCGATTTTCAGAAGTGAATGAACATTTTAGGAAATTGTCCGGGAAAACCTATATTTTTGAAATCGAGTAAACAACCCATCTTTTTGGACTCGCCCTGTGTATGTACAGAGAATTAATTAACATGGTGAAAACATAATCCTGGCTGTAGTTACAAGTTTTGGTACCACTGTTTTAATTTCATTTTCTTTCATGATTCTACTGAGGAACATACGTCGCGATCCACAAAGAGGGCAGCCATTTTGAACTGCTGTGCTGCATTTGCGAAACAACGGTGTAGCAAACATCAGCTCCGGTTCACTGAACATTATGCAATCAGGGACACCAAAATTCTAGGATGTCAAACCTTGAAAGTGAAAAAAAAAAAATTACACAAAAATTTGCAAATCTGCGATGGCCGTCCTTGTTCAACAATCCACTGTACCACCGGATATCACCCCAAAGTCCACCATCAAGGCCGCAGTGACGCTCTCCCCAAACATGAAAGTCCCCAAGGCCGCGAAGACGACCCCTAACACAATCTGGAATCGTCGCTTGGATTTACTGCTGTCAGCAGAGGCCGAGTTCAGAGCGAGCTGGATTAAACACAGTCCTGGAAGACATAACAGACAAAAATGATGAATGAAATGCTTGAGAAAATATGCTTCGTAACATTTGCTTTCCAATGAATACACAGCTTGAGCAAGGCACTTTACCATCATTGCTTCCTCCTTCGGATGGGGCGTAAAGCCGTAGGTCCCGTGTGCTGTGTAATGCACGTTAAAGAACCCAGTAACACTTGTCGCTAAGAGAAGGGGTTTGCCCCGGTGTTTCTGGCAGTGGCAGCAATATGCGCCGCAGCACCTAGCAAAAAGGTGCTACATAATGGGTCTCATATGTTCATATACTTCATTACCTGTCTTTCGTTGCATTCTCCCCCAGCACTTTGTATCCTTTGGAAAAGGCGCTATATAAATACGGTTATTATTAAAGCTAGTTCAGGTTTTCTCCAGAAGGGTTCAACTTCATGGAGGTGGGTCATGCAATGAATTAAAGGGACACTGCATGACAACTTTAACCAAAATACCACATACATACATACATACTGTATGCATGTGATCTGTTACACGGTACCCTCTGGAGACGTGTGCACAATAGGGAACAAAAGATTGTATACGTCTCCACGGGGCAATTTCTATAGATGAATACGTCTCCATAAGGTTATCACGAAATAGATATATGGGTTTTACTCAAAAACTAGGAATTTCCTAGGTTGTGTTGATCCGTCGCAAATTGAATTATTTTATGTAAGTCCAAATTGCAGCCCAGGAAATTCATTCTGGATAAAACAGAAGCATTTTGAAAGTACACTTTCAAACTCGAAAAACTTTAGTACACGAGAACAAAGATATGACTCTACAAGGATACAAATTCCAGTATGGGTGTACACACACGTTTGTTTATGGTGTAAATCGAGGATTTTCTTTTGTTCCTCTTCCCTTTTCCTTTTTCTTTGCAACAGCTCTCATTGGTTTTGTACACGATTTCTAATCGAGGTCGTCCACGATTTCTAATCGATGTCGTCCTCGATTTGGTTCCTGTCCTCAATTCATCGATGATGTTGCACGCGTGTGTCCTCAATTTACACCATAAACAAACGCATACATACACACACACACGAACAGCCATAGTGATTGCATAGTCTCTTTCCTGAACAAAGTTCAGGCGAGACGAAAATGCAGATTTTCAGGTCATTTTCAACAGCCCAAATATATTAAACAGCACCAGTCAGAGGCTCACCCTTTGGGTCAAGAAAAAAACAATAATGTTTCACTCACCGGGGAACACGAGGATGAAGACAGCAGCCAGCCCACCGATGACCGAGATAACGCTCCCGATTGTGGGCACAAACAGGGCCAGGATCAGGGACAGGACAAACCATGATAGAGTCTCCACGATTCGCCGTCTAGTCTGAGTTAACTCGGCGGCAGCTGGGGGCAGTTTTCTTGCTGTTACGTAGATCGTCTCGATGGCTAACCTGTATAAAAGTAAGCACATGTGATGCGATCAAGCTAATTTTTTGTTAAAGATATTTGAAAAGAGCACAGTCTCAGCATTACTGTTGTGAGAACTGCATGCTAATACCATCATTAGTAGAAAAATTATGGAAGTCAGAACACTAAGATATGTGATGAAGTGATGTGATGAAGTGGCCTTATTTTGGCCTGAATCTCCAAATGAAAGTTCCTGACAAATGGCTCATTTTGATCGCATCACAAATTGTTACGAAAAAAAATCTCCCATTACCAGTCAATTACAACACTTTGTACACTGTGCGCCCATAGCATCTCATAGCTGAGGTATTTAAACTCGGTCTTTAAAATTTCAAAGTCGAAAAGTCATGCAGCAAACTTGTATGTAGTTCTCTATGCATAAAAAAACCTGTATGATCAATTTTTTTGTGTTGGTAATAAAACAAGCTTGATCGGTTCTCAGAAGCTGCGGGCCAAAGAATGAGTGTTCATGCAACATTTGGACAGTACAGGGTGAGTAAAAAAAACCAAAACCCAAATGTCGGGACTATTGTTTTATTGAAGTTCTGCATGTAGCACTTTCAACATCTAGGATATGAAAGCCCAATTCATAAGCTTTCTTTTAGTACAAGAATCATTCAAATCACTCATGTACTTTTCAAGTTACCAAATTTTAAACACAACCGCCATTTTAAAGTTCTGTCCACGGATCACAAAAAAGGTGTGCGTTCTTTCAGCAAAACAAAAACAATTCACACACATCCCTATGTGATTTGTTTTCGTTTTGCTGAAAGAACACTGAACATTTTGTGATCCGTGGACAGAACCTTAAAACAGTGGTTGTGTTTAAAATTATGTAACTTAAAAAGTACTTAGTACTTGATTTGAATGATTTTTGCACTATAAAAAGAAAGCTTATGAATTGGGCTTTCATATCCTAGATTTTGAAAGCGCTACATGCAGAACTTCACTAAAACAATGGTCCCAACATTTGGGTTTTTTTTGTTTTACTCGCCCTGTATGCACTGCCCGTCAGGAGACTGAAGGGATGCCAACTGTTAAGGGGTGTTGTGTAGTGAGACTGGAAGCTTTGCTCGTACTCATGGAAAAGTATCCGTACTCGTGGAAATGTAGGAAGCATACTCGTACAAAATGGGTGAAAACATACAAACAACATGAAAACGTGACAAGGAATATAAATTTTCAGTTCCGTTCCAAACACAATCCAGATGTGTTACTTACCGGCCGCAGAAGTGTAGAATGGGGTAGGAGGTCAGCATGTTGCCTAAAATCATCACCCGGGCAACCGTTACCGTGACGTTCCCTGAATCGTAGGACAGCAACACATCCGAGCACACCCGGTCACCGAACGTGAGGGATCCATAGATACCCGTCAGGACGTAGGTTACCGTGGCGATGAGCAGGGCACCGGTGATTACCCAGGCAAACTGGCCGACCGTTCGCTGCTTGAGACTGGCGTACACTGGCACGGCGCTTATGTGGCACTGTATATGCGATATAAGGAAGAAACGTTAAAGCAAGTTTGATTAATAACTATGGGTTGGGAATCCACAGTAACGGACTGCAAATCCATTATGAGGCTGTATCGTATGATGTCAAAGAACCACGTGACCATTCGGTTTCCCAGTGATCGGCCACCATTGCAGTAGGCAAGTGTTTGGTTGACAACTATGTTATACAAATAATTTCATGAGGTGACAGATGAATTGTTCCATTCCATGAGGCGAAGCCGAGTGGAATGGAACATTTCATCCGTCACCGAATGAAATTATTCTTTCCATTGCACGAACGTGAAACATTCATTATTTGTTTTATATAACACCTGGATAAATCCTTGTCATCTGATTGGTTGACTTTTAATAGCCAATTTATTCAGGTTAAAAACTGTTTAAAAGTTCGACAAGTTCATCATATTTATATTTATGCAAACTGTTCAACAGGTTGAGAACAATCATATTCAATTTATCTCGATTTAAAACAGCGCCACCACCAGCAGCAGTGACAGCGTGCAATGGAAGTTCTATTCACAGTGCAATAGAACTTCCATTGCACTGTGCGCTGCGCACAACGCGCACGCCGTGCATTGGTACGAATAATTCAATGACATGTGATCAACGATCCACCAATCAGATGACAGGGATTTATTCAGGTGTTGTATAATGTGCATGGTTAACTAGGCAGCAGGGCTTATTTTCATACCAAATATAACCACACTTTTTATATCAAATGGCATAATGGTCATATCTGTGCCATGTACGGTTGTCATAATTGTGCCGACCCAGCAACAGGTGTAGTCCGAGTATCACCTGTTGTCCACGGAACCCTCTCTGTCTCTGGTCCAATGTCTGATATATCGAAGAATGCGAATTTATGCGACCCTGCGCGCAAGCCAACCGGAGTCGACTTTACTAAATCGTGACGCCATTTCATTCCGAAACCTGGACTAAGTCGTTGATTGGTCAATTCGCACACAGTGTTTTTGTTATCCAATAACAGGCACAGAGATCTAAAACACCTAGACACGACATTGGCTCTCAAAACAGTGGCACGATCGAGAATCGCAAGAGGGCATTCGCAACACGCGCATTATTTAAAATATGATGTGATGATCTTTCGAGGCCTTAAGGCTTGGCGCATCGCGTAACATATCGTTACTGAGCGCAAGACCACAGCCCTTGTTTGCTCAATTCACAACGTAAAAGAACAATAGATGTTGTGCCTTACTTTTATTTTTAGATGTCTATGACACGACAATTGGTATATAACCGAAGACCCGATATATAGAAAGCGCCTGCTGAATGGTCAGAATCTCGAGGTCAAGATGCAGTCTGTTTTGCATAATGAATCTGCTCGCATATTTTAAACTAATAATAATAATATTAATAATAACGGAGTCTTATATAGCACACGTATCTACCACCAATTAGGTACTCAAGGCTCTGGAGAACATGTCTGTTATTAAAGAAAGGTATTAAATGAAGCTTATGAGAAATATGAGACCCATTATGTAGCACCTTATAATGGTTTACAAGGTGCTGCGGCGCATATTGCAGCCACTGCCAGAAACACCGGGGCAAACCCCTTCTCTTTAGTGATAAGTGTTACTGGGTTCTTTAACGTGCATTACACAACACACGGGACCTACGGCTTTACGTCCCATCCGAAGGACGAAGCAATAATGGTAAAGTGCCTTGCTTAAAGGGAAAATACAACATTTGCAAACATCAAAAAATAAAACTACACATGTACCAAATCATTTTGAAATACCTTGCTGGACTGTTAGTGAATGACATTGTAAAGCATCATTTAAAATCATGGCACCTGGTATACTGTCATTTTCAAGAAAAGTGGTAATTTTGTATCAATTTCCAACGCTGGTCAGCCAACCAGTGTTGGAAAAAACTGGCTTTTTTTCAAATACTGGCCCCAATTGACCATCGCACTTGTTTGCAATCGATTACACACCTATGAAAGGGTACAAGCCAGCTAGACTGGTTCCCTGACCTTACAATTCCCCAATGTATGTAAACTGCTGTTTCTTCTTATATGGAGTCAGGGAACCAGACTACAGGAAAATGATTGTTTTTCTTGGTTTTTATAGCATTTTCGAACCCAAAACCTCAAAAAAGTCAGTGTAACTATATTTGCTATATATTTCCAACCCCCCAATTCCATCCATTTCTGAAAATTACAGCAAAAGCAAATGATGTATATTCCCTTTAAGAGCACAAGCACCATGTTCCCACAGTCAGGTTTCGAACCCATGTACATGTACCACGGCACACGAGTCGAACACCGTAACCATTGGACCACAGCACCCCACACTGGGTTTGGCTCCGAGTTTTTCTCACAGTTTTTGCCTTTCATCACACCTCTGAAGGCTTGCCTACTACCCACAACGTTATATGATCTTTGCCCACTACAATGGCGACGCTGACTTTTCGGTACCCGGATGAGGCTGGGTCGCATGGGTCAGTCAGAAAGCCATATAAGAACTTCTGTTCAAAGGCAGCAATGGGAGCCGAAACCTACCTGGAAGCCGAAACATATCGTAGGCACGGCAGCAAACACATCAGTCCACGACGTAGGCCTCGTTACGATGTGCGTGGCTGCGTTGGTCGGGAGAAGGTAGTAGTTGATTATTATCACCACGGCAACATAGATGGTGCCGATAACACCTACAGAACTGTGCAGGATTGATAGAGAAAAAACAACAACTGTGAAATGCGTTGTGTTCTTTCATGGCAGAAGGAGCCTTTTTAAAAAAAATAAAAGTCGACATAACAGAGGGGTTTTTTTGGTTTGGGAAAACACTAAAGAGTTTTCCTAAAACCAAATAGATCTGATTCACCGTGCCCTCTGGAGACATGCACACAATAGGGAACAAAAGATTGTATACGTCTCCACAGGGCAATTTTTATAGATGAATACGTCTCTACAAGGTTTTCACGAAAAAGATGTATGGATTTTACTCAAAAACTAGGAATTTCCAAGGTATGTTGATCCGTCGCAAATGGTAGAGTTTTAGAAAAGGGATATTAAGTCCCCATTTCAGCCAAGGAAATTAATTCGGGTTGAAATAAGAGCATTTTTAAACTGTATTTTCAAACTCGAAAACTTTAGTACACGAGACAAAGAAATGTCTCCACAAGGATACAATTTCAGTATAATAGCGCCTTTATGCCACATATTCTTTTTACCTTGGCCACTTCAAGATGCTGATGTTCTTTGGCAGACACAGAGGTAGGACAATGCAAACAGCCAGGACGGTGATGGTGAACTTGCGGTCCGTGTACCAGTACTTGGTTTGGTCGTTATGAGTGGCTAAGGCTAAGACTAGGTTGCACATACGATGAAACAGGAACAAAGAGAACTTTGTGAAAACCTAGAGCTGACACTAATGACAGTTCCAAGGTGTTGGACGCAAGGCCAAAAAAAAAAAATACTCGGTCTCTGGTCAGCGCGCGCGTCGATTTTAATCATGCGCGTCAACCTTTTTTCTTTTTTTTCAAATTAACACGAAAGCTACAACAGCACCCTCTATTGCCGCGCCTCCTCAAATTTTTGTACCAAGGAGCACCAAGGAATGGGGAAATTGCACCAAGACAAATGATAAAGGGCACCAAGGCAAATTATGGAGGACACCAATGTATAATGAGGACACAAAAAAGCAAAATAGTACCCACCTTGTCTGTACAATACAAGCTTGAAAAAAAAAGCCACCAAAAAAAAAAAAACCCACGTCGCCGCATCAATTCCGGAACTTCGGTCTGACCAGAGACCAACTATTTTTTTTTTTGGGCCTAACCTTCAGACAATTCAAATACAAGTTATAATGATAAAGTGGATTACAATTCTGATAAAACGTATCCATTAGTTTACACAATGATTTACAAAGGAAAATCATCGAAATTGTTTTGCTGTAGAAGAAACCGGCTCAAAACACCATGTTCATTTTGTACGTACTCAGACATATTGATTTACTTATTCGATCAGTTAAAAGCTGTTGAAGCTGTTGAACATCATTATTCCTGTTTTGTTGTATTTGTGGCATATGGATAAATTAAAAAAAAATCATCAACGTTTCTAGGAGTAAATCTGCGGAATCGCTCACAAGACAGTCAAGACAATCTCCCAGTCTCAAATCGTGTGACAATTTAAGCTTCTCAAATCAGGGCTCAAGACAGTATTAATAAACTTTGGGTCACATTTGTGACCTTTTCTGTCAAAAGCAGACGCTTCTGGGCAGAGGTTGAAATTAAGATAGGGCCAACAAATGCTGTGGGGGTGATTTTTTTCGATTTTCAAATTTTTGCATATTTGTAATCCTGAACATGTCTAAAATATACTATTAAGGTTTGAAACCCTAATTTGAACTCTAAATATCGTATTTTTGATGATTTCTTAAGGTATATCAGCTAAAGAAATTACTGTTTTGTGACGTTCGTGGCCATTTTCTCCGTTTTCTACTTTTCGACACAATGAACTTCAAAATAGCTCTACTCTGCCCAGGAATGACCGAATTCAAAAATTAAACCACCTATTAAAAAGAAAAAGAACAAGTTTTAACAATATGCAAAAATCTCATTTTTGACCTTTCGCCCAGAAAAGTCTGATTTTGACAGAACAGGTCACATTTGGCCAAAGAGTACATGTAACTGACGAAATTAATGTTGAAAGCTTACTTGGTTAAAAATAGTAATGGCAATAAAATCCCTGGGAAATTATTCTTTCTGGCACGCCGTCATGAAAATTTCCGTTAGTAATTCGTTTTTATAATTCGGCGAAGCCGTGAATGGTTGCGTGCATGCGTTGACATGACGCACACGCGTGCACACGCGGTTGCTATAATTCATCGGTCTATAATGCGTGACATTGGCTTAATGATAACATGTCTCGGACGGTAATTTCGGGCGCTGGGTATTTCCTGGGACTCTCAATAGCAGAGCACTGAGAGTCGCTAATTTTTTAATTAACCTACTGCTATCGAGCTGGTCCCCCATGATGATGAAGAACGTCACGCAGGTCCCGAAGCAGTAGATGATGACACACACCGCGCAGGCTATGTTGCCGGCCGTCCCACACATGGACTGCATCATGTCCTGGTATGAGTTGGAGTTCCGTACGTCCGAACAGACGGCTAGGACTAGCAGGGAGCTGAAGATCAGGAACAAGAAAAGCTGGAGTACGTATGTAAGAAGAAATAAAAAAAAAAAAAAAACAACTGAAAGAAGTACAGTTGATGCTTTTAGTAGAAAGTCATTTCGAATTAAGATTTGATTTGTCGTTTTGGAGAAACACATAGGAATACGGCCAGACATACATTTACATAGAATTGTGCCAAATATCCCCAAAATTGCAATGTTCGATCACCACCCGTATATCTGACTAGATTTTAAAAAATTTCTTTAAATATTTGAAAAATATGAGCTGTACGTCTCTTGAGATGATGAAAAACATACCAAGTTTTGTGGTTTTATTGTTTGTGAAATGCCACACTTTTTGCTCAAAGCCATTATTGCGCATGGTCTGAAAGCTTCAACAGGGAACATTAGCTCAAATTTCTTCTTCAAAATCGGTCACATATCAGCGACCGCTACCTGTTCTTTACATTATCTCAATTGGCTTTTTTTTGGTCAATTTTCAACAAGCAAATCCAGATCAGTGGCCAGTTTAGTCTGGTGCAAACTTTACTTGATCAGTGCGCATTTCAAAATCGAATCTTCGAATATTTGATCAAGTCCAAATTGGCATAATCGAATACTGAATGACTCGGAAATGCACAGCTCTAGATTATACTTGAAGTAAATCAGAAAGTTGTTTTGTTGAGCCGGTTTCTACAGCAGACACTTTAAAAAATATCTTCAAACCAATGGATGGATTTTTTTCTTACATTTTTTTGAGGTTTGACATGTATGTCCTGGGCAAGGAGTTGCCTCAAGCATTGGATAAATGTTTAAAGATCTAAACAGCCATTCCATGTAAGGGTCATCACCAAACTCAAAATTGAAGTGAAAGGAATAAATTTTTGTCAGTTATATTTGATAAGAGGAATATTGAAACCATCTAAATCTCAAAAGATTTTTAAAAATAAATCATTTGAATTAAAATTTCAGCCTCCTGAACATGGTTGAATTTTGTGGGCGAAACGGAGGGTCAGGGGTATAAATCACAAACTGAGGAAGTAATTGAAGCTCATTCATAAGATTGTGCTTTATCTGCATACATTTGGTAGCTATTCCAGTCTATTTGATAAAACATTGAGAATTTTTCGAAATGTCTTCAGTATTTTCCCACTATTTCATCGTGAAAACACCCTCAAAAATATGTCACGCGAGTCACAAAAAAGGACTTTTTTAAAGATTACTTAATAACTAGAGAGGGATTCAGCTAGTGTTTGATATTTGTAAATGAAATAGTGGTGGTCTATCAATAAAAGTATGAATATTCTTATATCTCAAGAATGTCACGCGAGTCACACATGATGTATGTCACGCGAGTCACCAGGGGTGGATCCAGGAATTTTCGCAGGGGGGGGGGGGGGGTTTCATCAGCCAAAAAATTTGAAAATGTACACACGTTTTTTTCTCTGGACACTCGCTTCCGTAAAATAAAAAACTGGGGGGGGGGGGGGGACGGGGGACGGGGGGTGGGGGGGGGGGGGCTGGTACCGATTTCAATCGGGGGTGCTGTTCAAATTCGACGATTATTAACACATTACAGAATGGTGTACCGTATTTTGAACAGGCGGACATTAGACCAGTATAATGTTTTTGGGGGTGTCACGCGGGGGGGGGGGAGGGGGGGGGGGGTTGACCCCCTTTTTTTGACAGATCTGGTGGGGGGGGGGGGGGTTGACCCCCCCAAAAAACCTCTGGATCCGCGCCTGGTCACAAGCCAGGAATGTTTCATTTACATGTAATACAAAGAAACAATGCCATAGGCCCTATTAAATTATAGAATTCGAATTAAGTCTTTAAAAGCATTAGTTATGTAACAAGAAATTGAATCAGTTTTTTACAAATGTATATACAGTCGAGTCTCGTTAATACAAACTCGTTCGGACCTAGCCAAATTGTTTGTTATATCAGAATTTTGTACTAAGAGGAACATCAGTCCCATTCATTGTGCACATAAATGCACAGTCGGGACTAAGGCTTTATGTTTGTTATAACCAGAATTTTGTATTAATGAGATTCGACTGTACTGTATACATTCCGATACAACTGCATCATTAATTGCAGCTCGATCTTACCATTTAAGGAAACTGTGACTCTACATGACCAAGAATTACAACTGTTTTCCTGAAATAATCACCCGTGGATTGATGACATCACTTCGTAACTAAAATTCCAAAACATTTTTTTCTCTCTATGTCATTGTTAAGGATATTGTGTTTAAACCAGATTTCCACCCCCAACATTTGCCAAAGTAAAGGGATAAATAGCAGTTTTCACACTCTTTCATAAGGTATTCACAGGTAAATCATTTTTATTAATATAATATTATGATTTGATTCGTTATACTAAAATTACAGTTATAATGTGAAAGTGAAAAGCTACTGTGTCACGCGAGTCACGCATTTGTGTCACGCGAGTCACATTTTCTTCAGGCCATTTCTTACAACAAGGGATATTTGGCACAATACAACTTATGCATGTACTGGGTGAGGGTATTAAGTTCTAAGTTCTGTAAGAATAATTTTTAGAACACTGGTAGATCCATAGGAAAAGCTATTTGAATCAAGGGATGTCAAAAATCCCTTTTTCTATCCTGTCATGCGAGTCACGTCAAAGAAACTGTGATACATGAAAAAATAGCGATTTTAAAGTAATCATATAAATACTAAACCATAAATTCACAATGCCCTGACTCAAATACATGCTGATTTGAGTTGAATAAATGCCAGGTTAACAACAGTAATGCATTAAAACTTTACATTTTGTTCAAATGTCACGCGAGTCACCATGGAATGGCTGTATAGTCCATCATTTGTAATTTGTGCATTTTGTTCGTTTGAAGCAACAGAAGTGCTCAAAATCTAAAGAAGGGTACTGAACAACTAACCTGATGAAGTTTCAGCTCAGCTTCAGCTGTATATTCCGAGAAAAACGGCATTCTAAGATCTCAATTTCAATAAAAAGTTGCTGAATCATGTTTTGAATTGGGCCTGAATTCAGTGTCCGAGACACGTTCTCACTGAGCCGATTGCAGCTACGCGATGTCGCGCACTGATCCGACGAATTATAGCAACCGCGCGCGCGTGTGCGTCGTGTCAACGCTTGCGCGCGCTTCGCCGGATAAAAAAAACACGAACTACTAACGGAAATTTCCAACCGTGCGTCTTAAGACGCACCGTTGGAAAGGCCTTCTTTCGTTGATTATTTCAAAATGACAGCTTGCCAGAAAGAATAATTTCACAGGGAGTTTAGTCCCCTTACTATCTTTCAACCAAGTATGTTTTTCAACAATAAGTACGCCAGTTACTTTTCGGATAGCTGCAAATGATGGACTATAGCTTTAACCCTCCTACTGATAATACATTGTAACTGTCACAAACCGGCTGGTTACCTACTGCTGGAATCTTTCAAAACCTGTTGAAGGGGTTTGATAGGTAGGGTGGCCATAAATACTGCTACAGCTTGTGTAGCAGCCATTTTAAAGGGTGATGCCTTTGTTTGGCTGGATTGGCTGCATGATTGAACTTTTTGTGCCTTCATTGGTTCTGAACTACCGTAAATCCATCATTGACAGGCACTCACCAGTGCTGATCAGCCACATTTAACAATGTCGAATCAAGGCATGGTACATGTGAACTACCACAGCCTGTCAATTGTGCCACTACCACAGCCTGTCAATTGTGGGGCGCTGTGGTCCAATGGTTACGGTGTTCGACTCGTGTGCCGTGGTACACGGGTTCGAATCCTGACCGTGGGAACATGGTGCTTGTGCTCTTGAGCAAGGCACTTTACCATTATTGCTTCGTCCTTCGGATGGGACGTAAAGCCGTAGGTCCCGTGTGTTGTGTAATGCACGTTAAAGAACCCAGTAACACTTGTCGCTAAGAGAAGGGGTTTGCCCCGGTGTTTCTGGCAGTGGCAGCAATTATGCGCCGCAGCACCTAGCAAAAAGGTGCTTCATAATGGGTCTCATATGTTCATATACTTCATTTACCTGGCTTTGGTTGTATCCTCTGGCAAAAAGCGCTATATAAATACAGTTATTATTATTATTATTATTACCAATATGAGGCCAGTTTTCAAAACCTGTCACCTGATAGATTTTGACGTACATGTACAGCGTTGTAGTTGAGTGCTTTTTTTCAGAGTACCGAGTACTGCCGGTACTTAGGCTACCAAGTACGAGTACTAGTACATGTACTACCGAGTACAAGTACAGGTCTCCGAGTATGAGTATGAGTACCTGAACTTCCGAATACGAGTACGAGTATTCCAAGTACGAGTAAGAGTATTCTGAGTACGAGTACAAGCATTCCGAGTACGAGTACGAGTATTCCGAGTAAGATGTATTCTGAATATGAGTACGAGTACTTGTAATTCTGAATACGGCCACATCGCAAATGGGTCATTGTGCGTAATTGGCCCAGGCCCAGTCAGACCGATATATACAGACCCACTCATGGCTAGCTGTTTGATGTGTTTGTCCTGACGTGCACAGAGGAAAATCAGGAAACTTTGATTTCTCCGCTAGCCAATCAACCATTTCAAACTGAAAATATTGCTAAAAAAAAGGCCATGGTAAAGTCAAGCTCTACCAATATTTTCCCCTGAGTACTGCTATTCGAGTAGGAGTACTTTGCTGCACGAGTACGAGTACTGTCGTTTCGAGTACGAGTACTTTGACATTCGAGTACAAGTGCGAGAACACTAAAAAAAGTACTCAAGCAGTACTCGAGTATGAGTACTACAACACTGCACATGTATAGGGTATCTCACTCCAGATTGTCGCCGAGAATGGGAGGAATAAACATTTAAATGGGGCCTGAAACTGTAGCTTAACGCTTGCCTAATGAAATATGGATTCCCCTCCTTACATACCACTTGCATAATGGTTCCCACCGCGACACCGCCGGCTGCCTGATACGCCGAGGGGAAGTTCAGCAACCCCGCTCCTATGCAGGCATTAACGACGATGAACACAGCTCCGAAGGTTGATGTTTTCCCCGACGTCGATTCCTCGCTCGGCGAAACCACTGCGACGTTTCCACCAATCAGAGGGGAGGATTCGTCCGATGTGTAGCCGGTTGTGGGACTGTTCTTGCCTGGGCCACCGTGAAAGAAGTCCGCTTTCAGTTTGGTTGCATTTGCCTGTTTGACTTCCATGTTTATTGCAAGATCTTCAAGCAAAGTTTGTCTAGTGGAGTCTCCCTGAGGTTTGTCAATACAATAGTTGTTTTACTCGGCTTGAAACGTCAACATGAGTGAGGTAGATTATCTATCAGCTCATTTCTAAACACTGAATTCTTTCCAAGACCTTGAATTCACTGAATTCTCTCCATCAAGAATGAAGGCGTCACCAACAGCAAATACTGATACAGTTCATACATGTAAGTTCACGTCTCCTTCAGCACAATCTTGGGTTATTGAAGATCGGATACCCTGTCCAACCATCATAGTCCTGGAAGGAGAGACAGAAATTTAGGACTTCATTAGTAAAATGTATTCCTACGACTGTTTCTATGGTCCCAGTATGGTCCTCATACAGAATAGCTTACCACATGCAGATGCCACATTTGGCCTTTTCTCAATGACATCTGAGTGTTGGACCCGGGCTAAACCCAGAGATTTTTTAGCAACCCGTTCCACGACTGTTTCTATGATCCCAGTATATGGTCCTCAAACGGAACCGTTTGCCACATGTTCAAGTAGATGTCACATTTGGACTTTTGTCATTGATCTCTCTGTACTGGTCTGTGTTCGATCCAGGTCAAACCCAGCGATTTTAGCAAGTCATTTCACGACTGTTTCTATGATCCCAGTATGGTTCTGGCACGGAACAGTTTGGCACATTAAGATGCCAGATTTGGCCTTTTCTCACTGATATCTCCGTGCTGGACCCAGGTCAAGCCCAGAGATTTTAGCAACCCGTTTTAAACTAGCAAGAACCAAACACAGCTTTTACAAGCACGGCATGGGTCCAATGCTCTACACTGGTAAAGTTCAGCCCTTTTTAGGACCAGGCTTGAGAGGCTCTATCCGGTTGGAAAACACAAAACAATATTCTAAGGCCAACCCCATTAACATGATGAAAGACACTTTCAATATCTTATCAAGCTACGAGGTTGGCTGGGCTTAATTCGGCCAAGAAATAAATCACACCCATGTTTCCGGTTACTCCATCCAACCTAGAAAATCGTGCAGAACCTAAATCTTTTTATTCGCTGTTCTTGCTGTTCCGGTGCTCTACCAACCATTGCCAACTGAGCTATCCAGCCCTATGTCGGCACTTCCTCAATGTGTAAATGTCCTTGTTCAAGGGGCACTAGTCAGAAGCCATAAACCAGTACAGGGTGAGTCCAAAAAAGCAAAACCCACATGTCGAGACTATTGTTTTGGTGAAGTTCTGCATGCAACACTTTCAAAATCTAGGATATGATAGCCCAATTCATAAGCTTTCTTTTAGTACAAGAATCATTCAAATCGCTCATGTACTTTTCAAGTTACGGAATTTTAAACACAACCACCGTTTTAGAGTTCTGTCCATAGATCACAAAAAATGTGCGTTCTTTCAGCGAAACAAATACAATTCACACACATCCCTATGTGATTTGTTTTCGTTTTGCCGAAAGAACTTCACTAAAACAATGGTCCCGACATTTGGGGTTTTTTTTTTTTACTCACCCTGTATATGCCATGTGGCCAGGGATCACACGCAAAGTCACGATGCTAGCAGAATTTATTTTTCTAGTTGTAAAAATCTAGAGCAAAAAAAAAGGAATAGATTTTTTTTTAGATCGTCAATACATTATCAATACATTATCATGAGAAATACGACATATGGTCGTGCCTCAAGTTAATTATTTCTTTATTTCAGATACGTGGTACTGAACATACTGTATGGCTGAAAATATGGCGATCATGTAGTGGGCCCAGTTCCTTATAAGAGAACAAAATCCCCTTAAATTTATTTGACTTACCAAACTAGTATGCGACATTAATAACATGCAAGTGAGGAACAAATGTATGTATGTCATAGATAGAGGCCGTTTTTTTAAATTTTTGAGAAAAATTTGGGGGTAAAATGACGATCACAACGACAAAACGCAACATCAAAATAAAGATGGCGATTACCGTAAATTCACAAAATGCACCGAATCGCACGGCACCACCCATGCCAACCGTAAATCGAAAATCATAATTTCTACCCCAAGAAACTAATCAAAACTACACACAAATAGGGTGTCATTAGAATTGAGAGAAGACTGCATTAGGTTAAAAGGGTCATTTTGAATGATAAAAAAACATCCTTGACTTTAATTTGATCAAAACTAAAGAGGGGCCCGTAACTATACTGCACGGTCTGATGGGTTGCCAACATTTTCATTTGAATAAACTGGTGTGCTACTAGTTTTAGTAACTTTTCAATTATCCCAGTTGCATAACACCGTTTAGTCTACAAATCGACAACTTCAAATTTAATTTGTTCAAATTTAAAAAGTAACAGTTAGGGCACAATTGCAGAATACCCCGCCACTCGATCTATCCACCTCGTAGCCGGCTACGAGGTCACGGTTGATTGACCTCAATAAACATTCTCAACGCTACTTGTATGTACTACTATGCGTCATGCTCTATTGCACTCCCATTTCGTGACCGCATAGCCGCCAACAGGGTAGTTGGTTTGGACTTAGAATTTTTTTCAGCAACTCCCATTCCTTTTGTGTTGCTTCGTTCTCAAGCATATTCAAGGGGACTCCCACTCCGTAGCCTCGTAGCCACCAACACAGGCGCGGTTCTACGGGGGGGGGGGGGGGGGGGGGGGGGGGGGGGGGGGGGGGCTGGGGGGGGGGGCTAGGGGGGCCCTAGGGGGGGCTGTAGCCCCCCCAAATTTTGTCTAGCCCCACCAAAATAAATTCTGTAAAAAAAAATTGCATTAGCAAAAAGAAGGATTGTGATGTACATGCAAACGGTCTCCCCCTAAAGAAGAAATAGCCGTGACAAGGGTGCATTAGTTAATATAGTGTAATATTTGTAGGATTTTATTGCCGCTCCCCATTGAAAATATGGCATGAGCCCCCCCCCCCCCCCCAAAATATTGGTTCTAGAACCGCGCCTGCACCAACAGGGTGGTTGGTTTGGACTTAGAATTTTTTTCAGGAACTCCCATTCATTTTGTGTTGCTTCGTTCTCAAATAATGGACCCCCACTCAGTATCCGCGTAGCTGGCAATGGACTTGAATTGTTTCTTTTGCAGTGATTCCAACCTCGTAGCCAGTGATTTTAGGGGTGTATTTCCGAGTGGCGGGGTATTCTGAAATTACTCCACAGTTAGGTCCACACTTGTTATATTAATAGTGAGTAAAGTGAGCACTTTTTCACTTGTAAAACTGTTCTTTGGGACCCCTTTCCTGTATTTAAAACATTCTAAATCCACTTTTTTATATTGGAAAATTAAATAATACTTTATCAGAAAATGTGTTTGATTTGGGGTGGTTCTGGCTGAAAAATAGATTTTCTCGCGTTATTTTCTTTTTCACACGTATCAGTTTTTGATAGATCCGGAACTGATTGAACCGATCCGGAACTAGGAAAAGTGGCATCGGTACTTTTGACGTTGTAAAGTCACAATAATTAAAGGCAGTGTATATTTTGCCGGAGACGGCAAACCTTTAGTAAACGTTAGTTTGCCGGATATGTACTGAACATGCGCAGTTACTGTTTTTTTTTTACTCTAACAATTTCCGGTGACAAGTTTTAGTCTGGCTCCATGCCAAAATTATCGTTGTTACCTCGTATTCACAAGATGGGATTCAGACCATTTTATAATTTGGACTTTATTTCCCTTTTAAAAAAAATCCTCCAGAGCCACAAATCTGAAAAAGAAAATGTAATACTCTGCAAAAAATGTTTGAGACATGTTAAAATAATAAAAGAAGAATATTCTTATTTATTTGGGGATGAGAAAAAAAACTTAAAAATGTGGTGTGGTCGGACTCGAACTCGAGTCATCCGGCTTACTAAAGCCTTAGCTTAACACACCAAACGTGCTACACAACTTTTGGTGGGAATTTAATACATCTTATAATTCAGCCCTATTTTAAAGAGTACAGCGCCCTCTGTTGATATGGATTGCCGCCGGCAAACCTTTAGTAATCGTTAGTTTGCCGTCATTACCTCCGGCAAAATATCCACCATCTAAAGAGAGCTTAAATTTTGAAAATTATTTTTTTGTACATGGTCATGGTGGAAGTTATGGCCTTTATTTACGGAGGTAGTCCAGTAAATTGGCCACATTTATGGAGCTAGGCTGCGGAATGAGTTTCTTACCAAAAATGACGGGTTAACTTGCCAAATCTGGAACAGTGGAATTCCGGAAGCGAGTCACGAGCTCGAGCGTTGCACATATGCAGTCTGTCAATCAGCAGGGTGACCGTAAGGTCGTGGCCAAATTCTGCTAAATGGACTTCAAAAATCTGTCAGAATGATCAAAAATCCGCCAAATTCCCAAGAATTACTCGAAATACACTATAAGCACTTAAAATCACATGCAGATGTTGTAGTATTGCCTTAGTTCCCAGTGAACCTCGGCACCTAAACCAGCCAAGCTGTCCCATTATGCAAGGGTTTGTTTGAAAAGATTTAAGCTTTTTTAAACAAATGTACCATTTTTTTTCAAATTTGCTATGTTTTTCTGTCAAATAACCATTTTTGCAGGATTCTGCCAGAAATCTGCCAAAAAAATCCATTCTGTCAAATTTTCTGTCAAACTCGTTTTTTAACAAAAAATCTGTCAAAGTTAGCCGAAAATCGGCTAAAACGGTCACCATGTCAATCAGCCTGTGTGCAATTGTGGATTTTAAAAACAAGAGGTGCTGGGGGACCAGACTCGGCCGGAGAACCAGACTATTGGGGGGGGGGGCGGGGGCGGAAGCGATATTTGTATACCATACCGCACAGTCGGGTTCTCGGACTCCCTTGAAAAAAGAATCCTCCAAATTCACAAATTAGCAAAAGAAAAATGTTCCAAATGACTAAAAAATACTTTTTAAGAAAAAAGAACTAATTAACTTACGTCCCCGCCCGCCGCGCGAGAAAAAAACTTAGGTCGACACTGAGAAAAGAGGCTTAGTTGACAAAATAAAATGTACAGGTAAAAATGCCCTTGTAAAATAGTGAAACAAAGGAACTTCCAATTCAGTAAAATAATTATTAAGTTTTGTACAGATGGGACTTTGCTAAACTTTATCCGCAATCCAGTTGGCCCTTTTTTATCTTGTTCTTATCCGTTGTGTTCTTGGTTTTTTGTGCTTGTTTGTTTGTTTGTTTATCTTGCTTGGGGCTCAGTGTTTGTATATATGCTTGTTCGGTCGTTGCTTGTTTCTTGGGTCGTTTCTTCGTTAGTACGTTGGGGTGTTTGGTTGTTTGTCTTCCGTCTGTCTGTCTGCTGGGTGGGCGGACTGTTTGCTGGTCCGTTTGTTTGTTTGTTGTTCTCCCCCTTGTTATTGTTTTTGTCTTGTATGTTTTGCTTTGTTCTTGCTTCTTGTCTGTTTCCTTTCGGAGGTTGTGTTTTTCTGTCTGTGGGGTCATTTGTTTCTTTGTTGGATTGTCTCTTTAATTGGAGGTGTTTTTTTTGTCTGTTTGTCGGTCGTTTGATTTTTTTGTCTGTCTTCCAAGGTCTCGTTTTTTAAGTTTTTTTTTTAGATCTTAAGTTATCTAGGGGGTGTTTTTCTTGCTTTTTCTTGTTAATACGGTGCAATATAAAAAACAAATTCCAGGGATTTGTGCAATTTTACTGAAAGGGTTTTTCTTTTTGCCCATGGGATTATGTGTTATAGTGTAAGACTGTTCTAATGTTTGTGTTTTTGCAAAAAAAAGGGTTTTTAGTCATGCTATGGGGAGAGCTACTCGACAGTGATTTCGTTCACTTTTTAGCAATCCCGCAGGGGCGTGCAATTATCTTGGTGTAAGGGTCTTATTTTTTTTTTTATTTAATGTATGGTTTAATGTGTATTTTTTTAAAAACTTATCATGTCTTTTTTATGTCTATACTGTCTGTAATATTATTATTGGGTTTTTTCCCATTGTAAATTTGACCTGCGAAATAAAAAATGAAATGAAATGAAATGAAATTCTCTCCCTTTGCAAGATTATACGTGTTGCTTTTGTTCCATGAAAAGCGCGTTTTTTATTTGGATTGTATTTTTCGAGTTTAAAACACTGTAAGTATTGTTTCGATCATTTTGTTTTTGAAATGTTTGACGGTTTCTCACGAAATTGATCGAAATTCCAAATATTACACATCCAGAACAATCACTGCACATAATTCCTATTCATACAACTGGTATTTTGCACACACAAAACGAGTATGTTATCGGTTTGTTTTTTTTCATGAACGTTGACTTCCATTTGGACGGTATTTTTTACATGTAACGCACTCAATTGTTTCGGTTACATTATTTTTCTTGTTTGACGAGTTCTCATGAAAATATATTTTTCCCAATGTGACACATCATGAACAATTACTGGACGAAAATTTCAATATAATACATTTGATAATTTCTTGACGTTATTGCCAGAAACAAGGAGTGTTTTTTGTCACAGTGAGGCATCCTTGCTGACGCTCCACCAGGTAACCACAATGACTAGCCAAATCCATCGCGTACCCCAAGGTGTAACCATTCCAAAAAAATACCCACCAAATTGGTCATTCCCCCCCCCCCCAAAAAAAATGACCCCTGGCTCCCGCTCTAATTAATCGCCGAATCAGCTCTCTTATCATAAACCCTTGCTAGACTACCGGTAGGTCTGATTTTGGTACAGTCGATGAAATATTATTTTATATCAATGCGCAAAATGTATCCATCGCGCATGCAGTAAACGCAAAATTTTAAAACAGATACATTCACCTATTCTAGGGGCCTAGCTACCCAAATAATTGGATTATAAAGGCTAGGATAACAATGGAGCCACGACAACGATGACAGATGTGTTATACGACCTTTTTATTATAATTCAAAACCGGAAACTCAAATTCCATTCAAATGTCATCGATCACTACTGCGTACCTACATTGAAAACCAAACCGTATCTCCTTGACATTTCAAGATGTCATCAGCTGTCTGCATCACAACACCAAGTATTTTTTTTTCCATAGCAGATCGGGTGGCTCATTACTTCAAACTGTACAACAGCACACTTTTACGTATTATGTTGAAGAAAAAAGACTTCAAGGCTGAACATGTAAAATCATTTACATGCATTAATAATAAAGTATCAACAAGCAAAATTCCCTTCACCACTAATTACGCATAGAGAAATGTTATATTTCAGATTGTGTTTTATTTACATTATGAGCGGGTGAGTCGAGCACGTTAATTGGCCTATATTATTCCTTTATCCCTCGCAAATTTTTCTTTTCTTTGGTGATTCTTTGTTGTGTCGGTACATGGCAGTAAGCCAATGAGCAAACGTTTCTCACACAATATTTTTAACTTTTTGGTTCACAATTTTGAACAGGAAACCCCTAAACTGAACAGTGTTTTCCTGAGTTGAAATCACAGCAACATCGCTCTCAGGTGTCTGGAAAAGCATGGAAGGTTTTTAATGTTTATAGAAGTGCACTTTTCAATCAAATTAACAAAAAAGAGGTCGTGAAATAAAATTGTCAGTGACATAGGTACAGATACTAGTGCTCACAAGTGAAGTCTATGGGGACGTGGTAACCCAACCCGCATTATGCAATTTTAATGCAATGGAAAGTTTCGTTCGAACCGTAAGTTGGGGCATGCAAAACACCTTAAAACACTTTAGTATCTGAACATTTTGAAAACTGTGTGCTAATATTTCAGAACAAGACAATATTTCTTTACTTTTCTGGTACCCGCTATGATTTTGCATGAATACGGCGAATTGTTTACCCCGGTGTCAAATGAAATTCCGACTCCTGTGAAAATTGAACTCCTTTTCCCTATTATTGGTTAATCCCTCTCATGTGACCCGTCGCTCTCCTAATCATATACGTACGCATGCGCAATACTACCAATGGGTCCACATTTCATGGATATGCTACACCCAACCTCGTCCCCAGGGTGTCGAGCAGTACGCGCCCACCACTACCTGCTCTCTCACCCTGGTATGGATCATTTGCATGTGCAAGATTTTTGAACACGTATGCAAATAAAGAGTAGTCTGATGCCTGCCTGTGCGTTACATTTGCAATTTTATTGCTTTTGTATGCGGTGTCTGGGGTAAAAACAGAATCAATTCGTCGCAGCGCGAGCATGGCGTGAGTTACGAAAACATGATTTCATTTTAATTAAACTGTTACGATCTTAACGAGACAACATGCAGTATCACATTTCATATTAATATTACTGGAAAGGAAATGAATATTTTCGAGAAGGCGTGGACGAATGATCGCGAAAACACGTACTGCACGTTGTGAATAACAACACCAAGTACACGATATAAATCCATTTCTAGCCAATTGCGGTATCGAATCAGGATGTAGGAAGGAAGTTTCCTATCCAGGGTTTACTATTGGAAACAACGTTGGAAATAAAGTAAGCACTGAGGACGAGGTTGATGCTACACCGGAACTAAAATGCATCATATCGTGATGTGAACATGCGCAGCGCAGTAACGATGGAATACCGAACTGGCTCTAATATCATTGCCCCCCCCCTGCTCCATTTAAACTGGTCTGATTACGCCCCCAGTTATCCATAAAGCATCACCTCGGACCCTAGTCCACTGGCTTGCATACGACAACTGCATCCCAGTAGTTGTTGAAGAGAACATCGTCTCCGCTCTTCTCGGAGCAATGGTCACTCCCGAGATATTCAATGACCTCCTTGTACAACTGCGCAGGCGCCGTCTCCTTCAACTTGATCACGTGGGTCAGGAAATCCACCAACAGGGCGCCCTCCTCCGACGCCTCATCGAAACACTGGGTGATCTCGAAACGGGAGCGCTGGTGGTACAGCGTGCACGGGATGCCTCGGCGCTCCAAGGAGCCGCGTATGAGGGACGAGTTTGTGAAGGTCACCAGACTGTCTTGAAAACTTGGGAAGTGATTCCTGAAACGCCACCACCCACTGTCGTCTGGTAAAAAACCCCAACAATGACAACATTATGAGGGCGTAAATTAAGAAGACCTATACAGGTGTGCACTTAACCTCCTGCCAGCACGTATACTATTACATAATGAACAAAACATGAAGAACACTCGAGGTCTCTTTTTTGCCTACCACGTACTTGAAGAAATCTGGGCGATCGTGTAGTTACAGTCCCCTGCTTTGTTTCTATCAAATTAGAGTCAATGGTGTTTTTTAATCATTAAAAAAAAACCTTTTCAACCTAAAGCAGACTTCTCTCAATTCAAATTACACCTTTTTTTTTGCAATTTTGAACAGTTTCTTGGGATAGAAATTACGATTTTTGTACGCGATTTATGGTTGGCGCAGTGCGATACGTCCACGGTACATCGCGGTTATTGCCATCTTTATTGTCGTGTTGCGTTTTGTGATTATGGCGTTTTGTGATCATAGTCATTTTTACACCCAAATTTCCCTCAAAGATTCAAAACCCTTTATTAATGTCGCCAACCATAGTTTGGTAAGTCAACTAAATTAAAAGTGGATGTTGTTCTCTTTTTCTTTTATAGGGAACCGGGCCCGTAAGTAACTTTACATGATTGCTGAAATCTGTTAATGTGACCCATGCTGTTAAAAATGTTAAAAATACACAGATTATGCACACAAACGGCCAAGATATGGTGCTTTTCACGGCGATACATGTGCGCAATTCAGAAAAAGCCACCCAAAATGGCACATGCCACAAAAAGGGCACCACTTCTTTTAAAAAAAAGGGCAATTCTTAAAAAAAGGCACTATTTACAAATTATTGCGGTTGGGTAAGCCCGTCGAAAAAAGGGCATTTGAATGGAAAAAGGCAATCTTACAAAATTTAGGGGGGGGGGTAACACCCCCCCCCCCCCTGCATACGCCTATACAGATTTACCAAAAATACATTTTTTTGTTTCAGACAGTCCAATTATATCAATTTAGAACTAAGAGTTCAGCGCGACTCTTGAAGCCTGTCTGAAACAGCTTAAGTGCGGATTCGTAATTCCGAATCCACACTTTACTAAAGATTTGTCGCTCCGAATCCACACTTTGTGACCAGTGTAAGAGATTCGTAGATTCGAATCCACACTTTTAACAATAGTGTGACGTCATAGCAATGGTTTAATAGATAGGCCTACCTGAGTAAGTTATCACTAGCAAGACTCCTCCGGGCTCCAATCGGTCGTACAGATACATCATGCAACGGTCAACATCGCCCACGTAATAGATGGAGTGAATTGAGCTGATGAAATGGAACTTTTTCGAATCTCCCGCCTTTTCGTATTGAGCGATCGTCTGCTGACGCCAGTCGCAAGTTACTCCGTGTAGGTCGTTTGCCTTGGATTGTGCTAAGGCCTTGTACTTGACAAGCTGGTCCATGGCAGGCTCAACTACACGGTTGTTGATGAGTGGAAAGCGTCGCAGGAGTTTGGTCAGCATCTGCACGTCCATCTCACCTGAAGAATATTAAAAACAACATAATGCTAAAGTTATTACAATGTACGTATAATTATTTACGAGCCAAAACTCGCTTCTTTTATTGGCCAATGTTCCAACCAATTAGGTAAGTACAGGTGTAGTACCACGTGATCAGCGCAGATTAATATTTCTTCTTTGAAAACGTCTCTCAGTTTCGATGGCATCATCCACTGCACTACAATTAGGTTCTCCGACTCTTCTTTTCCCTTACATTAAAATTTTCTTAACTTCAAAAGAACAAGCTCGAAATGATCTCGGAATCTCCGGCCCAACCGTAGACCTGCTGTTGCCTATAAGTCATGTACATGATGTAAAAGTTTGTTCTTATAATGCACAACTACTCACGTCATGACTGTCAAAAAAAGTTTCCCATTATTTTGTTGAACGTCAGTTGGTGCATGAAGCGTTTCATATCCGCTCCGTTCACAAGTACCCCCTCACCGGCAAAGAAAGTACACTCGGGGGTGACCAACCGACGCCAACTTGCCTGACTGCAATTTTGCCGCGACGCGCGGCCGTACCACTGCATGTACATAGTACAAATCCGCTGGTGTATGTGCGTCACACGTAAGGAACAGTGCGCGTCAACCAGCTAAATGTCCCGCCCATGAGACGTCGTTGCTAGGTAAAAGGGCGTCCTCTTTTTTGGCGCACGGAGCCCATAGCTTGTCGAACCCTCAACTCGGCCCCAATGCGAAATGAGTGACCTCGTTACCCAATTTTCCAGGATTGCAATAAATCGGTATAGCTCTGGTCAGTGGAAACCTGAAGCACATGTTGGTGCGAGGGCCTAAGGGGCAAGGTGATTGATTGCCAAATCAGACAACCAACCAACCAACCAACCAACCAACCAACCAACTAACCAACCAACGGAGAGACATGCATGAGTACAATGTAGTTGTAGAGCTGCTTTCCCGCTGCTAAAATAGTAGATGAAAAATGGGCATTGGTGGATTCAAACCAGGGGAATTCTGACTCGATTCGTAACTCATCTCACTATCCACTATAAAGGCTACTGTGGCAGCTCGACAACAGCCGTTCTACAAAATGCTTTTATATACAATAGCTACATGTATAGTTGACTAAGTAATATAATAACAATGGTGTGACGTCAGTTCTCTTATAAAGATAACTTTCCCATCGAAACTGAACACGGGTTCTCTGAGAGACGTTCTCAGAGAAGGGAATATTGATCTGCGCGATCGGAGCTCTTAGACTCCGATAATGCTATGCAAAAGTATAGCAATCGCATCATGCGGCTGGGGTGCCCTACACTACACAAACCTTCATAATTTCCCCTAGCCCGACTGCGTCTGGCCGTACAGTACTATCGCAAGCTCTGTAGTACGGCCAGACGCCCGATGCTTCCACAGAGACTGAATTTTGTTGGCCGCCGATGTAGCGATTTTGCTACATCTTTCGATCGCGATTGTCTTTTCATCCAGGACACAAATTTCCAAAGTTAAGGTTCGTAGTCGTAGAGCAACTCATACCTTTTCGAAAAAACATTGTTTGGTCTCAATATTTTCATCCATCTGGCCACAAGACGAATTTCAGTCATCAGATTCCACAAATATCGTCCCCCATGCGATCCCCCATGCGATTTCAAAATGGCGGCCGCGCTGTAATGTATGCAATATGCAGGCGCGCCCGCGCAAACTCATGAATATGCATAAACAGTCTGTGACGTATGACCTCGTGTTTTTGGAAGTACGGCCCCGCCGCACGCACGTCCAAAAACACGAGGTCATACGTCACAGACTGTTTATGCATATTCATGAGTTTGCGCGGGCGCGCCTGCATATTGCATACATTACAGCGCGGCCGCCATTTTGAAATCGCATGGGGGATCGCATGGGGGACGATATTTGTGGAATCTGATGACTGAAATTCGTCTTGTGGCCAGATGGATGAAAATATTGAGACCAAATAACGTTTTTTTTCGAAAAGGTATGAGTTGCTCTACGACTACAAACCTTAACTTTGGAAATTTGTGTCCTGGATGAAAAGACAATCGCGATCGAAAGATGTAGCAAAATCGCTACATCGGCGGCCAACAAAATTCAGTCTCTGTGGAAGCATCGGGCGTCTGGCCGTACTACAGAGCTTGCGATAGTACTGTACGGCCAGACGCAGTCGGGCTAAATTTCCCCCATTAAATTCAGAAATATTTATTGCTTTCGGCGTTTATATCCGTACCTGATCCACTTCCTACTCCAAGTACACGTAGCTCTTCGTTATCGCCCAGTGTGATCTTGATTTTGTCAACGACAGCTTCACCAAACACAGTCTCTCCCCAGTTCGCAAGCTCGCTGAACTTCGCCGACAGAGCAGCGAAGCAGTCGAAGGACTTGGTGTAGTACTCTGGGTCGTGGAACAGACTGCGTAACTTGGACTCCATGCTTTTCGGTGATTTTAATCTCAGTGGAAAAGGAAGAATTTAGGCCTATGTTCTCGCTGGGACTTCCAGACGACTGTACTGTATCCTGTGATAGAAGCAAATCAATGATCACATATTTCATAAGGTAAGAAAAATAAAAATAGGGACTATTTTTACGATTGTTCCACCATTTGATACATAATACACTTGTCCAAGATCTTCTGCGCGTGTTTATGGTGTAAATCGAGGAGACACACACACAATTATGTCGAATCGAGGACAGAAACCGAATCAAGGACGACCTCGATTAAAAAACGTGTACAAAACCAACGAGAGCTGTTGAGAAAAAGTTAGTGTACAAACAAAGGAAAAGGGAAGAGGAACACAAAAAAATCCTCGATTTACACCAAAACAAAATAATGTGTCCCGGTGTTTGTACATGTATATGGATCCCACTGGATATATACCGCCACGTATTTTGATCTATAGAAATTCATCGAAAAACCCAAATCTTCTTAAAAATCTTCGAAATTTCAATTCGAAATTAAATAAACCTTGTGGCTAACTAATTCACCGGTGCAACCCTATAGGCATAGTGACCGTAAGATAGCGACCGTGGCTTCAACAAGTAATGCGGGTGGGTTTAAAGGATTCGAACACTGGATGGTAGACCATCCTCCGAAATAACAGAAACAAATTGCATACTAATCAATGTATTGTGTACATAAAATTATTGGGGCTGAAAGATAGCATTAAAAAAAAATTATAATACAGGCTGAGCAAATAAGTTCTGTTTTTGTTTTTCGGGATCATTAATACATTATCAAAACACTACCATGAGAAATACAGCATATGGTCATTATCTAAGGCCAAAAAAAAAAGTCTCCGGTTTCTGGTATGGAGCTTGCCCAAAAAGTGGTGCGGCGACGCGGCTTTTTTTTTTTTTTACCTGTTTTTTTTAAATTCAAATGTCGACTGATGACTGCAAATGGTGCCCGACTAAACTTAGTGCAAATATATGGGGGTCCAGAGAGGCTACATAAAGCTTATTCTTGATCATAACCCCATCTAAAAATACGTTAAAATTGTGCAGCAGCAGGATTCCAGTCAAACCAGTGAGTTTGGCGGTTTTGAGACATCATCTTTCATTGAAAAAAAAACTTTTTGATTTTGCCGAAGCGCATGGCTACGGCGACGCGCGCGCATACCAGAAACCGGAGACTTTTTTGGAGGCCTAATCCCGAGTTTTTGTTGTAAAGCCAGTTGTAAATAACGGGGTCTTATCATCCAAATTCACATATAAATAACATTTATAATAATAACTTTTCAATAAGTCTCATTTGGGTAGATTCTCAGTTAAACCTAGTTTTACTGATGTAGTAATGTGGTGGTCTACCCTATATACTGTTATTCTAGGGTTGGGGTCCGTCCATATACTGAAATTCGGATGAAGCTGGAGTCTGACACCAATCAGTCACTTCTCATTGTTTATTATGATGCTAGGTCATATATATATTCCATATATTCTGGTTAAATTGCCAAACAAAATCTCACAACTGGGTTATTCACAACAACCACCCAAACAGTGAGCACAAATATATACACATGAGCGGGAGCAGTGAACTAGCAGACGATCGGCTGTTTCGAGCACGCGACATGCACGTGAGTTGACGTTCGATTGTCATGATTGCTGTGTTTACTGCTGTTTATTTTCGTGATTTTTACATCGAAATCACAAGAATCCAAGACAGAGGTATAACAAAACAACTGTCGACTACATGTGATGTGGAATATGACGTTTTGAACACCCTCGGGGTACATAATAGCACCCTTGGCCTCAGTCGCCTCGGGTGCTTTGCTTCCCTCGGGGGAAAGAATGTTGCATCCTGACGCTACTTTCGAAACAGAAAAGTTGGCTTACATTGTACCTCAGAGAGTATACTTTCATGTAAGAACTGTAAGGAATATGTTGACAAAGTATGCGAATGTGTGGCCAACTTGATGAATTTTTACATGTCACTGCATGTTGAGGCCCTCAACCGACGCGTGACATGTACAAATTCACTAAGTTGGCTACACATCCGCCTACAAATCTCTCTTAAAGACTTTATCAACATATTCCTTACTGTTCTCACATGAAAGTATACTCTCTGAGGTACAAGATAAGCAAAACAAAATGTCTTTTTTTTTCCTGTTTCGAAAGGAGCGTCAAGTTGCAACATTTCTTCCCCCTCGGGTGTTCAAAACAGCATATCCCATATCACAGCAGTCAACAATTGTTAATTGTCTTCTTACCATTCCCGATTCCCGAGAAATATTTGTTTGGGGCATACGCATACGTAGTTGCAGCCATCATGTTTATTCAATGTACGGTACTCGTTGAGTGTATGACACAATCTAATGTTGTTTCTCGTACTTCCACAAATTGTGATGCAGTGGTGGAATATGTGCGGCAGGATTCACGACTAGCTTCTAAAAGCTCGTTTTTTAGTCAAAATGTTGCCCCCCCCCCCGAAATTCGTTCTTGCAAGAATAACACAAAACGCCCAGTTTTTAAAGGACGGCTTCATGTGTGGATGTTTATCTCCTACTCTTAAATAATATTTCCAATTACATCATTTCGTTGAAAAAAAGTTTTGTAGCCACATCGGGCGCATTCCAGGACCTAATATCCCTTTAAGAATTAAAAGGACACCCTTAATAATTGTTATATGCAGAGGATATTAAAAATGTGCATGCTCCGGCTCCATGAGTTTACATGTTCTTTGGCATGGACGTCGCGGGGGGGGGGGCGCTTGGGACCCCTTTAGTGTATCTAAGACAACTAAATCCACTTTTATATTACTGTACGCACCACACATCATGTATATCTGACGATATTGAAAAGAATGCCATGGACAGAGGGCAGGGGTGACCATTTAAAAAGAGGAAAGGAAGTCTTTGCTTGAGCCTTGCAAAAGTCGTTTTTGACCACTTTTTTTTTACAAACATTTCTTCGGCCCTATTATAATAGGGCCGAAGAAATGTTTTTAAAAATAAAAAAAAATAAAGGGGGTCCTAAAGTACGCTATTAGGGGTCCTAAAATACACCATAGGCAGCCTGGAAGTCCTAAAGTACACTTTTACATTTCCAACTTCCACAACTTCTGTATTGAATTTTAATAACTTTCTATATCTCTCTTCTTAGTGAAGTACAGGTATTGTGATTTTTGTGTAATATTATTTATTATTTGTAATTTTGTAAGTGTTCATTAATGTGTTTAAATGTAAAAGGCCAATGGACTTTCCCGTCAGGGATAATAAAGTCAAATTGAATTGAATTGAATTTGTGGTCCGGTTGAATTTTCGGGGATTTCAGGCCGTAATTCATTACGGCCTGAAATCCCCGAACATTATATGTTTTGGATTGTTTACTTATATTATTTCAAAATGTCTGCATGGTTGAAAGGAAATTAACCTATAGTTACCGTTCCCGAGAAAACGGGACATTTTGCGGCATAATGCTTACGCATAATGTCCAACAATGTACGATACACATTGCGTGAGTGTTACAAACACACATCACCAATACTCACATGTTGTATCTCGCACGTCCGCTGTGTGCAGTGCACTGTGCGGCAGCATTACAGCACCCAACAACTTTGATTTTTGAGAATCACAAATTTGCATTCCAAAATATTCCAAGGGTCTACCCAAATAATAAGATTACAAAGGCTAGGCTATATTGAACAATGACGCCACGACAACGACGACAGGTGTTTAATACGAACTTTTAATTGTTATTCAGAACCTGAAATTAAAATTCCATTAAAAAGACATCGCTAAGGCGTATAACTATACTGTAAAAATGTATTGACATTTAAAGATGTGCAGCTGTCAGCATCACTGCATAGGTAGCTTTTTTTAATTGCAGTTTAGCCTAGTTCAAACTGTACTAGTCTATGATCACACTCTAACTTGAACTAAACAGAAAATCACCACCAAATTTTACAGGCACCGGCGTTATATTTCAGATTGTGTTCTGGTTATGCATGTGTAATGGACAGACCCAATTAAGGGGAAGGAAGGAGGAACGGGTCCTCTAGCTTGAAACGAACGAGCATTCAATCAAAATATCCAATAAAACATTTACTATGCTGACGACTATCCATATTTCAGTGTATTCCTCATACAAGATAGCATGCAGGTAGCATTCCCAGATGGGGCCCATATTTAATTTTGCAGGTACCCGCTATGATTTTGCACGAATACGGCGAATTGTTCATCCCAAAACTAAATCGTCGAATCTTGATGTGCACATGCGCAGTTGGAATACCCCCACTTTATTCAAATTGGTCTGGTGACGCCCCTGGGTATCCATAAAAAAGTGGGCCTACAATGCTAATCAAACCCCCAAGAAAAGCCAGACCCACACCTCGGACCCTAGTCCACTGGCTTGCACACGACAACTGCATCCCAGTCGTTGTTGAAGAGAACATCGCCTGCGCTCTTCTCGGAGCAATGGTCACTCCCGAGATATTCAATGACCTCCTTGTACAACTGCGCAGGCGCAGTCTCCTTCAACTTGATCACGTGGGTCAGGAAATCCACCACCAGGGCGCCCTCCTCCGACGCCTCGTCGAAACACTGGGTGATCTCGACACGGGAGCGTTGGTGGTACTGCGTGCACGGGATGCCTCGGCGCTCCAAGGAGCCGCGTATGTGGGACGAGTTTGTGAAGGTCATCAGACTGTCTTGAAAACTTGGGAAGTGATTCCATAAACGCCAGTACCCACTGTCGTCTGGTAAAAAAACATTATGAGAGTGTAAGTTAAAAAGACCTATAGGTGTGCATTTTTCTTACTGACCTCCTGCAAGCACATACCCAATGAACAAAACATGAAGAAATTTTGAGGTCTCTTTTTGCCTACCAAGAACTTGAAGAAATCTGGGCGATCGTGTAGTTACGGTCCCCTCCTTAGTTTCGATCAAATTTGACTCAATGGTGTTTTTTATCATCAGAAATTGACCTTTTGAACCTAAAGCCAAAAAAAAAAAGTCTCCGGTTTCTGGTATGGAGCTTGCCCAAAAAGTGGTACGGCGACGCGGCTTTTTTTTTTTTTACCCGATTTTTTTTCTTCAAATGTCGGCTGATGACTGCAAATGGTGCCCGACTAAACTTAGTGCAAATAAATGGGAGTCCAGAGAGGCCACATAAAGCTTATTCTCGATCATAACCCCCTCTAAAAACACGTTAAAATTGTGCAGCACCAGGATTCCAGTCAAACCAGTGAGTTTGGCGGTTTTGAGACATCATCTTTCATTGAAAAAAAACTTTTTCATTTTGCCGACGCGCATGGCTACGGCGACGCGCGCGCATACCAGAAACCGGAGACTTTTTTTTTTTGGCCTAAAGCAGATTTCTCTCAATTCAAATGATACCTTTTTTGTAATTTCGAACAGTTTCTTAGGGTAGAAATTACGATTTTTGCAAACGAGTTACGGTTGGTGCAGTGCGATTCAGCGAGCCTTGCGCTTTGGAAACTTTACTCTCTTTTTGGAAGAATCATAGATAGGCCTACCTGAGACTGTTACCACTAGCAAGATTCCTCCGGGCTCCAACCGGTCGTAAAGATACATCAGGGAACGGTAAACATCGTCCGCGTAATAGATGGAGTGAATCGAGCTGATGAAATGGAACTGCCTCGAATCTCCCGCCTTTTCGTATTGATCGATCGTCTGCTGACGCCAGTCGCAAATTACTCCGTGTAGGTCGTGTGCCTTGGATTGTGCTAAGGCCTTGTACTTGACAAGCTGGTCCATGGCAGGCTCAACTACACGGTTGTTGATGAGTGGAAAGCGTCGCAGGAGTTTGGTCAGCATCTTCATGTCCATCTCACCTGAAGAATATAAAATACAACTGCAAACGTTATTACGCTGTACAAGTAAACAGGGTGAGTAAAAAAATAACGAAATCCAAATGTAGGGATTACTGTTTTAGTGAAGATCTGCATGTAGCACTTTCAAATTCTAGGATATGATAGCCCGATTCATAAGCTTTCTTTTAGTACAAGAATCATTCAAATTGGCCACGGGTCACATAAGCGGTATAGTGTTCTTTCAGCAAAACGAAAAACAAATCACATAGGGATGTGTGTCGTTTTGCTGAAAGAACGCCCACCTTTTTATTGTGATCCGTGGACAGAACTTTAAAACGGTGGTTGTGTTTAAAATTCCGTAACTTGAAAGGTATCATAAGTGGTTTGAATGATTCTTGTACTAAAAGAAAGCTTATGAATTGGGCTTTTATATACTAGATTTTGAAAGTGCTACATGCAATGCAGAACTTCACTAAAACAATAGTCCCGAAATTTGGGTTTCGGTGGTTTTTTTTACTCACCCTGTATATTATATAATTAATTACGACCCAAACACGCTCTTTTATTGATCGATGTTCCAACAAGTCATGAGTTAGAAATAACTTTCTCGTATATACAGGTCGCCCAACCGGTCGGTAGTCAGAGTTTTAACGAGTCACTGAATTTTGGCGAGTCGAGTCGAGTCGTTTTAAGGAAGTGACTCGACTCTAGTCGAGTCGAGTCGGACTCGAGTTGAGCCATTGACTCGAGTCATTACCAGTCTGTCGGTATATATATATACCAATGCTAGGAAGTTGGCGTATAGTATGCCTTGCGATCATATCAATATTTCCTTCTTTGACATGTTACAACTGATAGTGATCAACGGATCACCAACCGATAATGTAACAATAATAAGAACTGACATACCGTATCACTAACCGATATGTAATAAACTTGACCGAAGTGTCGTAAAGGTTACTATTAGTCAATTTCTGTTACATTATCGGCCAGGATCGATAACTGACTGATAGTGTAAGCACATCCGGGCAATTTTTGTAATATATCAGTTAGTGGTGATACAGTATCGGTCCAACTGTTACATTATCGGTTGGTGATATACGTTATCCGTCTGGTATTACCAATCAGTTGTAATAAAGTCTCTCAGAGAAACCGGAGTTTCGATGCAATCACTGCACGGAGTGCACCTAGGGCGTATTCGAAACCCCGTTCTCGTTTTGAATGAACACGAGAACGGTGTTTCGAAATGACGGGAACACACGCGAACGGCCGTGTTCGCGAAAAGTCAAGAACGAAGATGGCGGACTCATTTTGTGATTGGACAATTAACGACGTTGAAGTACATGTACGCAAGTACGACGTTCGGTACTATGTACACGTATGGGCGCCGCATATGTACATGTTCATCGTACAAGACCAGATTCTGCAGGTTTTTCTGTGACACATTTCGTTCACCGTGATACAGAAAGGGGGAAAGGAAATACTTTATCATTTCACAAAACCCTACTGTGTATATATCTCGATATTTAAATGAGCATTGCAAGCTATCTGCAATGATTCATTGGACATTAATTTTGTGCATAAACTTTGGGAATGGAAGAATTACTTCTATCTTTAAAAAAACGTATTTTACGAAAAAAATAATTTACGAATGTAAATTTATTAATTTTATGTACATATTATGCGTATTAAATTGATCCCTGCTTTTTTTTCAATCATTGTTTTAATTTTAAAATAGTTAAAAAGTTTTTTTTTTAAATACCTCCCTAATATAAGTAAAAAGGACTGATGATGCGACCGGAAGAACTAATTACTTAACACTTCAATTCCGTATTCACTTTCATGCATTTATGGGGGTGTGTCTAAACGATCTCAAGATGTAATTATAGATCATTTGGGAAATTGGAAATCTATTTTCTTTATGATGTTCATTTATGAAAAACAGACCGTCACTAAAATGATTCTGAAAGTATTGCATGCTGAGTGCGGATCCCAGGTGCGCAAGCAGCGCTACTTGCGACCGCGCTTGCAGCATAGCTACTTGCACTGGAGATATGAAGACACCATCAAACGAATGTCGTTCATCGTCCAATCACAACATGGTAACAAGGCTACGACTATTGCGCAGTGTAGGACTGGCCACAATGTACTGCAACTCAGTGCGTTTGTATAATTGCAAGCATTCATTCAATGCTGGAGCAGTATTCGGACTACTCAGGGTGTCCCAAAAATGTTCCTCTGGAAGGTGTACAGAATTCTCGTAATTTATGAGAAAAAAAAATCTAATTCACATAGAAATGATGAGTCCAAACATTTTTCTTTCTTATTTATTATCCACACCCAACAGCAGAAAAAAAACGCCAATTACAGGACTGGGTGAAATTTTTTGTTGGATTTGGCCCTGTAGTTTTGAAACAAAGGCCATTAATGTAACACCAGTCCATTTTGCTCCATTAAGTTTGACAACACATTCATTATTGAGAGCGTTCGTAACGTGTGTCTGTTTTTAGGCCCGCCCCTGCCTGAATGTCCATCAGAATCACTTTGAACTGCTATATAACAGGTGTTTGAGACAGTCCTTTGTTATAATTTAAAATATATTATAATGTACACAACAAGAGCCACAAAACCAACAGCATTCATACTTTCCCCCGTTCAATTCGGAAATGTTTCTGTTCTCGGCGAACTTTACATTATGCATACCTGACCCGCTCCCCATTCCCAGGACCCGTAGCTCTTCGTTCTCGCCCAGCGTGACCTTGATTTTGTCAACGACAGCTTCACCAAACACAGTCTCTCCCCAGTTGGCAAGCACGCTGAACTTCGCCGACAGAGCAGCGTAGCAGTGGAAGGCCTTGGTGTAGTACTCCGGGTCGTGGAACAGACTGCGTAACTTGAACTCCATGATGGTTTTTCAGTGTTTTCTTTTCCAGTGGAAAAGAAAGAATTGATGTTCTTTCTCGCGACTTCCAAGACGATTGAGTTATATCCTGTGATAGAATTAGCAAACAAAAAGATCATAGTAAGGTATAAATATACACCAAAGTAGGACCAAACAATGATTAATTCCAAAACAAGTGTACACCAGTCCTGTCCGACATCTCCATGGTTTGTGCATTGATCCCACTCGATCTGGCCCTTACCAAAATTTCCAATTCATTGCCAATTCAAAATTTCAATTGGAACCAATTGGATATTTTACCAATTGAGTTTTGGCACTCCTCAATTGGAACCAATTGGACTTTTTCCAATTGGTATTTTCCCAATTGAAAAAAAAATACCAATTGGAAAAAAAAAACAATTGGAAAAAAACCCAATTGGAAAAAAAGAACCTATTGGAAAAAACCAATTGGAAAAAAAACCCAATTGGAAAAAAAAACCAATTGGAAAACAATTGGAAAATATTAAATTCGTCACAGAAATAACTCACACATTCAATATGATTGATTTGAACCAGTACTTTATTTTTTTATCACCATATCATACAGTCTGCAGTTGCAATCAAATTAAAACCACACGGCCAATACAATTAAAACAAAGTGATCCGCGGAATACACAATGTCGCCTTTTTTTCACGATTATCACTACATTTACTTGTTTGTGTTTTTATTGCTGTAGCTATTCATATTCAGTTTAGTGCATCTGCATTAGTAACAAAAGTGCTCTAAATGTGCAAGACGGCTGCTGAACAACTAACCTGATGAAATTTTAGCTCAGTGGATGTAGATGATATTACGGCCGACAAAACAAAAGGATCTCGATCGGTTTCAAGTCAAAAGTTGAACAGTTATATTTTGAAAGCGTCTGTGACCAGTTTCAGCCGACTGCAGCAAAATGGGAGCCCAAAGCAAGAACATACCAATTATCTATCAGTTTTGGCCAAACGTGGTCCATATAGCGAACAGCACCATAGGTATGGCAGTAGAATTAGCCCTAGGTGACCTGTTTACATGTAAAATGTGCCTTTCAAGATCTGTTGAGCAGATGGTTGTCGAAATTGTCTCGTACACGTAGTCGAGTCGTAGGGCTGTACACCATTTGGACGTTGGAAGCCCTAGTAGCAGTTGAAAGTCATTGCAAAACAGTATAGCCAGCTAGCTGTCACCACGGTCTGCTGGTAGTGGAGAGAGGTCCTGCATATATGAAAAAAAAAAGATTTTTCTAAAGTAAATGCCATTATTTTTACATATATTTGGCCGAATCAAAATGATTTTAATGACAATGTGTTGATCATGTTTATTAGGAAAGGGCGAAATCATACATGTCCCCACATGTTAAGTTTAATGGAATGGCGTTTGGCCGCCACCATGCATTTTAGTTTGTCCTCGGACTTGTGCTTTCTTTAAAAGAAGTGATTTCTAGCTGAGAAAATAATAAGTTACATATACATGTAGTTCAAATTGATGTTCTCTTGCAACTTTGCCTTTGCGAATCTTTTTTTTTCTCGCGTACAGCGTGTTCTATTCTGCAACATTCTAAACACTTGATTTTAATGAAGTCAACTCTACTCAGATCACCATCTATTTTCATCCTCCAAGTCCAAGGCCTTCATGTCCAATGTTAAATTGTAGCCACAGCACAGCCACAGCTACACGTACATGATGTACATGTACATGTACATGATGTATGAAGGAACACAATCTGCACACACAGTAACCATCTCCATCAAATGTGTTTTGCATGAACAGCAATTAAGTCCTGAAAGATTCCTGCCAATATTTATGATTTGGGCAATTAAAGTTCATGTTCTACTACAACAGGTACAAGCTTTTGTTCTCTTGAACTAATTGCAAGCCCACCACGATCCTGTAATCCAACTAACTGAATTCAAATTTGCCACATAAGCAGTTTCTGCACTGACTGGTATGCAAGGTTGTGTTCATGTCATGCATGGAGCGTACATTTGTATAACACACGTTGGGTGAGACTGGTTACCAGCGAATGGCAAGACAGCACAGCAGGGGGTCAATGCCATGCTGGCCCAAGCACTATGTATGTAATTTGATTATGTGCATGTGACTTGTGAGGCCTTGGTCCTAGCTCTATGGATGATATGTGCTCCATGTGCTGGCCCAAGCTGCATGCAACTTTTAGAGGGGTATCCTGGCAAATGAATTGCTCTGAAAATTATTTACTGCCGGGGCCTGGGTGTAGACATGGAGGTATAAGTACATGTATACATGATATATGTACATGTAATTGTCACTTTTGAATGATTTTTTTTGCAATAAAAATGCAGCTGGAAATTTATTTGTCATTCACACTCTCATCGAATGAAACGAGTGGACTGCATGGATTCCAATTGGGAATGATAGACAGCGCTTGAGGATTCCAATTGGGAATGAAATGTATGATAGACGGAATTCCAATTGGAAATGAAATGATTGGACGGGATTCCAATTGGAAATGAAACGATTGGACTGGATTCCAATTGGGAATGAAAAGATTTGACAGGATTCCAATTGGGAATGGAACGTTAAATGGGATTCCAATTGGGAATGACATTATTAGATAGGATTCCAATTGGGAAAACCCAATTCCAATAGTTTCCAACTGAAACCAATTGAACCCCAATTAAAGCTATAGTCCATCATTTGTAGCCATCAGAAAAGTAACTGGCGTAATTATTGTTGAAAAACAAACTTGGTTGAAAGATAGTAAGGGAACTAAACTCCCTGTGAAATTATTCTTTCTGGGAAGCTGTCATTTTGAAGTAATCAACGAAAGAAGGCATTTCCAACGGTGATTCTTAAGAAGCACCGTAGGAAAATTTAAATTAGTAGTTCGTTTTGTTATTCAGCGCAGCGCGCACAAGTATTGGAACGACGCACACGCGCGCGCGGTTGTTATAATTCGCCGGATCAGTGCGCTACGTCGAGTATAGCTGCAATTCAGAACAATTCAAAACATGATTCAGTAACTTTTGATTTGAAATTGAGATCTTAGAATGCTGTTTTTCTCGGAATGTACAGCTGAAGCTGAGCTGAAACTTCATCAGGTTAGTTGCTCAGTATCCTTCATTAGATTTTGAACTCTTTTGTTGCTTCAAACGAACAAAATGCACAAATTACAAATGATGGACTGTAGCTTTAAGACCATATCGTACATCAGTTGGGTTTTCAGACGAATTGAGTTGGTCCATGACGTTTTTTTCCAATTGGGAACGAGCACTCCAACTAAAACCAACTAAAACCAACTCAATACCAATTAAACCCAATTCGTTCCAATTGGATTTCCAATTGGAATGAACTGGACATTTTGGTAAGGGGGTGTAGCTGTAGGCCTACCTGATCAAGATCAATCAATGTCAAGAACCATCAAAGCAGATCGGATATGTTTTGATCCGCGAAAACATCTCTATGGCCATTCAACAACCAAAAAATAAAATCTCCGTTACAAAAATTCGAAGTATCGATGCAGAAACGGACTATGTGGTCGTTGAAAAGAAATAATAAACCTTTTACCCGACTGCATGCACCGATGTGCATGCATGTGTAAATGGTCCGTGGTGCATGCAACCCAGGGCCTGGTGACCGTAAGATCAGCGGGGGGAGCTCACTGCGTTCTCCTCGCGGCCTCGCGCTAATTCCTGCTCGTACCGTCGCGTCGCCAGATTGGGCCCTAGCCAGCGGCATCGACCGGATCGCTGTATTGCTGCACAAACAACGCAAGCACGGCGGCCAGAAATTGTGCTTCTTAATTCTTGATCAGTCACAAAGCCATGACGAAGCTATGAGAACTAACAGAGCTGCATCTCAACAGTACCGATCGACCAGTGTGTCGGACTGTTCACAGAGCAAGGAACAGGTAGTTATGAATATGTGTTCGCCGTTTCTGTTCCGACATAGAGACCCAGCATGAGGGGAATATACTTTCGGACCACCTGCAGATATATAACTGAAAAAATAACAAATTCTACAACAACTGACCCCTCCCTCCCCCGAAAAAGGGAGAGTAAATTAAGGAACAGTTTCAGGCTTACCTTAAAAACCGGCACAACAGCTCTAGCTCTATGGACGATTATTATGAGCCGTATGCGTGGCACACGTTGCGGCTTTTGTTTGGTATGTTTTGAATGAAGAGGATCGATAATTTGTTCATGTAGTGCCACTGTATTGCCTGTGTAGGCATACATAAAGACGTGCTACTTTGGCCACGGGCTCCATAACCATTAACAACGGGCACGTATATCCCGTGGAATGGGGGTGTCCCCCCCCCCCCCAACACACACTTTTTGACCGGAGCACTGAACAATTGCAATTAACAAAAATTCCAACCCAAACAATTATTGGTTATAGAACAATTAACCCAATTTTGGGTACGGGTAGTTGCAGTTTTCACCCTTTCTTGGGCAAAATTAACCCAGGCAAGTTTCAGTGAGGGATGGGCCATTGGACCAAACCACCCCTCCCCCTTCAGAATTTTGTAGCAACAGTACCGGGGAAAAAATGGAGAACAAAATGTAGAAAAGATTTAAATGCACCGTTTTGAAGTGAGGTTAAGATTATAAGCTCTCACGTTTACATTAACAATCATGTACATGTACATTTGCACCATGAACACCATATAGACTTGACTTAGGTCAGAATTGCTTGAAAACGGCATCTTAAAAATTAAAAAAAAAACCCTAGAGGTTGTAGGAACAAACACACGGTGTTGGGCCATTGTTGATGTTGATTGTTGATTGTTGATTGTTGATGTTGATGTTGATGTTGAGGGTTGAGGGTTGAAAAATAGCGCGTGTACAAAGGATAGTTAAAAAGAGTCAGGTGACGATCTGCACGCGCGTATGCTGCTGTACTGTAAACTTATCAAGTACAATAATTGTAACAAAAACCCATTAAATAGCTCATATCTCTCAAAGTAAAGGTCGCACACCATTGGCGCAATACAAAATATTGCTCGCCTTACCCTTTTTACTCCAATGCGCATGTTTTTTTTAGAAAAAAACGCCCAATTTTAAAAATAATTGGGCGCTTTTGCTAGCCCAATTTTTAAGTATCATCAGAAGTCAAAAATGTGCTTGCGTTTAAAAAGAAGTTGTCATGTAAACGTGTAAAAAACACTGGTTAACACTAATACATTGGTCTATCAAACAGCTAGCCGTTACATGTAGCTCAATAGTTGATACAACAGTCGTAAAACCAGACACTCAAGAAGCGAGCACGGGGAATTCGCTTTTGTACGCAATCACAGCCCACTGTTTTTCGGGATTTTCCCTTTTATACGCAATCATCGCCCTTTGCTGTACACACAATGTACGTGGCATTAAATATGGGAATAAAATGTGTGCTCGAGAGGTTTTAATCACTCTGTTTAAGACCGCTTAGAGTCTGGGTGCTGATAATTACACGAGCCGGAGAGGGTAGTTATCAGCACCCAGACTCTAAGCGGTCTTAAAACAGGGTGATTAATACCAACCGAGCACATTCCCATTCATTAATACCTTTTCGGTCAAAAAAATACAATATTTCGGTCGAAAAATCCCGATTTTGTGCAACAAGTTCACTTCATACTTTTTGAAACATCCCTCTAGCTAAATAATGGAGTGTTCAGCTGGCGATTAAGATGTAAACAACCCTTTTTATGGAGATTGACGCGACGTGCGCGATGTCGCGCAGAACGCACCTGGGGCAGCCTCGACCATAGATATAGAACTTAAAAAACTAGATCGGACGCGCGTATAATACGCACGTTTTGACAGGACGCTGCCATTGGTCACGTGAATGGGGTCAAAAATTTAAACGCGCATTTCTTCGGCGTGAAGATCACTTGCACTTCTCCATCGATGCTTGCCGTGGTAGGCTAGGAGGAAAGGACTTGATAATGGTGGCAAACTGTGCAGCAGCAAAGTGCAACTAAGACGGAGAAAGGGTCCCAGAGGACAGTCTCTCAAGAAGTTAACATCATGTGTGAGTAACTTAATACATAGAATTTATCTCTTGTGACTGTATTTCGAACAAGACAGCTTTTATAAAAATTAACTCACATGACTAATTATAGGCTACGTTACGCAAGGCCAATGGACATAAATCACAAGAGTGGGTGTGTAGAAAAATCCCCCATGTGTGATCCAAAGGATCCTCCGAATTTTGTAATAACCGCGCAGGGCCTGCTTGAAATCTTGACAGTACATTGTTTTAAGATTTAAGATGGTACTCCTTGCCTGAACATCGACTAACAATTATTTCTGGCCTAACGTCACCCCTCCCCTCTCGTGATTTGCAATAATAGTCCGCTGGGAACAAGGATTGGGAGTCACTTTTTGTTGTAGGATGTGGGTGATTGAAGAAAATGCACCATTCTCCCAGTTTGAACACATCAATGACGTTTGCACTGGAAACAATTTTAAGGCGTAGGCCTATGTGATGATCCGTCAATTTTTCTTTTAATTTGTCCATTGTTAAGAAAGACTTGCCACAAATCTGTTCACTAACTATGTGTTCTAAACAACACGAACAAAATATCAAAAAAATCCACAACATTTGCTATTTCGGGTAGACTTCAGGAGTGTTGATTTACGGTAAAGATATGAGGCTGTTTGATCTGTAGTGTATAGTGTATCTAGGCAACTCCCATCTCCTTTTCATTTTTTTTTAAGAACACGGATTGTATATCTTGAAGGATAAAGTCCTACAAAAATGTGTGCATTTTGCCAAAACTACCACAAAAAAAAAATCAATCTAGGCTTATTAATTTTACTTCCCAGGTTCCCCCATGGCGATCGAAAGAGATTAAAAGTTAGGCTTCAGCGGATTAGGAGAAACATTCCAAATGGCAGCAAATGGAATCCAACAAAGCACGATCGTCTTTGCAGCGACTATTTCCCTGCAGAGTGATTCAAGGTGGAATGGGGGAAACCCCGTCTGCGTGACGATGCCGTACCGTCCAACTTTGAAGACTATACCCGACTCATTTGAAGCCTGTAAGTATTACAATGAGACTTGGGGCCAGGATAGGCTATCAATAATTATTGTCATGTATTTAAAGGCCTATCATGTGCTTTATTTGTTTTATTTCGTAGAAAGACTACAGTCTCGTGTATAGACTTCAGCACGAGAGCTGCCAACGACAAGGAAAGAACCGACCCAACCCCCGTCGAAGATATTGCTTCAGTGCATGGCTGTATCGGCAAATCAAACCAGCGATAGAGCATGCATACAGTCTACCACCAGAAATGACAGTAAGGCTATATGTCCAAGCTTGAACAGGAAAACAGACAACTCCGGCAGGAAAATCGACGATCATGTCGAAAAAGATCTTATCCGTCAGAGAGGTGGTAAAAGGCCTGAAAGAGGAGCAACTTCTTACTCCAAAGACGGCCGACCAGATGGAAACACAGTTTCCTATTCTGCAATTGGAAGTCACTTTTCTGGAGCTAGGAAAACTGCGCCTTGCTCAACGAATCACAATCATAGTGAACAGATGAAGAAGTTCGCACTGCTTGACGAAAGTGTACATCTTCGTCAGAAAGAAGATTGCACTGCCGACTGTGCGTACAGTGAGGATATAGCTGGCCACGCATAACTGTGCCTCATGCGTGGACCATAGCTAAAATTTAACAAGTTTCGCTCAGTATTTCGTTATCATCTTATTGTTGCTCCTCAGAAATTGAAAGATTGAATAGCCGTCTGTTTGCGTTCATGCATATGAGGAAGATATATTGAAATTACTTATTCTGGTTAATAAATAATGGGAAGCAATACTCAACCGCTGGTAGTTGCATAGGCTAAACTTTCACATAATTATGCGGATGGTGACAACCAAATGTATTTTTTTCATGAGCAATGATACTCTTGACATCTTGATTAATGGCTATGGATATGGAACTGCCGTTTCATCAGTGTATTTATTAGCTAGCGAGTAAGTTTTCATTGTATATAAATTGTTTATTATCTAAAAGTTATTCAAGTATCAGTGTGTTCAGTAATCACAACAGATGACCAGAGATGGTTTTTGTAGTCATCCATTCATTTCAAATTTAATGTTCCTATTGAGGCTAGCAGTATTAAAGCAACGTATTATTTCGAGTGCGTGTTTTTATTGTTGCTCATTTTACAAAATGATTTTCTGTTATTTCATTTTGATGTTCGTAAAATGAAAAGTTTATGTTTTGTCTGATGGGCAAGTAACGGTTGATATTTATTGCACATTTTGAAAAAGGAGGGGGAAATCTCATTAAACAGGTTGACATTTTAACTACGCTTTTGACATTTGCCTTTGTAAAGATATAAGAACACAATGTGGTTACTTCTCGGTACAAATTAGTATTCTTGGCTGAAAATCAATTACCTTCAACACAGTCGCCATCTTGGCCCCAAATACGGCACAGATGCAAACCCATGTGTAACTTTTCGAAGGAATGTGAAATGTCAAAAATCGTATTTAAAATTGTCAACCTGTTGTTAAGAACTTCAACGCATTGCTGAATTCAGGTGGGGGTGTTGGCGATATTTTTCCGTCCAGCATTCACCAGCTGCCCTTGGCGCGTGGCCCTATTCACGAGTCTTTGCAGCGCGTCCATGAAGAACCCAAAAGTTTTGTGCACAGTGAATGGCGCGTTCGAACGCGCGTCCGATCTAGTTTTTTAAGTTCTATATCTATGGCCTCGACTCCATACAGGCCTGCATCTTTACGTTTTATTACCTTATCAAATGATTTCACATCAATAGACAAGCATTCAGAGGAGATGTCTGAGTACTCTGAACAGCATATTCGAAATTTGATCACGCTAATGTAGGTGTTTGCCTAGCAACAGCATCCTCCTTAGCAACCACTGCAGCTGGAACAAACTTTTGCCAGGGGGTGCTGGAATTTTTAAAGGACGGAAAAAATTAATACGAAAGCGGAGCGCAAAGCCCTTACGTTGTGGCTTAATTTGGAATATAGATGCTTAGTGGTGCAATCTGAGGCGATTCCTGGCCACTTTCAATTGACTCTTTTAGCACAAGTTTTTTGAGATTTTAAAGAATTTTGTTTCGAATAAACTGTTGCTCTTAAAGTGGAGAACCCTGTATTTTTATCTCCATTTTTGGTTCCATTTAATTCTGGAAAAAGAATTTTATCATTATGCATGACATCGCAGGTAAATATTATTGTTACAAGGCTGCTTTCTTACATTTAGTAAATTCCGGCGTGTATGTTTTGTTTTATTTTCCGAGCCCTTACGGCGTGGGGCCACCGGGCCAGGGGCCCGCTTTAAGGCCCCGGAAAATGTTGGATTCTGGATGCACTGTGAAGAAATATACTGAAGTATACTGAAACTTATAAAACCCGAAAGGATGTTTTTGGGTTCAAGTTTATACAAATGGTTCCACTGGAAGTGGATAAATTTCTGTTCATAAAAATATTCACATATTCTAACTCACCAAACGATGTTGATCTCAATATATTTCCAGTGTTATGTTTGTTACATGGAATGGCAAATATAAAAGACTAAAATACCAAATGCATTTTTATATTTATGATCAGTAGATGGTAAGTTTGGAGCTAGGCAAGGATTTATCAGTCTGCTGAGTTTTTATGAGGGAAAACTTACAAAGGATAAAACATGAATAGATTTTTTATTAAAACGAAACTACACTGGAATTGGCGTAAAGGATGACTAGTTTCAATGAAAGCCCGTCCCACTCCTATTGGGTTGGGGATGAGTGTGAACCATGTTATTTGTTAATGCTGAGTACAGAAAATGCTAGCAACGTCAATGAAACTTTTAAATGAAAAGAAAAACCTTCAGGGAAAAGGTATGAACTTGTGCCCCTATTGAAAGATCGAATGAAAAAAATCCTGGCAAGCATAATCAACTTTGCCACCATTGTCATGGCCGAGGTTATTGCTTTCGGGTCAAAACTTCCATCATGGCGGAAATATCATAGACATGTCATGTTTTTAGATACATATACCTTGAGAGAAATATCGATTCTGCACTGCCTGAAGATTTAGAAAATACCTCCTCTTGATATTTTACAAGTGTATGTGCTAGACTTTCGAAGCGCCGCGCTTAGCCGCGGCAAAACTAGAAACGAACAAAACGAAGGAGATTTTGTAGAGCAAGCATAATGTATAGCGTAGCGGCGCAAATTCATCGTCGTAGAACACTGCTGGCTGGAACACATTTTTGCCCGGTATGGGGGTGCTGTAGTATATTCCAGCACCCCAATCCAAAAAGTTGGGGGTGCTGCAGTACCCACAGCATCCCTCCCCCCCCCCCCCCGTTCCCGCGGGCTTGTTAGCAACAAACCTTTAGAGCCCAAATAATTTACATAAATCTACAATACGAATCTATAGTAGAAATACATTAAGTTGAGTACGACATCCAACAGCCGCCGGGTCAGTAATACGTACATTCTGCGTACACAGTCCATTTGATTGACCCGACGGCTGTTGCATGTCTTAATCACTGCTTATGTGACGTCACTTATCTGCTCCTGGTATCCAGGTCCACCGCCAGGTAACCGTAAGACTATTCAATTCGAATTTCCCAATGTGTAAACTTTCCAAAAATACCCACCAAACACTTGGTCATTTCCAAAAAATAAATTACCCCTGGCTCTTGGACTAAAATAGGAATGGCTAAACCGTCTGAGGTATTTATGAATGAGCGGTTCAAGGCGTCGGCATGTTCAACTCAAGGGTGGATCCAGGGGGGGGGGGGGGCCAAAGGGGGCCATGCCCCCCCCCCAAACGAAACCAATTTTTTAATTGTTTTTATGTACCATCGCAATAAAGGCAGGCAATGAGTACACCACCATCTTTTCCTCAAAAAAACATTGGTTAAAGTGGTCATAAATTGCCTCAGATCGCACCACAGAGCATCTAGAATCCAATAAAAATTCGGGGCCCGCTTAAGGGCCCCGAACCCCACGCCGTAATGTTTTTGAACCACTTTTTGGGGGGACCAACGTTGTGGCAACGTGATGTTTTAGCTGGGCAGGTGGGTTTAAAGGATTTGAGCACTGGATCACCACACAAGTACAAACGCGAGCACAAACTCGAGAGGTAGACCATCCTCCGAAATAACAGAACAAATTGCATACTAATCAATGTATTGTGTACATAAAATTATTGGGGCTGAAAGATAGCATAAAAAAATTATAATACAGACTGAGCAAATTGATTTAGATTTTTTTCGGGATCATTAATACATTATCAAAACATCACCATGAGAAATACAGCATACGGTCATTATATAACTAATCCTGAAACTGTGTACGTGACACGGCTACTGACTGATTACTCTTGCTGACAAATACAACGCCAATGCCATTATACAACGCGTTGCCAGTCAGTAGCCGTGTCACGCGCACACAGCCCTGTTTAACCCCAGTTTCTCGTCCCGAGGTCAAGCACGCATGGCCCAAAAGCGCACGCGAGATTTTACGCGGTTTATTCGAGACTACAGAAAAACACAAAAAGGGCCTCGATACATGCACTGTTTGGCCCAGATGGCTAAATAAGTGAAAAGTTGAAATCGTGTGCTTTATTTTGATAACAAAAATAACTGCTTTTGACAAATATAAAGTGTTGTTCAGTGGCCTGTCAAACAAAATCATATTTTTATCAACAAAATCGAGGGCCGATAGTTTTTAGGTGTACATTCGATTCTTAAAAAAGGCCGAAACAAATGGCAAGGCTTAGTAGATAGAGGAAAGTATACGCTTCATTTTCATGTGAAACACGTGCAGGAGACTTCTAATGTTTGGTCCAAATCGCCGGTTGAAAAATGAAGACTTTTGCGAGATTTCATGATTTGCAATCACAATGTACGCGAGTAAACGTACGCCGACGTACGTTGGCCTGAAAACATTGTGAATAGCACGCGCTATTCGCGCAATGAATGACTTATGAATATTAAGCAGGCCATACTCGAGCGCGAGCTCGACCAATCAGTGGGCGTATGGGTCACAAGGTCACACCGTGTTTGGGTTCCTTGCTCTATGCTTTACAATGGCGACGATCTTTTCGCTTTGTGAAAAATGGAAGTTGTTGGAAACATTAGTATTCTTAAAATATTAACGACATCACGTTCACGAGGTTTTTTGTAGATGAAGGTTCACTCTTGCGTTTGATTACCTCAACATTTTTCGTCGTTTTCGAAAAACCCGGAAATTTCATGACCTAATTTTTAGTCGATTTGTCCGTGAAATAATATCGTCAAAATGCACCGAAAGCCTTTTTTTGGAGAAAAAAATACCTTGATAGATGTATGAAGTAGGTCTTTAACTACCTAAAATAACTTTGTTTGTTTGCATCGGTTGTGGTTTGCCATGAAAATTGCGAATTTTCTGAAGCCCTTTTTACGGCCATCGTTCGCTGGCCTCGCGTTGCTGTCAGTTTTGTGGACGAGAAAATAGAGCAGCTACGAGTGACACGGCAACTGACTGTAATACAATGTAGAACGAAAGGATGATGATGTAAACAAAAAAAAAGGAACCACGTTATTTTCGTCCATCTTCCTTGGAAAAGCTGCTCTTAAGGCAAAGTGTTTTCGAGTTTGTAAGTATGCTCGTGTCGTATTTTACATTGGCCGCGCACGATGGTCAAACCGAACTAGCCCGAAAATTATAGTAGGCCTATGCGAACGAAGGTCGAGTCTTTGTCATGTCGATCAGTACTTTTGTAGTCGTGCCGCACCCCAACAAATACACAATTACCCTCCGAACGACCTCGCCACTATAACTAGTACAGTCTCTCTTTTTTGCGAAACTGAGGGAAAATAAACTGTCCCCGTATAATATATTATGTCATTCTGGTTCATAGCTCATTGTTGATTCCGCGCAGATGATTTGTCTGCGAGGATCTATATATTAATATTTTGGGAATTTCCCCGATTTTCAATGACGAAGAGACTTTTTAAGCCAATCCGTACCCTTTATTTTGTGTCAAATTCACTCCACTCTGCAGGTTGTATACAGCCGGTAAAATACTAGAGTATCGAGAATACAAGAGAATTATGGAATCGACATTGCTGCCGAGTCTGTACAACAATCCGGGCCACTATGATAAGGCGTTCAAAGTCTTCTGCACTCGGTCTGCCCAGATCAGGACGCACTCTGATTTGGTGGACAGTGTGTTTAGCGAGGTGGTGGTCGGGAAACTCCAGGCCACACTGGACGGACAAGAAGAGCTACGGGTCCTGGGAGTGGGCAGTGGGTCAGGTAAGAATACTGTTCACAAATGGCAGGATCAATATTTGAATAAAGTTTTGCCTGTAGCCTTTTCAAAATCTAGGATATGAAAGCCCAATCAATGAGCTGTCTTTAAGTACAAGAATCGTTCAAATCACTGATAAACATGTACTTTTCAAGTAACGGAATTTTAAACATAACTTGGCACCGTTTTAAAGTTCTGTCCACCGGGATCACAGTGTTCTTTCAGCAGAACGAAAACAGTTTACATGCATCCCTATGAGAATTGTTTTCGTTTTGCTGAAAGAACTCGTATAGGTCTACTGTTTGGTGATCCGTGGATAGTACGTTAAAACGGTGTTCAAAATTCCGTAACTCGAAAAGTACATCAGTGATTTGAATGATTTTTGTATTAAAAGAAAGCTTAATGGCTGGGTTTCCATAATCCCAGATTTTGAAAGTGCTACAGGCAAAACTTCGATCAAAAATTTGTCCTACCATTTGGATTTCGTTGGGTTTTTTTCAACTCACCACCTTTCTGTATGATCGTCACGAGGTCGACCTGAGGGCAGTTTGAGAAGTCAAATCCAAATCCCATCTTGATTGGACCAAGACTACAGGCCGGCTAACGGACGATATACTGTTAAGATGATGTATAATTAATATTTATTCCAGAGTTGTACTAGTGTATTATTTATTGGTGGCATGTAAAACCGTATTACATAATATCGACTTTCTTGTTAAAGAAAATAGTGGCTGGAACGATGTCTTAAACCTTTTTAACTATTCAAGGGGCGAGCAGTTGAACCCAATTGGGGCGAGCAGTTTAGATATGCAAATTAGAATGAACAATCGTTAAAAATTCGGAGAGCGGAAAGTTAGAATTTACGGTATGCATCGGGTGTGCCTGGAATGTTCGTCCCCGTATAAAATGGATCGTCGAACTTTGGGGTGTGCCTTTCATCCCATACCATCGGACGGAGAGGACCGTGAGTTTCACGACTGTGCCCACTGCCGGCTGTTGGGGAGTTTTCCCCGGGGCACACGCCTGAAGACCAAGACCGGGAGTCTGCTGTCTGATGATCTCCCCCTGGATGTCGCTCGTCGACTGGACAGCAGATTGGAGCTTCAAGCAAGTTTGGAGTTTGCCCCGCTAGGGTGCTGCCTGGTTTGGGTTTGGCGACTTCGTCGGACAAGAGACTTGGGTCTGAGTTACCGGACCCTGACGTCACTTCACGGGGGTACTGATCCGACGTGCGTGAATTCACGAGTACGGCGTACTGACCGTACTAGCTGCCTAACGGGAGGACCCGTTAGAGGAACCCCTTTCCCCCTTTTCCTGCTGCTCATCACCGGAGTCATCATAGAGCACCCACCAAGACAAGAACTATGAACTTGTTGTTATACCCCCTGCTCGCCCCACCACTCACTCTCTGGTAATCTATCATGGTATATTGGTATTTTCTTAAATTGAATTTGTGTGTAAAGTGTTTTGTATTGGTTCTGTTGAAATAATAATATTAATTGTTAATTAAGGTGTGAACTGGTTTGCCTTTGCTTTATTCATGTCCAGTTTGTTTTGGTTCCGTTTCGGGGGAGTAAATTTCGGGGTTGGGTTTACTCTTTGGTTTGGGGATCATAACAATACTCTCATTATTGCAGCCCGACATCTGACGTGATTCGAACAGCTCAAGACATGTCTTCTTGCAAGACTATTTATTGACACTAATTGTCATTGCCTATAATATTTTTTTAATTTTATTATGGCCATTATGTAGGTGAGATGGATTGTTTGATGTTGGAGCAGCTCAAAAAGCGTTTCCCGCTCATCAATAATCGTGTAGTTGAGCCTTCTCTGAAGATGCTAGTCCAGTACAAGGCATTTGCTCAAGCGAAGGCTCACCAGCTACACGGTGTTAAGTTTGACTTTCGGCAGCAGACTATTGAGCAATACCAAGAGGCGGGAGATGGTACCAAGTTCCATTTCATCAGCGCAGTTCACTCCATGTACTACGTGGACAACTTTGATAGCTCCGTGATGTATCTGTACGACTTACTGATCCCAGGAGGAGCATTACTTGTGATCCTAAAGCCAGGTCAGTATTTTATGCAAAGTGCTAAATCTTATTATTTTGGCGTAGCACGTACAGCATCAGCTCCCAACGGGTTTCGTTCTATGCAAGGGCGCTGGCAATGGTTTAAACAGAATATTCTAAAGGAAACTCAAAGCATCCTGGGAAAGTTATCGCCATAATGCGCATATAGGTCGGGCACACGAGGAATATTGTTGACCGACGTCAACCCTCCCCCCTCACCCCGATAGAAAAGAAAAGTGTTAAGTTAAGGCTAATTTGTTCAGCACTGTAGCTCCCAAAGTCAGTCTTGAAGAACCACTTTTATTGGCGTTATAAACGGTGGGGATAAGTTGAGATTTTTTGGTGTACTTTTCTGTTCAGAAAACACCGGATGGCAGCGATTTCTGGACCGCTTTCCTCAACTTTATGGTCGGGCCGGTTGTGACCTACAAGTAACTTCGAGGGATTTACTCAATTTATTGGACCGCCGTGGCATCCCGTACACGCAGCACCACCAACCCACGAGCTGCGACATCACCAAGTGCTTCGACGAAGCTTCTGAGGAAGGCAGCCTGCTGGTGGATTTCCTGACCCAAACCGTTAACTTCAAGGAGACGGCGGCCGAAGACGAACAGAGATCCATGATGGAGTATCTTGCAAGCAGCGACTGCTCCGAGAGGAAAAATGACGCCATACTGCTGATCATTGGCTGGGATGCAGTAGTAATAATTAAGCAACAAGAATTCAATTAATTTTATCAAAAACAATCAAGCCACTATACAAATACAAACTGTCCGAAAAGTTGTTTGTTTAAACTGGGCCGGAAAAGTTACCTAAAACCTGTGGAAAGTTACTTCAAAGTGAACTCATTGCGTCCAAGCTTGTGCAGATCACACTTACCGCCGAGAGCCACGTGCTGAGCAAAAAGTCAGTCGAGGCCGTTTGCTCACAAAATGTTCCCTTTTGTGCGGTACATTTTTTTGGCTGAGTTTTCTGCCCCGCGAGGTCGTGAAGCAAATGTTTATCCTGCTTGATTTTTTTGTTCGCCTCGCAATCCAAAAAAAACTCACCGTCTACGGATGTCACTCGTCTCCGTAGTTTGATTTAACTAATCCTTATGTAACAAAAAAATGTTAACTTGAAGTTGTTTTAGTTGAGTGAGCCTAGTCGGAGCAATTATTGGCAAAATATCATGTGGCAATTAATTATATTAATTAATTATACATCAATTAGAAACTTGTAAAAATATTTAAACACACCTCAACACGATTGTTCTTGATTGATTATTTGTTTGGACAAAATGTTTCCGATTAAAATTGTGATACCCGGGTGAGATTTCTTTGGTAATTCAGTGTGCTTATGACATTGATAATCAAGATAGTTTATCTAATTTCATATCCTCCTTTGATGTGTATTTAAAGGATGCACCTTAAGGTTAGCTATTCTTTGTGTTTATAGCATTGCAGCGAACCGCTACTATATATATACGTACGCTAACCACTACCGTGCTAAACGCTAGTACAACGCCACAAAGCTACGAATACGCTACGCTACGCTATGCTAATTGTTTTAATGCAGTTCATAAAAATACACCTTTCTGTCCTATTAACCTTATTGTCAATTTTTGTTTTGCCATTTTCAGCGTATTTTGGTGCCTTTTTTTATTGATGTGCTAATGCAAATGTACATATTTATGAGCAAAAGTGTGATGTCATTTCAGGCAGAAACCTCAATGATGTTACAGCTATTTCAAAAGCTGCCAGAATTTTGGATATTACATTTTTTATGTCATACATTTTGTTTTCTTTGGTGATTCGTTGTTGTGTCAGTACATGACAGTTTTAAAGCCAGCGAGAAAACTTTTCTCACAAATGTTTTCAATGAGCAAATTTTTGGATTCAAAATTTGAACAGAAACTGAACAGGGTCTCCTTGAAATGACATCACAGAAACAGCGCCCTCTGTTGTCCGCAAAAAACATGGACAATTAATTTTGAAGTGTTTATTAAAGAAGTGAACTTTTGAATAAAAGTAACCAAACCATTGAAAAGGGGTTGTCAAAAAGCTGTCACACATTTTAAGAGTACAAAGTTGCAACAAAATATGTTCCTAAGAAAAATTCATGTCATGGCCCTTAGGCTAGATGTTGTAAGCCTGGCCAAGATATAAGCTACAATCCCGGGCAAAATGGTTGGGACACTTCTTGAGCCTGCCACGGTCACCCACTCCCCCGCTCCCCCGGTCAATGTTGTTCTCTCCAGCTGATGGATGGAGCACACACCGCGCAATGAGAGACAACATTGAACGGGGGCCGGGGGCTTGGGGGCCCAGCGAGATTTGCCCAGGATTGTAGTACGTTTTAATCTACGCTGGACTCTACCCTATGTCATTGTGAGAGTGATAGAGAAGAATAAAACATTTAGCATGTTCACCCTCCGGATTCTTGTCAATTCCTGTGTACCGACGGTAAACCTACACATGAAAAACAAAATCACATCCGAGTTAGTCTAACGATCCGGGACAAAGTCAATTAGGCGTTCAAAACCAAGATCTGGGGGCACGTGCCCCCCCCCCCCAATTCCCAGTGTCCCCCACAAATTCCCAGTGTTCCCCCTTCCCATTTTTTTTTTTAAATCCATGTCTTTGCCTCGGTCTATTATGCGCAAAACAGATTTGCTGATTAATTAGGCAAGACCCCGCCTCTTGACTTCCTAGATTTTGACCAATCAGCAGGCGCTTTCTATAGGTCTATCGGGTCTTCGGTCATTCACCCGTTGCGCGTCATAGACATGGATTTAAAAAAAATGTCACGGCGCGCGGCGCTCGGTATCATGTTACGCGAATGCGCTCCCGGCTGTTGTTGTATTACAAAACGCTGCATTCGAATTGACCAATCACAGCGTTAGTCCTGATTTTGGGATGAAATGACGTCACGATTTAGTAAAGTCGACTCCGATTGGCTGGCGCGCGGCTTGCATAAATCTGCATGCTTTGGCATATCAGACGTTAGACAGGAGATGGCTCCGTGGATAACGGGTGATACTCAGACTACTAGTCTATGACGCGCAACGGGTGCAGCGGCGGCGGAACGGGTTTGAAACTGGGGGAGCATCACCAAAAAGGGGCACTTGCAAACCCGTGCTGAAATGACGACACGTTTTTTTCACCGGACACCCTTGGCCTCCGTCCGTAAAATCAAATAGTGTGTGTGTGTGTGTGTGTGTGTGTGTGTGTGTGTGGGGGGGGGGGGGGGTCCCGATAGACCTATAGAAAGCGCCTGCTGATTGGTCAAAATCTAGGAAGTCAAGAGGCGGGGTCTTGCCTAATTAATCAGCAAATCTGTTTGCGCATAATAGACCACGGCATTCGCCGTGGTCTATTACATATACTTCCTTGCCTGACTTCGGTCGAAATCCATAACACGGGTACGTACGCACCCAACCTCGAGTCCCATGCATGCAGTGCTTACTTTATTTCCAACCGCGTTTCCAATAGTTAGCCCTTTGATAGCAAACTTTCTTCCTGTATCCTGATTCGATGCTACGATCGGCTTGTAATGGATTTATACCGTGTACTTGGTCTTGTTATTTTCAACGTGCAGTACGTGTTTTCACAATAATTGTAATTAAAAACGTCCACGCCTTCTCAAAAATACTCCTTTCCTTTCCAATTTGCTCATATTAATATGAAATGTGATATTGCATAATTGGCGGGATAAGATTGTAACATTTTAACTCAGAAAACAATCGTGTTTTCGTAACTCACGGCGCGAATTGGTTCTGTTTTTACCCAAGACACTGCATACAAAAACAAACGCTAATGTAACGCACAGTCAGGCACCAGACTATTCCTCATTGCGTACGTGTTCAAATATCTTGCACATGCAAATGATCCAATTGCAGGGTGAGAGAGCTGATGGCACAAAGTCCGATCGGATCACATGAATGCAACGCATACCTTACCATGGAACTCGCAACCTGCTTGAGCAAAGTCTAACAACATCAACGACGCGACGACGCACATACTAGACTTGGCCAAGTCTGGGTTGCGCTCGGTCTGTGCCTATATCTGTATATTAAATCCACTCACAGCGCATATCGCATACTTACAGTACATAACGCGCGCCCTCATGCGTCGAATCCGGACCATCATGTTAAAAACGTACATGTACATGTTATTTTCAAGTGATGCAGCAACCCATGTATGCACATGCTCTGAAATACATGCACACACATGTACGTATAGTACGCGTGTTGTACAATGTACATGTACATACAAGTGTGTGCGCATTGTTATACGGCACTGAAGTGGAACGCGCGCTGAAGTGTACCTTGTCACTGCTTGTCGGGCTTCTGGAGAGACGTAAACTAAGTGATTTTTGCTACTTTTTTTTAAAAATTAAGATACCGACTTAAAGCAATTGCGACTTGAGTCAAGTCTACGCACATACATGTACCATGAACTTGTAACCTTGAATGGCTGTGTCGACGACGTGTACACTACTAACAAGAACATGTAAGTACGAAACGCAATGTGTATTGGCCTTGACGTTGTACTTGGTGGTTATCCTCTTCAGAACTCCTCGAGGAAGTCTAACTAAGAGGCTTGGAAAGTGGCATATTCAACTAAATCAAGGATTTGAATTGATTGTGTTTAGGGCATTGATGACAGGTAATTTGTTCCATTTTTTGACAGTTCAAAGGATTGCATGTATTGCATATTGCATGTATGGTTCTTGCGGTGATTTCATTGCATTGGCAGTTGTTCCCCTCCTTTGTCTGTTACTTTTCGGTTGCAGTGCATCTGGTTGAATGTTTACTGTGTTGTTGATGACCTTGTACAAAAATACTAGTTGGTTTGATTCCCTCCTCTCTTCAAGTGATGTCCAGCCCAAGGAAGCCAACATCTGAGTTACGCTGCTTCTTCTTGAAAAATCCTTGCAGACGAAACTAGCAGCTCGCCTCTGCGGGACTCTTTCAAGCGAAGAGATATGTTTTTGGTGGCATACGGGTTCCATAAATGTGGCCAATTTACTGGACTACCTTCGTAAAAAAGGGCCACACTTCCACCATGTACAAAAACATGTCGAACTTTGTCAAATTTTGATTTTCACATTTAGGCTTAGTTTGTAGTGAGTTTTTTTTGCTTTAGAAGCATACTCACCCACTTTATATGCTAATCAGAAAGTGCTGCCTTTTTCAAATGTCTATTTTTCCCCCAGTTTTTACCATTTTTGGCGGCCATATTGGCCGCCATCTTGGATATCTCCTTCGCATCGGATTTTTTTTCTGTTAACATCCAAAATGTGACATCCAAAACGTGTTTTAGGACCCCCAAAAATTGGTGAAAATTAGTTCGGGGGGGGGGGGGGGGGTTCACGGGGTTCCCCCATACATACTCCCCTATATGTCATTCTTATTCATAGCTCCTTGTTGATCCCAAGCAGTTTTTTTCTCCGAAGGTCTATATTAATTTTTTAAAAATTGGGGAATTTCTTAAAATTTCAATCAAGAAATAATTGAGACTTTTCAGTCAACCAATTAATTTCTTTGGATTCAAATTCAGTCCATTCTGCAGGTTGTCTACAGCTGTCAAATATCGAGAAGAGAAGAGAAGACATGGACACAAAATTAATGCCGACTCTTTTCAACGATCCGGGCCACTATGTCAAGGCCCTCCACTATTGTAGTACAGTTTCATGATCACATGATCCACTCCGTCTGCTCCAAAACTATGGAAATAATATATTTGAGTCAAATATTCAGGGCAAGCAGCATGTAATATTCTTAAAACAAGCAACACGATTTTAAAAACACTTCTAGACCTTATTGGAAGCCAGTGAAGATAAATAAAAACAGGTGTGATATGACAGTACTTGTAGGCCTACATGTTGCACATAAGCCTGGCACATGCATTAATTTTGATCACGCCGAAGACGGTCTAAATGCACATAAAGTATCCCATAGAGGAAGCTGTTACGGTAATCCAAAAGTTGGAAGTAATATATGCATGGACAAGTGTTTCAGTACAAGCACGTCTTAAAAAAGTCCACGAAGATAATAAAATGCTGAACTGCACGTTCTAACAACATGATCTTTCATAGAGTTTAACATCAAAACCACGCTCCCAAGTTCCGGGCAAGCGTCACGGGGCTGACAACTGATCCCCAACCTGTATCCCGTCTATCTTAACCTTTGCCAATTGCTGACGAGTACCAGTAACCAAGAATTCAGATTAGTTATCTGTTAAGAATAACCCACTTGCGGGCATCCAAGTACGTAAATCCTTAATACATGATTCCATAACAGAGAAAGCTGACTCTTGAGTCAGATGATTTGGCTTATATTCAAGTCACTTTGCGAATACGGTACAGCGGCCGCTTGTCAAGTACACAGTAACAAACAACGCGTCACAGACTCCCACCTTGTGGTTCTGGAACGCACAAAAATACTATCCCGGAACCGGACATAAAACACATTTTCCAATTCGTGGTTTCATCATTGGCTTTGGGCGATTTCTGATTAACATCTTGGATTTGAACGTCGGCTAAATGTATGCCCTCATTTTAAAAACTAAAAAGATACATGCCCACTTTTAAATAATCAGAAACAGTTTTGTATAATGCAATTTGGTTTTGATGTTGTCAGCGATCAGCGAACAAAATTATGAACCCGAAAGCCAAACCAGATAGCCTATTATAAGACCGAAGTTTCACTTCTTTTTAAATGTTAGTGATAAATGACTCTCTCTCTCTTGTCATTATTTGTTATGATTATAGTGTTCAAACATTCGTCACTCGATTTGACTCGTGCTAAATATTGCACTCGACTCGGCAGATCGACTCGACTACACACTGTGACTCTACTCGACTCGACTCGACCTTCTTGACCTAATGACTCGACTCGACTAGTCACAAAAATCAGTGACTCGTTACAACTCTGCTCACTACAGCGTGTCCCAATATAAACATTGTGCATGAAGAAATCGCTGATTTTCTCAAAAGTTGGTCAGACTAGCTAATCAGATTGCATAGCATTTTCAAGCCTATGGTCTTGCTTATAATTGGTAAAAAATAAAGAATATCCAACGATGCAAAACAGAGACCTTATTTGGTAAGGCTAATAGGCTATGTATTTTTCGACCCTAACAGGAACCTTGTGGAACACCCCACACAAGGTCGTGCTCATAAGTTATCAGACATTATACCGTTGACCACATCTTCCAAACAAATATGACCTGAACCATCGACTCCGAATTTTATTATTCAAGTGTACAAAAGGATAAGGATATTAATGTGAACAGGTGTGTCAAAAGCAGAGCTAATAGGTCGAGCAAAACCAGCAAGGTAACCTGTTTGTTGTTTCCTGGCCAGTAAGGGATTTTTTTTCCCCACTCTCAATCAGAGTTGTAACGAGTCACTGATTTGTGTGACTCGAGTCGAGTCGAGTCGAGTCATTTTAAAGAAGTGACTCGAGTCGAGTCGAGTCATTTTAAAGAAGTGACTCGAGTCGAGTCGAGTCATTTTAAAGAAGTGACTCGAGTCGAGTCGAGTCGAGTCGAGTCAAATATTTAGCTCGAGTCAATTCGAGTCACGAATATTTGAACACTATATACCAACATTTATAAAAGGAGGCCATAAGTTTAGCAAGCGTTCGAATCCAAGAGCTTTATAAGAATTCGCCTAAAGCCAATGGTGAAACAGCGAAAAATCTATTCTAAGATGGAATTTTGCGTCGGGTGATATAAATCAAATTAGGTTTGCCCTTCTTGCGTTTATATGTCGGTGAAGGGCAAACGAATTTGATTTATATCACCCCGACGCAAAATTCCATCTAACAATAGTTTATGCGGTACCCACTGCTATGTACATCAGATTCGAACCAGCCAACCGATCCCGTTAACTCGGTCGAGTGGTAAGACATCTGCACTAGAAAGCAGGAGGTCGTGGGTTCGAGTCCAACCCGAGTGATTTTTTCCAACTTTCACTCGGGAGGTAACACACTGAGTAAACAATGTTTATACGTCGGTGAAGGGCAAACCTAATTTGATGAAGCGAAAAATCTGGTTCCTGGATAGTATTTTGTGCGTTCTAGAACCATGAGGTGGGAGTCTGTGACACGTTGTATATTTATACATGACTAATTCGCAAAGCGAAGTGAGCATACATTTTGCACCGTAAGTCATTGCAAATACTTTTTGCAAAGTTGTGCTTTTATTTTTGGGACTCGAGTCTTATTAGCCTTCGTTCGATTCGAGTCGAGTCTTCCGACGAAGGACTCGAGTCGACTCGAGTCATTTGCTCGCAGTGACTCGAGTCGAGTCGAGTCATTTATCCTTAGGGACTCGAGTCGAGTCGAGTCACCAAAAATTGTGACTCGAGTCGGACCCGAGTCGAGTCATTGACTCGAGTCATTACAACTCTGCAGTCTCAATAATGTGCCGTTTCAGTACTGTGGCACATTACGATACGCTGTCGATGTCTGAAATGTAGGGAGAAGATTATGAAAAGTAAGGTGTAATCGTAACTGGTCGCAAAAAGTTTTTTCGTGCATCGTCGAAATGAACTGTAAATTGTTGACTGGGCGATAATTTTTGACATTGGCCTCCACACCTGTCTCGCTCATGCAGGTTGTCACGCTGAAACTACATCCAGAAGGGAAGAGAACATGGAAACGAAATCACTGCCGAGTCTGTTCAACAATCAGGACCACTTTGATAAGGCGTACAAAGTCTTCTGCGCTCGGTCTGCCAAATTCAAGACGTACTGTGACTGGGTGGACGGTGTGTTTAGCGAGGCGGTGGTTGGTAGGCTCCAGGTCACACTGGACGGAGAAGAAGAGCTACGGGTCATGGGAGTAGGCAGTGGGTCAGGTAAGAATACCGTTCACAAATGGAAAAGTTACAAACAATATTTTTTCTCCTATTTTTGCGACTGTCTATTTTTTTTGAGCGCCGACTGATGTCGATCGCCTTATTATCATCGAAGCTTGCACTCAGGTCGCAAAATATCGGTGATTTTGTGTGCCAAACAGTTGATCCTGAAATGTCAATCGCCACGTACCGTTCTGTATCGTCACGAGATCGACCTAGCTGAGGCCAGTTTGAGAAGTCAAATCCAAATCCCATCTTGATTGGACCAAGACTACAGGCCGGCTAACGGACGATATACTCTCATTATTGCAGCCCGACATCTGACATGATTTGAACAGCTCAAGACATGTCTTCTTGCAAGACTATTTATTGACACTAATTGTCATTGCCTATAATATTTTTTTAATGTTATTATGGCCATTATGTAGGTGAGATGGATTGTTTGATGTTGGAGCAGCTCAAAAGGCGTTTCCCGCTCATCAATAATCGTGTAGTTGACCCTTCTCAGAAGTTGCTGGTCCAATACAAGGCATTTGCTCAAACGAAGGCTCACCAGCTACACGGTGTTAAGTTTGACTTTCGGCAGCAGACTATTGAGCAATACCAAGAGGCGGGATATGTGACCAAGTTCCATTTCATCAGCGCAGTTCACTCCATGTACTTCGTTGACAACTTTGATAGCTCCGTGATGTATCTGTACGACTTACTGATCCCAGGAGGAGCATTACTTGTGATCCTAAGGCAAGGTCAGTATTTTATGCAAAGTGCTAAATCTTATTATTTTGGCGTAGCACGTATCGGCTCCCAACGGATTTTATTCTATGCAAGGGCGCTGGCAATGGTTTATACAGAATATTCTAAAGGAAACTCAAAGCATCCTGGGAAAGTTATCGCCATAATGCGCATATAGGTCAGGCACACGAGGAATATTGTTGACCGACGTCACCCCTCCCCCCTCACCCCGAAAGAAAAGTGTTAAGTTAAGGCCAATTTGTTTAGCACTGTAGCTCCCAAAGTCAGTCTTGAAGAACCATTTTTATTGGCGTTAACACAAAAGGTGGGGATAAGTTGAGATTTTTTGGTGTACGTTTCTGTTCAGAAAACAACGGATGGCAGCGATTTCTGGACCGCTTTCCTCAACTTTATGGTCGGGCCTGTTGTCACCTACAAGTAACTTCGAGGGATTTACTCAATTTATTGGACCGCCGTGGTATCCCGTACACGCAGTACCACCAACCCACGAGCTGCGACATCACCAAGTGCTTCGACGAAGCTTCCGAGGAAGGCAGCCTGCTGGTGGATTTCCTGACCCAAACAGTTCACTTCAAGGAGGCGGCGGCCGAAGACGAACAGAGATCAATGATGGAGTATCTTGCAAGCAGCGACTGCTCCGAGAGGAAAAATGAGGCCATACTGCTGAACATTCCCCGGGATGCAGTAGTAATAATTAAGCAACAAGAATTCAATTAATTTTATCAACAATAATCAAGCCACTATACAAATACAAAATTTCCGAAAAGTTATTTCTTTAAACTGGGCCGGAAAAGTTACCTCAAACCTGTGGAAAGTTACTTCAAAGTGAACTCATTGCGTCCAAGCTTGTGCAGATCACACCATAGAGCAAGGACCCAAGGAGTCAGAACTCTTGGGCGATTTACATTTCGACCATTAACATACCAATCTCTCGGGAATGTCTATAGCTACAGCACTGTGACCGCAAGCCTCGACCATTCAAAGCGTGAATGCCAGCGGCCTTTGAACACGATGATCGTCGCCGCCTTTTTAGTTGGTAACCATATGCTGCATAATAAGTCATGTCACGTCGCTGCTCTTTTTTGAAAAATATATTTTACGACAAGATAGGTTTTTACAACTGCGCAGTTGTTAGATGTGAGTTATGAACTCAAGTTAGCAATGTGCAGTTGTTGGTGCTTAAAAGCGTTATCTGTCCCTGTAATTTGGAGATAAATTGGATTTCTTTCAGATAAGTTTTCATGTATTTTCAGACATTTTAATTGGCAATATATCATTGTTGAAATGTGTTTTTTTTGGAAAATTTCACAAGTTTTCACACTAAAAGTATAGAGCATTTTGTTCTTCATGAAATGATTGTTTCAGTGATGTTGACCACATTGTTAGCCAGTTTTAGCCAACTCCGAACAAACACTTCAAATTCATTCATTTTTAGCGATGTATGACAACTGCGCATGCGTATTTACCATGGTACTGTCTACGAAGCCATGCAAACTCCTTTTTTTTGGCATTAGTGAGCGCGGATCTCTGTTGTGTCGAGATTAGCGTAGTGAGCAACTGAGCAAGCTGGCGCCAGGTGCTTTCTATTGTAGCTTTCGAGCGCGGCGACGATCGTTTTACTTTTGAAGTCTTGGAGTACGAACTCCTTGGGTCCTTGCTCTTATGGAACGCCAAACGTACCAATTGATGATGTTACCGGGTAAACGTAATTTGATGATGTCGTCAATGCATTATGTGATGTAGTCAATGCATTATGTGATGTAGTCAATCCTTTATGTGATGTCGTCAATCTATTATGTGATGTCGTCAATCCATTATGTGATGTAGTCAATCTATTATGTGATGTAGTCAATCCATTATGTGATGTAGTCAATCCATTATGTGATGTCGTCAATCCATTATGTGATGTAGTCAATCCATTATGTGATGTAGTCAATCCATTATGTGATGTAGTCAATCCTTTATGTGATGTCGTCAATCCATTATGTGATGTCGTCAATCTATTTTGTGATGTCGTCAATCCATTATGTGATGTCGTCAATCTTTTATGTGATGTAGTCAATCCATTATGTGATGTAGTCAATTCATTTTGTGATGTAGTCAATTCATTATGTGATGTAGTCAATTCATTATGTGATGTAGTCAATCTATTATGTGATGTAGTCAATCCATTATGTGATGTCGTCAATCCATTATGTGATGTAGTCAATCCATTATGTGATGTAGTCAATCCATTATGTGATGTAGTCAATCCTTTATGTGATGTCGTCAATCCATTATGTGATGTCGTCAATCTATTTTGTGATGTCGTCAATCCATTATGTGATGTCGTCATTCTATTTTGTGATGTAGTCAATCCATTATGTGATGTAGTCAATCCATTATGTGATGTAGTCAATCCATTATGTGATGTAGTCAATCCATTATGTGATGTAGTCAGTCCATTATATGATGTCGTCAACCCATTTACGTGGAGTTACTGCGTAATGGATTGACAACACCGCATAATAGATTCACTACATCACATAATTCGGGAGCCAGGGTGACCGTTTTAGCTGAATTTCGGCTAAATTTGGCAGAATTTTTCGGGACAAAAACTAGTGAGACAGAACGTTTAGCAGATCGATTTCGTTAAGGAGCAAGCAGATTTTGTAAAATTGGTAATTTGACGGAAAAATATGGCAGATTTGAAAATATAGCCGATTAGTTTTGAAAAAGCTTCAATTTGAAGCTGCCTGACTGTAAAATACTTATGCCAGTATAGACACGTGCAGTAAAAAAAATCAATTATTTTTTTTAAAGGAAATTGTATATTTCTTTTGTTTAAGGAAATTATATACTGCATGTGAGCATAAGTGTTTATAATGAATTCCGTGTAATGATAGGTGATTTAGTAGATTTTTGTTAAATCTAGCAGATTTTGAAAGTACATCTAGCAGAATGCTGCCAGTACCTTACGGTCACCCTGGCAGGAACTATATAAAGGGATAGCTCACAGCGTATTGCATTGACAATACTCACGTGGAAGCGGCATGCAGGCGTGTGCTGCGTTAAAGTTGTGAACATGTGACTCTCGATATCAGACGTAATGTTATCCTAATTACCAGACACATATTACCATGAAGACTTTGTCTGTTTTTATGACACTTCGGACATTGTTATTGATTACAATAATGGAACACAGAACATGTTTAAATTATCCCTTGAGCCCAATGAAAAGTACCAAGCACATTTTGCTAAAATTAATTTCATCATCGGCGACGTCAAATTATATAAATGTCGTGTCTAGTCAGGTTTTATTATACGGCAATAAATACGGTCAGCGCTCTTTGAAGACGCGCCTTCGGAGCCCTGTGGTTAATTTCGTTATCATAAATTCACGATGCACCGGCATGCTTCAATTTTGGAATGATTCGTTTTCATCAAGAAAATGAGCCGTCTTGCTGTACGATGGAGAATGGGTGGTTGGACATTTTTAACAGTTTTACCAGATCCAGATGGACCTTGCTGAGGATGTGCTAGCTATCATAGCATCGCTGTTTGAGACAGGCATGCGAAAAAAAAATATCAAGTGAGTTGTTATGCAATTGAGCAGAAGAGGGAATTAAAGGGAAAATACAACATTTGCAAACATCAAAAAATAAAACTACCAAATCATTTTGAAATACCTTGCTGGACTGCTAGTGAATGACAGTGTAAAGCATCCTGTAAAATCATGGCACCTGGTACACTGTCATTTTCAAGAAAAGTGGTATTTTTGTATCAATTTCCAACGCTGATCGGCCGATCAGCGTTGGAAACAACTGGCTTTTTTTTCAAATACTGGCCCCGTGACCATCGCACTTGTTTGCAATCGATTACCAACCTATGAACGGGTTCGAGCCAGCAAGACTGGTTTCCTGACCTTACAATTCCCCAATGTATGTAAACTGCTCTGTTTCTTCTTATATGGAGTCAGGGAACCAGACTACAGGAAAATGATCGTTTTTCTTGGTTTTTATAGCATTTTCGAACCCAAAACCCGCTCAAAAAAGTCAGTGTAAGTATATTTGCTATATATTTCCAACCCCCCATTCCATCCATTTCTGAAAATTACAGCAAAAGCAAATGATGTGTATTCCCTTTAAGAAAACAATGGTGGAAGGAGAATAAGCTTGTTGATAGATTTATATGAACCAGTTTATCTGTTGGAGACAGAGATCCAAGGGCAGGCTAATTAGGTTCACGCGCTCAAAACAACCGAGCAGAAGGGCGGATGGCGGATCCAGGCATTTTTGCAGGGGGGAGGGGAGTCGGAGGTCAGGGCCGTCAGGTTTTTTTTTATGTCCAATTGTTGTGGACAGGCGGTTATAAAAACTAAAACCTTACTGCCTGCAAGCTATCAGAGGGGGAAGGGGGGGGGGGTAGGGACATACGCTTTAGAACGGCACAGATCATTACAGACTTAAATTTTCCATGTGCCGCGAAAGACAACGAATTATTTCAGGAATGACCGGTGGGTGGCAAAGTGGGATGGGATTACGAATTAGTGGAACAAGAAAAGTACTAACAGGTAGTGTGGTTATAGATCAGTGATCATGTATAATCCTACAAGACAAATTGAAAGTGCTGAATATGTCAACTTCTGTAATTAACTGGTTATGTCCCACCTTAGTGGTCGTAGTAAGTATTGAGGCCTTTTAAAATCAGATTGTCTTGACTAATAGTAATATACCTATGAATCCGCTAACCGTGTAACTGGTCATAAACTTGTCGTTCTATGAAAGATTCTTAATACCAATTAACAAATTGAGATACATTCTGTATATATATTTATCTTTTCGATTAGAACTTTCATAAAAATAGAAGTATATTATTCAGATTAAAGAAAGAAAGAAAAAGCGCCTGGAAATTTAGTGGGGCTTAAATCATCTATTATTAAACGATATCCATTTATAAACACTGATAATCACATGCAGTTTATAATTTTCTTTAACAAAAGAAATATAAAATTTGTTTTAAAAAAATTAATTGATTTTTTTTACTGCACGTGTCTATCCTGGCATAAGTGCTTTACAGTCAGGCAGCTTCAAATTGAATCTCTTTCAAAACTAATCGGCTATATTTTCAAATCAGCCATATTTTTCTGTCAAAATACTTATTTTACAAAATTCTGCTTGCTCCTTAACGAAATCGATCTGCTAAACTTTCTGTTTTACTCGTTTTGGCCCGAAATATTCTGTCAAATTTAGCCGAAATTCAGCTAAAACGGTCACCCTGGCTCCCGAATTATGTGATGTAGTGAATCTATTATGCGGTGTTGTCAATCCATTACGCAGTAACTCCACGTAAATGGGTTGACGACATCATATAATGGACTGACTACATCACATAATGGATTGACTACATCACATAATGGATTGACTACATCACAAAATGCATTGACTACATCACATAATGGATTGACTACATCGCAAAATAGATTGACGGCATCACATAATGGATTGACGACATCACATAATGCATTAACTACATCACATAATGGATTGACTACATCACATAATGGATTGACTACATCACATAATGGATTGACTACATCACAAAATGGATTGACGACATCACATAATGGATTGACTACATCACATAATGCATTGACTACATCACATAATGCATTGACTACATCACATAATGGATTGACTACATCACAAAATGGATTGACTACATCACATAATGGATTGACGACATCACATAATGGATTGACTACATCACATAATGGATTGACTACATCACATAATGAATTGACTACATCACATAATGAATTGACGACATCACATAATGGATTGACGACATCACATAATGGATTGACGACATCACATAATGGATTGACGACATCACATAATGCATGGACTACATCACATAATAAATTGACGACATCACATAATGGATTGACGACATCACATAATAGATTGACGACATCATATAATGGAATGACTACATCACATAATGGATTGACGACATCACATAATGGATTGACTACATCACATAATGGATTTACGACATCACATAATAGATTAACGACATCGCATAATGGATTGACGACATCACATAATGGATTGAGAACATCCCATAATGGGTTGACGACATCACATAATAGATTGACTACATCACATAATGGATTGACGACATCACATAATGGATTGACGACATCACATAATGGATTGACGACATCACAAAATAGATTGACTACATCACATAATAGATTGACGACATCACATAATAGATTGACGACATCATCATATTACGTTTACCTGGTAACATCATAAATTGGTACGTTTGGCGTTCCATATGCTCTATGATCACACTTACCGCCGAGAGCAACGTGCTGAGCAAAAAGTCATTCGAGGCCGTTTGCTCACAAATTGTTCCCTTTGTGCGGTACATTTTTTGGCTGACCCAACCTCTACTGAAAAAAATCCTGGCTATGCCACTGCGCGCGGCTGGGTTGACGGTCATGGGCGTCGAGAGGGGGGGGGGGGGGGCAAGCACATGGTTTTCCCCAAATCCCTATACTTGTCTAGAGTTGTAACTAGTCACTGATTTTTGTGACTCGAGTCGAGTCGAGTCATTTTAAAGAAGTGACTCGAGTCGAGTCGAGTCATTAGGTCAAGACGGTCGAGTCGAGTCAAGTTGAGTCACAGTGTGTAGTCGAGTCGAGTCGAGTCAAGTATTTAGCTCGAGTCAATTCGAGTCACAAATATTTGAGCACTATACAATAAATAAACACAAGAGAGAAAGTTATTTTTTGGCTTTTTAATTTTTACATTAGGGCTTCTGCATGTGGCGACACTACATTTGCCTCTTAATGTAAATAAAAAGGGGGTGCCAGCTGATCGTCATTCAACTAATGGGGACACTGATCAAACCATTATGTATACATTATTCGCAAACATTCTTACGAGACGTGAACAAAAACAGGCACCGGCGTAAGTCATTGCAAATATTTTCGCAAAGTGTTGCTTTTATTTTTGGGAATCGAGTCTCATTAGCCTTCCTCGAGTCGAGTCGAGTCATTCTGATGAGGGATTCGAGTCGAGTCGAGTCATTTGCTCGCAGTGACTCGAGTCGAGTCGAGTCATTTGCCCTTAGGGACTCAAGTCGAGTCGAGTCACCAAAAATTGTGAGTCGGACTCGAGTCGAGTCATTGACTCGAGTCATTACAACTCTGTACTTGTCCAGCATATTGTAGATTTATCTTCTTTTTTTTGGAGGGTGGGCAGGGACATTCCCCCCAACCCATTAAATTAACAGCAATATGACTTGTTTCCCCCTTTTTTTTTTTTTTTTTTTGGCTGTCCGGGGGCGCGCGCTTCCTTGCCTAACTTCGGTCGAAATCCATAACACGTACACACCCAACCTCGTCCCCAGTGCTTACTTTATTTCCAACCGCGTTTCCAATAGTTAGAGAGAGCAGGTAGTGGTGGGCGCGTACTGCTCGACACCCTGGGGACGAGGTTGCGTACGCACCGTCGTCACAAATGCTGATTGCACAAAGTCCGATCGGATCACATGAATGCAGCGCATACCTTACCATGGAACTCGCAACCTGCTTGAGCATATGAATTCCTTTGGGGAACTAACCCACCGGGCCGGTTGTTATGTGCAACCTCTATGAGAGAACGCAGCGAAAAAATCATTAAAAACAGGCCTTTTTCACATCTGTTGCCACCACTTCATTATTCAACAGGGTATACCTTAGATCTCACTACAGTGTGACCCTAACAATATACTCTTTCAGAAAATGAAAGAAAAACTTAATGAAACACTGAGTTTCACTCGCGAATTGATGTTAAACATTGTATTTTTAGTCAAAAATCTCCCTGTTTTGTGTGTAAACCACGCGTTCAGCCAAGAACTGGTCCATTAACATCATCATAACGTTAAATAGCCCCACCTGGGAGCTTAGATCTCTCGAGTCATTTTTCTTCGTCTCGTCAGCTTTCCAACAATATAACCCTTATTGTGATTGGTTAAGGTTTAGGCTCGCGTGTATTCGATTACTAAAGAATTGTACATCTAAACTCCAATAAAATTTGCCGTTGCTCAATGGCTCAGCGCGTAGGGTCTGTTTATTGTACACGTGCTAGGCAGCGCTACTGTATATACACAGAGCCCGAGAGCTCTTATCTCTATGTGTCCAAGGTCATCTGGCTGTGCGCTTTGGCCACTTTACAAGGGGTCCTTTTGACCACAAAGGATTTGATATGCAAAGTCTAACCACATCAACGACGACGCCCATGAACTTGTAACCTTGAATGGCTGTGTCGACGACGTGTACACTAACAAGAACATGTAAGTACGCATCGGAATGTGTATTGGCCTTGACGTTGTACTTGGTATAAACTTGGTGGTTATCCTCTTCAGAACTCCTCGAGGAAGTCTAACAAAGAGGCTTGGGAGAGTGGCATACATGTATTCAACTAAATGAAGGATTTGAATTGATTGTGTTTTGGGGGCATTGATGACATCTTGGGGTAATTCGTTCCATATTTTCTGACAGATCTTGGTAGGAACGATTGCATGTACTGTAGACATTGGTTCTTGCGGTGATTTCATTGCATTGGCAGTTGTTCCCCACCCTTGTCCGGTGTTACTATTTACCGGAAAATACCGGAAAATAACGGAAAATACCGTAAAATACAGGAAAATACCGGAAAACTACCGGAAAACACCGGAAAACTACCGGTAGTTTTCCAGAGTTTTCCGGTGTTTCCCCCCTCCTTTGTCTGTTACTTTTCGGTTGCAGTGCATCTGGTTGAATGTTTACTGTGTTGTTGATGACCTTGTACAAAAATACTAATTGGTTTGATTCCCTCCTCTCTTCAAGTGATGTCCAACCCAAGGTAGCCAACATCTGAGTTACGCTGCTTCTTCTTGAAAAATTCTTGCAGACGAAACGTGCAGCTCGCCTCTGGACTCTTTCAAGCGAAGAGATATTTTTGGTGGCATACGGGTTCAATAAATGTAGCCAATTTACTGGACTTCCTCCGTAAAAAAAGGCCAGACTTCCACCATGTACAAAAACATGTCGAACTTGGTCAAATTTTGATTTTCACATTTAGGCTTAGTTTGTAGGGTTTTTTTTGCTTTAGAAGCATACCCACCCTCTATACAGGCTAATCAGAAAGTGCTGCCTTTTTTAGATATCTATTTTCCCCAGTTTTTACCATTTTTGGCGGCCATATTGGCCGCCATCTTGGATATCTCCTTCGCATCGGTTTTCTTTTTCCTGTTAACATCCAAAACGTGTTTTAGGACCCTAAAAGGCACCCCCAAAGATTGGTGAAAATTAGTTCGGGGGGAAGGGGGGGAGGCGCACGGGGGTCCCCCATACATACTCCCCTATATGTAATTCTAATTCATAGCTCCTTGTTGATTCCAAGCAGGTTTTTTTCTCCGAAGGTCTATATTAATTTAATTTTTGGGGGGGGGAATTTCCTCGAATTTCAATCAAGAAATAATTGAGACTTTTTAAGTCAACCAATTAATTTCTTTGGGATTCAAATTCAGTCCATTCTGCAGGTTGTCTACAACTGTCAAATATCGAGAAGAGAAGAGAACACATGGACACAAAATTAATGCCGACTCTTTTCAACGATCCGGGCCACTATGTCAAGGCCCTCCACTATTGTAGTACAGTTTCATGATCACATGATCCACTCCGTCTGCTCCAAAACTATGGAAATAATATTTGAGTCAAATATTCAGGGCAAGCAGCATGTAATATTTTTAAAACAAGCAACACGATTTAAAAAACACTTCTTGACCTAATTGGAAGCCAGTGAAGATAAATAAAAACAGGTGTGATATGACAGTACTTGTAGGCCTACATGTTGCACATAAGCCTGGCACATGCATTAATTTTGATCACGCCGAAGACGGTCTAAATGCACATAAAGTATCCCATAGAGGAAGCTGTTATGGTAATCCAAAAGTTGGAAGTAATAAATGCATGGACAAGTGTTTCAGTACTAGCACGTCTTAAAAAAGTCCATGAAGATAAAAAATGCTGAACTGCACGTTCTAACAACATGATCTTTCATAGAGTTTAACATCAAAACCACGCTCCCAAGTTCCGGGCAAGCGTCACGGGGCTGACAACTGATCCCCAACCTGTATCCCGTCTATCTTAACCTTTGCCAATTGCTGACGAGTACCAGTAACCAAGAATTCAGATTAGTTATCTGTTAAGAATAACCCACTTGCGGGCATCCAAGTACGTAAATCCTTAATACATGATTCCATAACAGAGAAAGCCGACTCTTGAGTCAGATGATTTGGCTTATATTCAAGTCACTTTGCGAATACGGTACAGCGGCCGCTTGTCAAGTACACAGTAACAAACAACGCGTCACAGCCTCCCACCTTGTGGTTCTGGAACGCACAAAAATACTATCCCGGAACCGGACATAAAACACATTTTCCAATTCGTGGTTTCATCATTGGCTTTGGGCGATTTCTGATTCACTTCTTGGATTTGAACGCCGGCTAAATGTATGCCCTCATTTTAAAAACTAAATAGATACATGCCCACTTTTAAATAATCAGAAACAGTTTTGTATAATGCAATTTTGTTTTGATGTTGTCAGCGATCAGCGAACAAAATTATGAACCCGAAAGCCAAACCAGATAGCCTATTATAAGACCGAAGTTTCACTTCTTTTTAAATGTTAGTGATAAATGACTCTCTCTCTCTTGTCATTATTTGTTATGATTATAGTGTTCAAACATTCGTCACTCGATTTGACTCGAGCTAAATATTGCACTCGACTCGGCAGATCGACTCGACTACACACTGTGACTCTACTCGACTCGACTCGACCTTCTTGACCTAATGACTCGACTCGACTAGTCACAAAAATCAGTGACTCGTTACAACTCTGCTCACTACAGCGTGTCCCAATAAACATTGTGCATGAAGAAATCGCTGATTTTCTCAAAAGTTGGTCAGACTAGCTAATCAGATTGCATAGCATTTTCAAGCCTATGGTCTTGCTTATAATTGGTGAAAAATCAAGAATATCCAACGATGCAAAACAGAGACCTAATTTGGTAAGGCTAATAGGCTATGTATTTTTCGACCTGCACAGGCGCGTACGCAGGGGGGGGGGAGGTGTTTTGGCTGTTAAACAACCCCCTTTGCCATGTAAAAATATGGAGGGAAAAGAGAGTTATGTGACCGAGCGCGGAACAATTACAAATTATGTGCATGCTCTCAACTTTAAGCTTTGAATACAGATAACACTTCATAGCAGCAAGAGTATATAGGCCTATATGTATTTGAAACAAATGAAACAAAATATCCCCTCATAATTTTAAAAACTTCTGCTAAAAAAACCAGGGGAAAGTGGCCAGGAAACGCCTCAGATTGCACCACAGAGCATCTACGATCCAAAATTTCCCGGGGCCCTTAAGCGGGCCCCGGACCCCACGCCGTAAGTGCTTCGCGCTCCGCGCTCGCATTGGTCCTCCGGCCAAATTCCTTCTATGCTGTAATTTCACCCTAGCGGTGCCCCCACCATTTTGTACCTTCAGCAGTGAACGGCTCTACAAGTGGCCTAAATCCCTTTCCAAAATAGAAAATTGTGAAAAATACGGATATGAACATGGTTCTCAACTTTGAGTACATAAACTTTATAAACAACAACAAAAAATTAAAAATTTCAATGGAATTTTCGATGTTTTAAACGTTTTCTAAACGGTGGAAGTGGCCAGGAATCGCCTCAGATTGCACCACAGAGCATCTAAAATCCCAATTTTTTCGGGGCCCTTAAGCGGGCCTTGGACCCCTCGCCGTAAGGGCTTCGCAGGTCCTGGACCCTTCATTATAATAATTCTAGGCCCCCCGGCAAATGGCAGTCTGAATCCGCTCCTGTGACCAGAGCGCATATGTATCCTGTATCTGAAGTTTGGCCTTAGGGGTGGGGGCGGTTTACACAAAGATTCCCAACGGATGAGAATCATGAGATCCAGGGGACGAAGCTGAGTAATTTTAGCCAATTACAAGAACAGATCCTAGCACTTCCGCAGCCCGTGTCACTTTTTTTCTTGACTTTCTTCTTTTGTTTTTGTTTAAATGCTGTTGAGGGGGGAGGGACTGCCCACATTGACTCCTTTACTCATATGTTCATCATATACTCTAAAGACACAGAACATTTTTTTCCCGATTTACTATGCTTTAGCTCAAAAAGATAACTGATGGTCGTGGGTTCCCGGCCCTTCGAGTTTAACCCGTCCAAATATACCCTCTTTTATTTCTGGCGCCAACACAAACTCCTGACTTTTATTTTAGCGTTAAGTTTAGCCCACTGATACTATCTTTTATTTCTGGCGCCAACACTATTTACCATCTTCACTTCTAGCGTCATAAATGACGACATCCAATTTTGAAACACCCCCCTTGAAAAAATCCTGCGTACGCCACTGGACCTGCACAATGTAATTTCCACACTTAAATAATGGACCCTAACAGGAACCTTGTGGAACACCCCACACAAGGTCGTGCTCATAAGTTATCAGACATTATACCGTTGACCACATCTTCCAAACAAATATGACCTGAACCATCGACTCCGAATTGTATTATTCAAGTGTCCAAAAGGATAAGGATATTAATGTGAACAAGTGTGTCAAAAGCAGAGCTAATAGGTCGAGCAAAACCAGCAAGGTAACCTGTTTGTTGTTTCCTGGCCAGTAAGGGATTTTTTTTCCACTCTCAATCAGAGTTGTAACGAGTCACTGATTTTTGTGACTCGAGTCGAGTCGAGTCGAGTCATTTTAAAGAAGTGACTCGAGTCGAGTCGAGTCATTAGCTCGAAAGGTCGAGTCGAGTCGAGTCGAGTCAAATATTTAGCTCGAGTCAATTCGAGTCACGAATATTTGAACACTATATACCAACATTTATAAAAGGAAGCCATAAGTTTAGCAAGCGTTCGAATCCAAGAGCTTTATAAGAATTCGCCTAAAGCCAATGGTGAAAGAGCGAAAAATCTATTCTAAGATGGAATTTTTCGTCGGGTGATATAAATCAAATTAGGTTTGCCCTTCTTGCGTTTATATGTCGGTGAAGGGCAAACGAATTTGATTTATATCACCCCGACGCAAAATTCCATCTTACAATAGTTTATGCGGTACCCGCTGCTATGTACATCAGATTCGAACCAGCCAACCGATCCCGTTAGCTCTGTGGTCAAGTGGTAAGACATCTGCACTAGAAAGCAGGAGGTCGTGGGTTCGAGTCCAACCCGAGTGATTTTTTCCAACTTTCACTCGGGAGTTAACACACTGAGTAAACAATGTTTATACGTCGGTGAAAGGCAAACCTAATTTGATGAAGCGAAAAATCTGGTTCCTGGATAGTATTTTGTGCGTTCTAGAACCATGAGGTGGGAGTCTGTGACACGTTGTATATTTATACATGACTAATTCGCAAAGCGAAGTGAGCATAAATTTTGCACCGTAAGTCATTGCAAATACTTTTCGCAAAGTTGTGCTTTTATTTTTGAGACTCGAGTCTTATTAGCCTTCGTTCGATTCGAGTCGAGTCTTCAGACGAAGGACTCGAGTCGACTCGAGTCATTTGCTCGCAGTGACTCGAGTCGAGTCGAGTCATTTATCCTTAGGGACTCGAGTCGAGTCGAGTCACCAAAAATTGTGACTCGAGTCGAACTCGAGTCGAGTCATTGACTCGAGTCATTACAACTCTGCAGTCTCAATAATGTGCCGTTTCAGTACTGTGGCACATTACGATACGCTGTCTGAAATGTAGGAAGAAGATTATGAAAAGTAAGGTGTGATTGTAACTGGTCGCAAACAGTTTTTTCGTGCATCGTCGAAATGAACTGTAAATTGTTGACTGGGCGATAATTTTTGACATTGGCCTCCACACCTGTCTCGCTCATGCAGGTTGTCACGCTGAAACTAAATCCAGAAGGGAAGAGAACATGGAAACGAAATCACTGCCGAGTCTGTTCAACAATCAGGACCACTATGATAAGGCTTTCAAAGTCTTCTGCGCTCGGTCTGCCAAATTCAAGGCGTACTGTGACTGGGTGGACGGTGTGTTTAGCGAGGCGGTGGTTGGTAGGCTCCAGGTCACACTGGACGGAGAAGAAGAGCTACGGGTCATGGGAGTAGGCAGTGGGTCAGGTAAGAATACCGTTCACAAATGGAAAAGTTACAAACAATATTTTTTTCTCCTATTTTTGCGACTGTCTATTTTTTTTTGAGCGCCGACTGATGTCGATCGCCTTATTATCATCGAAGCTTGCACTCAGGTCGCAAAATATCGGTGATTTTGTGTGCCAAACAGTTGATCCTGAAATGTCAATCGCCACGTACCGTTCTGTATCGTCACGAGATCGACCTAGCTGAGGCCAGTTTGAGAAGTCAAATCCAAATCCCATCTTGATTGGACCAAGACTACAGGCTGGCTAACGGACGATATACTCTCATTATTGCAGCCCGACATCTGACATGATTTGAACAGCTCAAGACATGTCTTCTTGCAAGACTATTGACACTAATTGTCATTGCCTATAATATTTTTTAAATTTTATTATGGCCATTATGTAGGTGAGATGGATTGTTTGATGTTGGAGCAGCTCAAAAAGCGTTTCCCGCTCATCAATAATCGTGTAGTTGACCCTTCTCAGAAGTTGCTGGTCCAATACAAGGCATTTGCTCAAACGAAGGCTCACCAGCTACACGGTGTTAAGTTTGACTTTCGGCAGCAGACTATTGAGCAATACCAAGAGGCGGGATATGTGACCAAGTTCCATTTCATCAGCGCAGTTCACTCCATGTACTACGTGGACAACTTTGATAGCTCCGTGATGTATCTGTACGACTTACTGATCCCAGGAGGAGCATTACTTGTGATCCTAAGGCAAGGTCAGTATTTTATGCAAAGTGCTAAATCTTATTATTTTGGCGTAGCACGTACAGCATCAGCTCCCAACGGGTTTCGTTCTATGCAAGGGCGCTGGCAATGGTTTATACAGAATATTCTAAAGGAAACTCAAAGCATCCTGGGAAAGTTATCGCCATAATGCGCATATAGGTCAGGCACACGAGGAATATTGTTGACCGACGTCACCCCTCCCCCCTCACCCCGATAGAAAAGAAAAGTGTTAAGTTAAGGCTAATTTGTTCAGCACTGTAGCTCCCAAAGTCAGTCTTGAAGAACCACTTTTATTGGCGTTATAAACGGTGGGGATAAGTTGAGATTTTTTGGTGTACTTTTCTGTTCAGAAAACACCGGATGGCAGCGATTTCTGGACCGCTTTCCTCAACTTTATGGTCGGGCCGGTTGTGACCTACAAGTAACTTCGAGGGATTTACTCAATTTATTGGACCGCCGTGGCATCCCGTACACGCAGTACCACCAACCCACGAGCTGCGACATCACCAAGTGCTTCGACGAAGCTTCTGAGGAAGGCAGCCTGCTGGTGGATTTCCTGACCCAAACCGTTCACTTCAAGGAGGCGGCGGCCGAAGACGAACAGAGATCCATGATGGAGTATCTTGCAAGCAGCGACTGCTCCGAGAGGAAAAATGAGGCCATACTGCTGAACATTCCCCTGGATGCAGTAGTAATAATTAAGCAACAAGAATTCAATTAATTTTATCAAAAATAATCAAGCCACTATACAAATACAAAATTTCCGAAAAGTTATTTCTTTAAACTGCGCCGGAAAAGTTACCTCAAACCTGTGGAAAGTTACTTCAAAGTGAACTCATTGCGTCCAAGCTTGTGCAGATCACACCATAGAGCAAGGACCCAAGGAGTCAGAACTCTTGGGCGATTTACATTTCGACCATTAACATACCAATCTCTCGGGAATGTCCATAGCTATAACACTGTGACCGCAAGCCTCGACCATTCAAAGCGTGAATGCCAGCGGCCTTTGAACACGATGATCGTCGCCGCCTTTTTAGTTGGTAACCATATGCTGCATAATAAGTCATGTCACGTCGCTGCTCTTTTTTGAAAAATATATTTTACGACAAGATAGGTTTTTACAACTGCGCAGTTGTTAGATGTGAGTTATGAACTCAAGTTAGCAATGTGCAGTTGTTGGTGCTTAAAAGCGTTATCTGTCCCTGTAATTTGGAGATAAATTGGATTTCTTTCAGATAAGTTTTCATGTATTTTCAGACATTTTAATTGGCAATATATCATTGATGAAATGTGTTTTTTTTTGGAAAATTTCACAAGTTTTCACACTAAAAGTACAGAGCATTTTGTTCTTCATGAAATGATTGTTTCAGTGATGTTGACCACATTGTTAGCCAGTTTTAGCCAACTCCGAACAAACACTTCAAAATCATTCATTTTTAGCGATGTATGACAACTGCGCATGCGTATTTACCATGGTACTGTCTACGAAGCCATGCAAACTCCTTTTTTGGCATTAGTGAGCGCGGATCTCTGTTGTGTCGAGATTAGCGTAGTGAGCAACTGAGCAAGCTGGCGCCAGGTGCTTTCTATTGTAGCTTTCGAGCGCGGCGACGATCGTTTTACTTTTGAAGTCTTGGAGCACGAACTCCTTGGGTCCTTGCTCTATGATCACACTTACCGCCGAGAGCCACGTGCTGAGCAAAAAGTCATTCGAGGCCGTTTGCTCACAAATTGTTCCCTTTGTGCGGTACATTTTTTGGCTGACCCAACCCCTACTGAAAAAAATCCTGGCTATGCCACTGCGCGCGGCTGGGTTGACGGTCATGGGCGTCGAGGGGGGGGGGGCAAGCACATGGTTTTCCCCAAATCCCTATACTTGTCTAGAGTTGTAACTAGTCACTGATTTTTGTGACTCGAGTCGAGTCGAGTCATTTTAAAGAAGTGACTCGAGTCGAGTCGAGTCATTAGGTCAAGACGGTCGAGTCGAGTCAAGTTGAGTCACAGTGTGTAGTCGAGTCGAGTCGAGTCAAGTATTTAGCTCGAGTCAATTCGAGTCACAAATATTTGAGCACTATACAATAAATAAACACAAGAGAGAAAGTTATTTTTTGGCTTTTTAATTTTTACATTAGGGCTACTGCATGTGGCGACACTACATTTGCCTCTTAATGTAAATAAAAAGGGGGTGCCAGCTGATCGTCATTCAACTAATGGGGACACTGATCAAACCATTATGTATACATTATTCGCGAACATTCTTACGTGACGTGAACAAAAACCGGCACCGGCGTAAGTCATTGCAAATATTTTCGCAAAGTTTTGCTTTTATTTTTGGGAATCGAGTCTCATTAGCCTTCCTCGAGTCGAGTCGAGTCATTCTGATGAGGGATTCGAGTCGAGTCGAGTCATTTGCTCGCAGTGACTCGAGTCGAGTCGAGTCATTTGCCCTTAGGGACTCAAGTCGAGTCGAATCACCAAAAATTGTGAGTCGGACTCGAGTCGAGTCATTGACTCGAGTCATTACAACTCTGTACTTGTCCAGCATATTGTAGATTTATCTTCTTTTTTTTTGGAGGGTGGGCAGGGACATTCCCCCCAACCCATTAAATTAGCAGCAATATGACTTGTTTCCCCTTTTTTTTTTTTTTTTTTGCTGTCCGGGGGCGCGCTTCCTTGCCTAACTTCGGTCGAAATCCATAACACGTACACACCCAACCTCGTCCCCAGTGCTTACTTTATTTCCAACCGCGTTTCCAATAGTTAGAGAGAGCAGGTAGTGGTGGGCGCGTACTGCTCGACACCCTGGGGACGAGGTTGCGTACGCACCGTCGTCACAAATGCTGATTGCACAAAGTCCGATCGGATCACATGAATGCAGCGCATACCTTACCATGGAACTCGCAACCTGCTTGAGCAAAGTCTAACCACATCAACGACGACGCCCATGAACTTGTAACCTTGAATGGCTGTGTCGACGACGTGTACACTAACAAGAACATGTAAGTACGCATCGGAATGTGTATTGGCCTTGACGTTGTACTTGGTATAAACTTGGTGGTTATCCTCTTCAGAACTCCTCGAGGAAGTCTAACAAAGAGGCTTGGGAGAGTGGCATACATGTATTCAACTAAATGAAGGATTTGAATTGATTGTGTTTTTGGGGCATTGATGACATCTTGGGGTAATTCGTTCCATATTTTCTGACAGATCTTGGTAGGAACGATTGCATGTACTGTAGACATTGGTTCTTGCGGTGATTTCATTGCATTGGCAGTTGTTCCCCACCCTTGTCCGGTGTTACTATTTACCGGAAAATACCGGAAAATAACGGAAAATACCGTAAAATACAGGAAAATACCGGAAAACTACCGGAAAACACCGGAAAACTACCGGTAGTTTTCCAGAGTTTTCCGGTGTTTCCCCCCTCCTTTGTCTGTTACTTTTCGGTTGCAGTGCATCTGGTTGAATGTTTACTGTGTTGTTGATGACCTTGTACAAAAATACTAATTGGTTTGATTCCCTCCTCTCTTCAAGTGATGTCCAACCCAAGGTAGCCAACATCTGAGTTACGCTGCTTCTTCTTGAAAAATCCTTGCAGACGAAACGTGCAGCTCGCCTCTGGACTCTTTCAAGCGAAGAGATATTTTTGGTGGCATACGGGTTCAATAAATGTAGCCAATTTACTGGACTTCCTCCGTAAAAAAAGGCCACACTTCCACCATGTACAAAAACATGTCGAACTTGGTCAAATTTTGATTTTCACATTTAGGCTTAGTTTGTAGGGTTTTTTTTGCTTTAGAAGCATACCCACCCTCTATACAGGCTAATCAGAAAGTGCTGCCTTTTTCAGATATCTATTTTTCCCCAGTTTTTACCATTTTTGGCGGCCATATTGGCCGCCATCTTGGATATCTCCTTCGCATCGGTTTTCTTTTTCCTGTTAACATCCAAAACGTGTTTTAGGACCCTAAAAGGCACCCCCAAAAATTGGTGAAAATTAGTTCGGGGGGAAGGGGGGGGGGGAGGCGCACGGGGGTCCCCCATATATACTCCCCTATATGTAATTCTAATTCATAGCTCCTTGTTGATTCCAAGCAGGTTTTTTTCTCCGAAGGTCTATATTAATTTAATTTTGGGGGGGGAATTTCCTCGAATTTCAATCAAGAAATAATTGAGACTTTTTAAGTCAATCAATTAATTTTTTTGGGATTCAAATTCAGTCCATTCTGCAGGTTGTCTACAACTGTCAAATATCGAGAAGAGAAGAGAACACATGGACACAAAATTAATGCCGACTCTTTTCAACGATCCGGGCCACTATGTCAAGGCCCTCCACTATTGTAGTACAGTTTCATGATCACATGATCCACTCCGTCTGCTCCAAAACTATGGAAATAATATTTGCGTCAAATATTCAGGGCAAGCAGCATGTAATATTCTTAAAACAAGCAACACGATTTTAAAAACACTTCTAGACCTTATTGGAAGTCAGTGAAGATAAATAAAAACAGGTGTGATATGACAGTACTTGTAGGCCTACATGTTGCACATAAGCCTGGCACATGCATTAATTTTGATCACGCCGAAGACGGTCTAAATGCACATAAAGTATCCCATAGAGGAAGCTGTTACGGTAATCCAAAAGTTGGAAGTAATATATGCATGGACAAGTGTTTCAGTACAAGCACGTCTTAAAAAAGTCCACGAAGATAATAAAATGCTGAACTGCACGTTCTAACAACATGATCTTTCATAGAGTTTAACATCAAAACCACGCTCCCAAGTTCCGGGCAAGCGTCACGGGGCTGACAACTGATCCCCAACCTGTATCCCGTCTATCTTAACCTTTGCCAATTGCTGACGAGTACCAGTAACCAAGAATTCAGATTAGTTATCTGTTAAGAATAACCCACTTGCGGGCATCCAAGTACGTAAATCCTTAATACATGATTCCATAACAGAGAAAGCTGACTCTTGAGTCAGATGATTTGGCTTATATTCAAGTCACTTTGCGAATACGGTACAGCGGCCGCTTGTCAAGTACACAGTAACAAACAACGCGTCACAGACTCCCACCTTGTGGTTCTGGAACGCACAAAAATACTATCCCGGAACCGGACATAAAACACATTTTCCAATTCGTGGTTTCATCATTGGCTTTGGGCGATTTCTGATTAACATCTTGGATTTGAACGTCGGCTAAATGTATGCCCTCATTTTAAAAACTAAAAAGATACATGCCCACTTTTAAATAATCAGAAACAGTTTTGTATAATGCAATTTGGTTTTGATGTTGTCAGCGATCAGCGAACAAAATTATGAACCCGAAAGCCAAACCAGATAGCCTATTATAAGACCGAAGTTTCACTTCTTTTTAAATGTTAGTGATAAATGACTCTCTCTCTCTTGTCATTATTTGTTATGATTATAGTGTTCAAACATTCGTCACTCGATTTGACTCGTGCTAAATATTGCACTCGACTCGGCAGATCGACTCGACTACACACTGTGACTCTACTCGACTCGACTCGACCTTCTTGACCTAATGACTCGACTCGACTAGTCACAAAAATCAGTGACTCGTTACAACTCTGCTCACTACAGCGTGTCCCAATATAAACATTGTGCATGAAGAAATCGCTGATTTTCTCAAAAGTTGGTCAGACTAGCTAATCAGATTGCATAGCATTTTCAAGCCTATGGTCTTGCTTATAATTGGTAAAAAATAAAGAATATCCAACGATGCAAAACAGAGACCTTATTTGGTAAGGCTAATAGGCTATGTATTTTTCGACCCTAACAGGAACCTTGTGGAACACCCCACACAAGGTCGTGCTCATAAGTTATCAGACATTATACCGTTGACAACATCTTCCAAACAAATATGACCTGAACCATCGACTCCGAATTTTATTATTCAAGTGTACAAAAGGATAAGGATATTAATGTGAACAGGTGTGTCAAAAGCAGAGCTAATAGGTCGAGCAAAACCAGCAAGGTAACCTGTTTGTTGTTTCCTGGCCAGTAAGGGATTTTTTTTCCCCACTCTCAATCAGAGTTGTAACGAGTCACTGATTTGTGTGACTCGAGTCGAGTCGAGTCGAGTCATTTTAAAGAAGTGACTCGAGTCGAGTCGAGTCATTTTAAAGAAGTGACTTGAGTCGAGTCGAGTCATTTTAAAGAAGTGACTCGAGTCGAGTCGAGTCGAGTCGAGTCAAATATTTAGCTCGAGTCAATTCGAGTCACGAATATTTGAACACTATATACCAACATTTATAAAAGGAGGCCATAAGTTTAGCAAGCGTTCGAATCCAAGAGCTTTATAAGAATTCGCCTAAAGCCAATGGTGAAACAGCGAAAAATCTATTCTAAGATGGAATTTTGCGTCGGGTGATATAAATCAAATTAGGTTTGCCCTTCTTGCGTTTATATGTCGGTGAAGGGCAAACGAATTTGATTTATATCACCCCGACGCAAAATTCCATCTAACAATAGTTTATGCGGTACCCACTGCTATGTACATCAGATTCGAACCAGCCAACCGATCCCGTTAGCTCGGTCGAGTGGTAAGACATCTGCACTAGAAAGCAGGAGGTCGTGGGTTCGAGTCCAACCCGAGTGATTTTTTCCAACTTTCACTCGGGAGGTAACACACTGAGTAAACAATGTTTATACGTCGGTGAAGGGCAAACCTAATTTGATGAAGCGAAAAATCTGGTTCCTGGATAGTATTTTGTGCGTTCTAGAACCATGAGGTGGGAGTCTGTGACACGTTGTATATTTATACATGACTAATTCGCAAAGCGAAGTGAGCATACATTTTGCACCGTAAGTCATTGCAAATACTTTTCGCAAAGTTGTGCTTTTATTTTTGGGACTCGAGTCTTATTAGCCTTCGTTCGATTCGAGTCGAGTCTTCCGACGAAGGACTCGAGTCGACTCGAGTCATTTGCTCGCAGTGACTCGAGTCGAGTCGAGTCATTTATCCTTAGGGACTCGAGTCGAGTCGAGTCACCAAAAATTGTGACTCGAGTCGGACCCGAGTCGAGTCATTGACTCGAGTCATTACAACTCTGCAGTCTCAATAATGTGCCGTTTCAGTACTGTGGCACATTACGATACGCTGTCGATGTCTGAAATGTAGGGAGAAGATTATGAAAAGTAAGGTGTAATCGTAACTGGTCGCAAAAAGTTTTTTCGTGCATCGTCGAAATGAACTGTAAATTGTTGACTGGGCGATAATTTTTGACATTGGCCTCCACACCTGTCTCGCTCATGCAGGTTGTCACGCTGAAACTACATCCAGAAGGGAAGAGAACATGGAAAGGAAATCACTGCCGAGTCTGTTCAACAATCAGGACCACTTTGATAAGGCGTACAAAGTCTTCTGCGCTCGGTCTGCCAAATTCAAGACGTACTGTGACTGGGTGGACGGTGTGTTTAGCGAGGCGGTGGTTGGTAGGCTCCAGGTCACACTGGACGGAGAAGAAGAGCTACGGGTCATGGGAGTAGGCAGTGGGTCAGGTAAGAATACCGTTCACAAATGGAAAAGTTACAAACAATATTTTTTCTCCTATTTTTGCGACTGTCTATTTTTTTTGAGCGCCGACTGATGTCGATCGCCTTATTATCATCGAAGCTTGCACTCAGGTCGCAAAATATCGGTGATTTTGTGTGCCAAACAGTTGATCCTGAAATGTCAATCGCCACGTACCGTTCTGTATCGTCACGAGATCGACCTAGCTGAGGCCAGTTTGAGAAGTCAAATCCCATCTTGATTGGACCAAGACTACAGGCCGGCTAACGGACGATATACTCTCATTATTGCAGCCCGACATCTGACATGATTTGAACAGCTCAAGACATGTCTTCTTGCAAGACTATTTATTGACACTAATTGTCATTGCCTATAATATTTTTTTAATGTTATTATGGCCATTATGTAGGTGAGATGGATTGTTTGATGTTGGAGCAGCTCAAAAAGCGTTTCCCGCTCATCAATAATCGTGTAGTTGACCCTTCTCAGAAGTTGCTGGTCCAATACAAGGCATTTGCTCAAACGAAGGCTCACCAGCTACACGGTGTTAAGTTTGACTTTCGGCAGCAGACTATTGAGCAATACCAAGAGGCGGGATATGTGACCAAGTTCCATTTCATCAGCGCAGTTCACTCCATGTACTTCGTTGACAACTTTGATAGCTCCGTGATGTATCTGTACGACTTACTGATCCCAGGAGGAGCATTACTTGTGATCCTAAGGCAAGGTCAGTATTTTATGCAAAGTGCTAAATCTTATTATTTTGGCGTAGCACGTATCGGCTCCCAACGGATTTTATTCTATGCAAGGGCGCTGGCAATGGTTTATACAGAATATTCTAAAGGAAACTCAAAGCATCCTGGGAAAGTTATCGCCATAATGCGCATATAGGTCAGGCACACGAGGAATATTGTTGACCGACGTCACCCCTCCCCCCTCACCCCGAAAGAAAAGTGTTAAGTTAAGGCCAATTTGTTTAGCACTGTAGCTCCCAAAGTCAGTCTTGAAGAACCACTTTTATTGGCGTTAACACAAAAGGTGGGGATAAGTTGAGATTTTTTGGTGTACGTTTCTGTTCAGAAAACAACGGATGGCAGCGATTTCTGGACCGCTTTCCTCAACTTTATGGTCGGGCCTGTTGTCACCTACAAGTAACTTCGAGGGATTTACTCAATTTATTGGACCGCCGTGGCATCCCGTACACGCAGTACCACCAACCCACGAGCTGCGACATCACCAAGTGCTTCGACGAAGCTTCCGAGGAAGGCAGCCTGCTGGTGGATTTCCTGACCCAAACAGTTCACTTCAAGGAGGCGGCGGCCGAAGACGAACAGAGATCAATGATGGAGTATCTTGCAAGCAGCGACTGCTCCGAGAGGAAAAATGAGGCCATACTGCTGAACATTCCCCGGGATGCAGTAGTAATAATTAAGCAACAAGAATTCAATTAATTTTATCAACAATAATCAAGCCACTATACAAATACAAAATTTCCGAAAAGTTATTTCTTTAAACTGGGCCGGAAAAGTTACCTCAAACCTGTGGAAAGTTACTTCAAAGTGAACTCATTGCGTCCAAGCTTGTGCAGATCACACCATAGAGCAAGGACCCAAGGAGTCAGAACTCTTGGGCGATTTACATTTCGACCATTAACATACCAATCTCTCGGGAATGTCTATAGCTACAGCACTGTGACCGCAAGCCTCGACCATTCAAAGCGTGAATGCCAGCGGCCTTTGAACACGATGATCGTCGCCGCCTTTTTAGTTGGTAACCATATGCTGCATAATAAGTCATGTCACGTCGCTGCTCTTTTTTGAAAAATATATTTTACGACAAGATAGGTTTTTACAACTGCGCAGTTGTTAGATGTGAGTTATGAACTCAAGTTAGCAATGTGCAGTTGTTGGTGCTTAAAAGCGTTATCTGTCCCTGTAATTTGGAGATAAATTGGATTTCTTTCAGATAAGTTTTCATGTATTTTCAGACATTTTAATTGGCAATATATCATTGTTGAAATGTGTTTTTTTTGGAAAATTTCACAAGTTTTCACACTAAAAGTATAGAGCATTTTGTTCTTCATGAAATGATTGTTTCAGTGATGTTGACCACATTGTTAGCCAGTTTTAGCCAACTCCGAACAAACACTTCAAATTCATTCATTTTTAGCGATGTATGACAACTGCGCATGCGTATTTACCATGGTACTGTCTACGAAGCCATGCAAACTCCTTTTTTGGCATTAGTGAGCGCGGATCTCTGTTGTGTCGAGATTAGCGTAGTGAGCAACTGAGCAAGCTGGCGCCAGGTGCTTTCTATTGTAGCTTTCGAGCGCGGCGACGATCGTTTTACTTTTGAAGTCTTGGAGTACGAACTCCTTGGGTCCTTGCTCTATGATCACACTTACCGCCGAGAGCAACGTGCTGAGCAAAAAGTCATTCGAGGCCGTTTGCTCACAAATTGTTCCCTTTGTGCGGTACATTTTTTGGCTGACCCAACCTCTACTGAAAAAAATCCTGGCTATGCCACTGCGCGCGGCTGGGTTGACGGTCATGGGCGTCGAGAGGGGGGGGGGGGGGCAAGCACATGGTTTTCCCCAAATCCCTATACTTGTCTAGAGTTGTAACTAGTCACTGATTTTTGTGACTCGAGTCGAGTCGAGTCATTTTAAAGAAGTGACTCGAGTCGAGTCGAGTCATTAGGTCAAGACGGTCGAGTCGAGTCAAGTTGAGTCACAGTGTGTAGTCGAGTCGAGTCGAGTCAAGTATTTAGCTCGAGTCAATTCGAGTCACAAATATTTGAGCACTATACAATAAATAAACACAAGAGAGAAAGTTATTTTTTGGCTTTTTAATTTTTACATTAGGGCTTCTGCATGTGGCGACACTACATTTGCCTCTTAATGTAAATAAAAAGGGGGTGCCAGCTGATCGTCATTCAACTAATGGGGACACTGATCAAACCATTATGTATACATTATTCGCAAACATTCTTACGAGACGTGAACAAAAACAGGCACCGGCGTAAGTCATTGCAAATATTTTCGCAAAGTGTTGCTTTTATTTTTGGGAATCGAGTCTCATTAGCCTTCCTCGAGTCGAGTCGAGTCATTCTGATGAGGGATTCGAGTCGAGTCGAGTCATTTGCTCGCAGTGACTCGAGTCGAGTCGAGTCATTTGCCCTTAGGGACTCAAGTCGAGTCGAGTCACCAAAAATTGTGAGTCGGACTCGAGTCGAGTCATTGACTCGAGTCATTACAACTCTGTACTTGTCCAGCATATTGTAGATTTATCTTCTTTTTTTTGGAGGGTGGGCAGGGACATTCCCCCCAACCCATTAAATTAACAGCAATATGACTTGTTTCCCCCTTTTTTTTTTTTTTTTTTGGCTGTCCGGGGGCGCGCGCTTCCTTGCCTAACTTCGGTCGAAATCCATAACACGTACACACCCAACCTCGTCCCCAGTGCTTACTTTATTTCCAACCGCGTTTCCAATAGTTAGAGAGAGCAGGTAGTGGTGGGCGCGTACTGCTCGACACCCTGGGGACGAGGTTGCGTACGCACCGTCGTCACAAATGCTGATTGCACAAAGTCCGATCGGATCACATGAATGCAGCGCATACCTTACCATGGAACTCGCAACCTGCTTGAGCATATGAATTCCTTTGGGGAACTAACCCACCGGGCCGGTTGTTATGTGCAACCTCTATGAGAGAACGCAGCGAAAAAATCATTAAAAACAGGCCTTTTTCACATCTGTTGCCACCACTTCATTATTCAACAGGGTATACCTTAGATCTCACTACAGTGTGACCCTAACAATATACTCTTTCAGAAAATGAAAGAAAAACTTAATGAAACACTGAGTTTCACTCGCGAATTGATGTTAAACATTGTATTTTTAGTCAAAAATCTCCCTGTTTTGTGTGTAAACCACGCGTTCAGCCAAGAACTGGTCCATTAACATCATCATAACGTTAAATAGCCCCACCTGGGAGCTTAGATCTCTCGAGTCATTTTTCTTCGTCTCGTCAGCTTTCCAACAATATAACCCTTATTGTGATTGGTTAAGGTTTAGGCTCGCGTGTATTCGATTACTAAAGAATTGTACATCTAAACTCCAATAAAATTTGCCGTTGCTCAATGGCTCAGCGCGTAGGGTCTGTTTATTGTACACGTGCTAGGCAGCGCTACTGTATATACACAGAGCCCGAGAGCTCTTATCTCTATGTGTCCAAGGTCATCTGGCTGTGCGCTTTGGCCACTTTACAAGGGGACCTTTTGACCACAAAGGATTTGATATGCAAAGTCTAACCACATCAACGACGACGCCCATGAACTTGTAACCTTGAATGGCTGTGTCGACGACGTGTACACTAACAAGAACATGTAAGTACGCATCGGAATGTGTATTGGCCTTGACGTTGTACTTGGTATAAACTTGGTGGTTATCCTCTTCAGAACTCCTCGAGGAAGTCTAACAAAGAGGCTTGGGAGAGTGGCATACATGTATTCAACTAAATGAAGGATTTGAATTGATTGTGTTTTGGGGGCATTGATGACATCTTGGGGTAATTCGTTCCATATTTTCTGACAGATCTTGGTAGGAACGATTGCATGTACTGTAGACATTGGTTCTTGCGGTGATTTCATTGCATTGGCAGTTGTTCCCCACCCTTGTCCGGTGTTACTATTTACCGGAAAATACCGGAAAATACCGGAAAATACCGTAAAATACAGGAAAATACCGGAAAACTACCGGAAAACACCGGAAAACTACCGGTAGTTTTCCAGAGTTTTCCGGTGTTTCCCCCCTCCTTTGTCTGTTACTTTTCGGTTGCAGTGCATCTGGTTGAATGTTTACTGTGTTGTTGATGACCTTGTACAAAAATACTAATTGGTTTGATTCCCTCCTCTCTTCAAGTGATGTCCAACCCAAGGTAGCCAACATCTGAGTTACGCTGCTTCTTCTTGAAAAATCCTTGCAGACGAAACGTGCAGCTCGCCTCTGGACTCTTTCAAGCGAAGAGATATTTTTGGTGGCATACGGGTTCAATAAATGTAGCCAATTTACTGGACTTCCTCCGTAAAAAAAGGCCAGACTTCCACCATGTACAAAAACATGTCGAACTTGGTCAAATTTTGATTTTCACATTTAGGCTTAGTTTGTAGGGTTTTTTTTTGCTTTAGAAGCATACCCACCCTCTATACAGGCTAATCAGAAAGTGCTGCCTTTTTTAGATATCTATTTTCCCCAGTTTTTACCATTTTTGGCGGCCATATTGGCCGCCATCTTGGATATCTCCTTCGCATCGGTTTTCTTTTTCCTGTTAACATCCAAAACGTGTTTTAGGACCCTAAAAGGCACCCCCAAAGATTGGTGAAAATTAGTTCGGGGGGAAGGGGGGGGGGGGGGGAGGCGCACGGGGGTCCCCCATACATACTCCCCTATATGTAATTCTAATTCATAGCTCCTTGTTGATTCCAAGCAGGTTTTTTTCTCCGAAGGTCTATATTAATTTAATTTTTGGGGGGGAATTTCCTCGAATTTCAATCAAGAAATAATTGAGACTTTTTAAGTCAACCAATTAATTTCTTTGGATTCAAATTCAGTCCATTCTGCAGGTTGTCTACAGCTGTCAAATATCGAGAAGAGAAGAGAAGACATGGACACAAAATTAATGCCGACTCTTTTCAACGATCCGGGCCACTATATGTCAAGGCCCTCCACTATTGTAGTACAGTTTCATGATCACATGATCCACTCCGTCTGCTCCAAAACTATGGAAATAATATATTTGAGTCAAATATTCAGGGCAAGCAGCATGTAATATTCTTAAAACAAGCAACACGATTTTAAAAACACTTCTAGACCTTATTGGAAGCCAGTGAAGATAAATAAAAACAGGTGTGATATGACAGTACTTGTACATGTTGCACATAAGCCTGGCACATGCATTAATTTTGATCACGCCGAAGACGGTCTAAATGCACATAAAGTATCCCATAGAGGAAGCTGTTACGGTAATCCAAAAGTTGGAAGTAATAAATGCATGGACAAGTGTTTCAGTACTAGCACGTCTTAAAAAAGTCCATGAAGATAATAAAATGCTGAACTGCACGTTCTAACAACATGATCTTTCATAGAGCTTAACATCAAAACCATGCTCCCAAGTTCCGGGCAAGAGTCACGGGGCTGACAACTGATCCCCAACCTGTATCCCGTCTATCTTAACCTTTGCCAATTGCTGACGAGTACCAATAACCAAGAATTCAGATTAGCTATCTGTTAAGAATAACCCACTTGCGGGCATCCAAGTACGTAAATCCTTAATACATGATTCCATAACAGAGAAAGCTGACTCTTGAGTCAGATGATTTGGCTTATATTCAAGTCACTTTGCGAATCCGGTACAGCGGCCGCTTGTCAAGTACAAAGTAACAAACAACGCGTCACAGACTCCCACCTTGTGGTTCTGGAACGCACAAAAATACTATCCCGGAACCGGACATAAAACACATTTTCCATTTCGTGGTTTCATCATTGGCTTTGGGCGATTTCTGATTTACTTCTTGGATTTGAACGCCGGCTAAATGTATGCCCTCATTTTAAAAACTAAATAGATACATGCCCACTTTTAAATAATCAGAAACAGTTTTGTATAATGCAATTTGGTTTTGATGTTGTCAGCGATCAGCGAACAAAATTATGAACCCGAAAGCCAAACCAGATAGCCTTTTATAAGACCGAAGTTTCACTTCTTTTTAAATGTTAGTGATAAATGACTCTCTCTCTCTTGTCATTATTTGTTATGATTATAGTGTTCAAACATTCGTCACTCGATTTGACTCGAGCTAAATATTGCACTCGACTCGGCAGATCGACTCGACTACACACTGTGACTCTACTCGACTCGACTCGACCTTCTTGACCTAATGACTCGACTCGACTAGTCACAAAAATCAGTGACTCGTTACAACTCTGCTCACTACAGCGTGTCCCAATAAACATTGTGCATGAAGAAATCGCTGATTTTCTCAAAAGTTGGTCAGACTAGCTAATCAGATTGCATAGCATTTTCAAGCCTATGGTCTTGCTTATAATTGGTGAAAAATCAAGAATATCCAACGATGCAAAACAGAGACCTAATTTGGTAAGGCTAATAGGCTATGTATTTTTCGACCTGCACAGGCGCGTACGCAGGGGGGGGGGGGGGGAGGTGTTTTGGCTGTTAAACAACCCCCTTTGCCATGTAAAAATATGGAGGGACTAGAGAGTTATGTCACCGAGCGCGGAACAATTACAAATTATGTGCATGCTCTCAACTTTAAGCTTTGAATACAGATAACACTTCATAGCAGCAAGAGTATATAGGCCTATATGTATTTGAAACAAATGAAACAAAATATCCCCTCATAATTTTAAAAACTTCTGCTAAAAAAACCAGGGGAAAGTGGCCAGGAAACGCCTCAGATTGCACCACAGAGCATCTACGATCCAAAATTTCCCGGGCCCCTTAAGCGGGCCCCGGACCCCACGCCGTAAGTGCTTCGCGCTCCGCGCTCGCATTGGTCCTCCGGCCAAATTCCTTCTATGCTGTAATTTCACCCTAGCGGTGCCCCCACCATTTTGTACCTTCAGCAGTGAACGGCTCTACAAGTGGCCTAAATCCCTTTCCAAAATAGAAAATTGTGAAAAATACGGATATGAACATGGTTCTCAACTTTGAGTACATAAACTTTATAAACAACAACAAAAAATTAAAAATTTCAATGGAATTTTCGATGTTTTAAACGTTTTCTAAACGGTGGAAGTGGCCAGGAATCGCCTCAGATTGCACCACAGAGCATCTAAAATCCCAATTTTTTCGGGGCCCTTAAGCGGGCCTTGGACCCCTCGCCGTAAGGGCTTCGCAGGTCCTGGACCCTTCATTATAATAATTCTAGGCCCCCCGGCAAATGGCAGTCTGAATCCGCTCCTGTGACCAGAGCGCATATGTATCCTGTATCTGAAGTTTGGCCTTAGGGGTGGGGGCGGTTTACACAAAGATTCCCAACGGATGAGAATCATGAGATCCAGGGGACGAAGCTGAGTAATTTTAGCCAATTACAAGAACAGATCCTAGCACTTCCGCAGCCCGTGTCACTTTTTTTCTTGAATTTCTTCTTTTGTTTTTGTTTAAATGCTGTTGAGGGGGGAGGGACTGCCCACATTGACTCCTTTACTCATATGTTCATCATATACTCTAAAGACACAGAACATTTTTTTCCCGATTTACTATGCTTTAGCTCAAAAAGATAACTGATGGTCGTGGGTTCCCGGCCCTTCGAGTTTAACCCGTCCAAATATACCCTCTTTTATTTCTGGCGCCAACACAAACTCCTGACTTTTATTTTAGCGTTAAGTTTAGCCCACTGATACTATCTTTTATTTCTGGCGCCAACACTATTTACCATCTTCACTTCTAGCGTCATAAATGACGACATCCAATTTTGAAACACCCCCCTTGAAAAAATCCTGCGTACGCCACTGGACCTGCACAATGTAATTTCCACACTTAAATAATGGACCCTAACAGGAACCTTGTGGAACACCCCACACAAGGTCGTGCTCATAAGTTATCAGACATTATACCGTTGACCACATCTTCCAAACAAATATGACCTGAACCATCGACTCCGAATTGTATTATTCAAGTGTCCAAAAGGATAAGGATATTAATGTGAACAAGTGTGTCAAAAGCAGAGCTAATAGGTCGAGCAAAACCAGCAAGGTAACCTGTTTGTTGTTTCCTGGCCAGTAAGGGATTTTTTTTCCACTCTCAATCAGAGTTGTAACGAGTCACTGATTTTTGTGACTCGAGTCGAGTCGAGTCGAGTCATTTTAAAGAAGTGACTCAAGTCGAGTCGAGTCATTTTAAAGAAGTGACTCGAGTCGAGTCGAGTCATTAGCTCGAAAGGTCGAGTCGAGTCGAGTCGAGTCAAATATTTAGCTCGAGTCAATTCGAGTCACGAATATTTGAACACTATATACCAACATTTATAAAAGGAGGCCATAAGTTTAGCAAGCGTTCGAATCCAAGAGCTTTATAAGAATTCGCCTAAAGCCAATGGTGAAACAGCGAAAAATCTATTCTAAGATGGAATTTTGCGTCGGGTGATATAAATCAAATTAGGTTTGCCCTTCTTGCGTTTATATGTCGGTGAAGGGCAAACGAATTTGATTTATATCACCCCGACGCAAAATTCCATCTTACAATAGTTTATGCGGTACCCGCTGCTATGTACATCAGATTCGAACCAGCCAACCGATCCCGTTAGCTCTGTGGTCAAGTGGTAAGACATCTGCACTAGAAAGCAGGAGGTCGTGGGTTCGAGTCCAACCCGAGTGATTTTTTCCAACTTTCACTCGGGAGTTAACACACTGAGTAAACAATGTTTATACGTCGGTGAAAGGCAAACCTAATTTGATGAAGCGAAAAATCTGGTTCCTGGATAGTATTTTGTGCGTTCTAGAACCATGACGTGGGAGTCTGTGACACGTTGTATATTTATACATGACTAATTCGCAAAGCGAAGTGAGCATAAATTTTGCACCGTAAGTCATTGCAAATACTTTTCGCAAAGTTGTGCTTTTATTTTTGAGACTCGAGTCTTATTAGCCTTCGTTCGATTCGAGTCGAGTCTTCTGACGAAGGACTCGAGTCGACTCGAGTCATTTGCTCGCAGTGACTCGAGTCGAGTCGAGTCATTTATCCTTAGGGACTCGAGTCGAGTCGAGTCACCAAAAATTGTGACTCGAGTCGAACTCGAGTCGAGTCATTGACTCGAGTCATTACAACTCTGCAGTCTCAATAATGTGCCGTTTCAGTACTGTGGCACATTACGATACGCTGTCTGAAATGTAGGAAGAAGATTATGAAAAGTAAGGTGTGATTGTAACTGGTCGCAAACAGTTTTTTCGTGCATCGTCGAAATGAACTGTAAATTGTTGACTGGGCGATAATTTTTGACATTGGCCTCCACACCTGTCTCGCTCATGCAGGTTGTCACGCTGAAACTAAATCCAGAAGGGAAGAGAACATGGAAACGAAATCACTGCCGAGTCTGTTCAACAATCAGGACCACTATGATAAGGCTTTCAAAGTCTTCTGCGCTCGGTCTGCCAAATTCAAGACGTACTGTGACTGGGTGGACGGTGTGTTTAGCGAGGCGGTGGTTGGTAGGCTCCAGGTCACACTGGACGGAGAAGAAGAGCTACGGGTCATGGGAGTAGGCAGTGGGTCAGGTAAGAATACCGTTCACAAATGGAAAAGTTACAAACAATATTTTTTTCTCCTATTTTTGCGACTGTCTATTTTTTTTGAGCGCCGACTGATGTCGATCGCCTTATTATCATCGAAGCTTGCACTCAGGTCGCAAAATATCGGTGATTTTGTGTGCCGAACAGTTGATCCTGAAATGTCAATCGCCACGTACCGTTCTGTATCGTCACGAGATCGACCTAGCTGAGGCCAGTTTGAGAAGTCAAATCCAAATCCCATCTTGATTGGACCAAGACTACAGGCCGGCTAACGGACGATATACTCTCATTATTGCAGCCCGACATCTGACATGATTTGAACAGCTCAAGACATGTCTTCTTGCAAGACTATTGACACTAATTGTCATTGCCTATAATATTTTTTTAATTTTATTATGGCCATTATGTAGGTGAGATGGATTGTTTGATGTTGGAGCAGCTCAAAAAGCGTTTCCCGCTCATCAATAATCGTGTAGTTGACCCTTCTCAGAAGTTGCTGGTCCAATACAAGGCATTTGCTCAAACGAAGGCTCACCAGCTACACGGTGTTAAGTTTGACTTTCGGCAGCAGACTATTGAGCAATACCAAGAGGCGGGATATGTGACCAAGTTCCATTTCATCAGCGCAGTTCACTCCATGTACTACGTGGACAACTTTGATAGCTCCGTGATGTATCTGTACGACTTACTGATCCCAGGAGGAGCATTACTTGTGATCCTAAGGCAAGGTCAGTATTTTATGCAAAGTGCTAAATCTTATTATTTTGGCGTAGCACGTACAGCATCAGCTCCCAACGGGTTTCGTTCTATGCAAGGGCGCTGGCAATGGTTTATACAGAATATTCTAAAGGAAACTCAAAGCATCCTGGGAAAGTTATCGCCATAATGCGCATATAGGTCAGGCACACGAGGAATATTGTTGACCGACGTCAACCCTCCCCCCTCACCCCGATAGAAAAGAAAAGTGTTAAGTTAAGGCTAATTTGTTCAGCACTGTAGCTCCCAAAATCAGTCTTGAAGAACCACTTTTATTGGCGTTATAAACGGTGGGGATAAGTTGAGATTTTTTGGTGTACTTTTCTGTTCAGAAAACACCGGATGGCAGCGATTTCTGGACCGCTTTCCTCAACTTTATGGTCGGGCCGGTTGTGACCTACAAGTAACTTCGAGGGATTTACTCAATTTATTGGACCGCCGTGGCATCCCGTACACGCAGTACCACCAACCCACGAGCTGCGACATCACCAAGTGCTTCGACGAAGCTTCTGAGGAAGGCAGCCTGCTGGTGGATTTCCTGACCCAAACCGTTCACTTCAAGGAGGCGGCGGCCGAAGACGAACAGAGATCCATGATGGAGTATCTTGCAAGCAGCGACTGCTCCGAGAGGAAAAATGAGGCCATACTGCTGAACATTCCCCTGGATGCAGTAGTAATAATTAAGCAACAAGAATTCAATTAATTTTATCAAAAATAATCAAGCCACTATACAAATACAAAATTTCCGAAAAGTTGTTTGTTTACACTGGGCCGGAAAAGTTACCTAAAACCTGTGGAAAGTTACTTCAAAGTGAACTCATTGCGTCCAAGCTTGTGCAGATCACACTTACCGCCGAAAGCCACGTGCTGAGCAAAAAGTCAGTCGAGGCCGTTTGCTCACAAAATGTTCCCTTTTGTGCGGTACATTTTTTGGCTGAGTTTTCTGCCCCGCGAGGTCGTGAAGCAGATGTTTATCCTGCTTGATTTTTTTGTTCGCCTCGCGATCCAAAAAAACTCACCGTCTACGGATGTCACTCGTCTCCGTAGTTTGATTTAACTAATCCTGATGTAACAAAAAAATGTGAACTTGAAGTTGTTTTAGTTGAGTGAGCCTAGTCGGAGCAATTATTGGCAAAATATCATGTGGCAATTAATTATATTAATTAATTATACATCAATTAGAAACTTGTACAAATATTTAAACACACCTCAACACGATTGTTCTTGATTGATTATTTGTTTGGACAAAGTGTTTCCGATCAAAATTGTGATACCCGGGTGAGATTTCTTTGGTAATTCAGTGTGCTTATGACATTGATAATCAAGATAGTTTATCTAATTTCATATCCTCCTTTGATGTGTATTTAAAGGATGCACCTTAAGGTTAGCTATTCTTTGTGTTTATAGCATTGCAGCGAACCGCTACTATATATACGTACGCTAACCACTACCGTGCTAAACGCTAGTACAACGCCACAAAGCTACGAATATGCTATGCTGTGCTATGCTATAATTGTTTAAATGCAGTTCATAAAAATACACCTTTCTGTCCTATTTAACCTTATTGTCAATTTTTGTTTTGCCATTTTCAGCGTATTTTGGTGCCTTTTTTTATTGATATAGTTCGGATGAAAAATAAATTCATACACTCAAATAATTTCTTGAAATACTTTTATAAATAAAGTTAAAATATGATAATGTAAGAACAATTACGCGGTCACGATCTCGTGGAAAACTAGACTCGCATTTTTTGTTTTTAAATTTTGTGCAAGCATCCGGGCGCGTCGACGCGTCCGGGTAGTAGCCACGCACGCACGAAAAGGCTGATGATTGGTTGGAACTTTACTACCCTTTTGGGGTAGCAAAAATCGAGATTATAAAGAAAAACGTAAGAATTTCTCGACAAGTTAGAAAAGGCCCTCGTGCCTTCGCCACTCGCATGTGTGGTCTCCATCTCCAGTCGCCTCTCGGTTTCGCCGCTTTGAATGCGGGCAATTTAAGCCACGATGGCCTTGGTGAAAGACTAACCTTACCTTGGAACTCGCAACCTACTTGGGCAAAGTCTAACAACATCAACGACGACGCACATACATGTATGTACCATGAACTTGTAACCTTGAATGGCTGTGTCGACGACGTCTACACTACTAACAAGAACATGTAAGTACGCAACAATGTGTATTGGCTTTGACGTTGTACTTGGTACTTGGTGGTTATCCTCTTCAGAACTCCTCAAGGAAGTCTAACTATAAGAGGCTTGGAGAGTGGCATATTCAACTAAATCAAGGATTTGAATTGATTGTGGTTTGGGGCATTGATGACATCTTGGGGTAATTTGTTCAATTTTTTGACAGTTCTTGGTAGGAAGGATTGCATGTAGACATTGGTTCTTGCGGTGATTTCATTGCATTGGCAGTTGTTCCCCCTCCTTTGTCTGTTACTTTTCGGTTGCAGTGCATCTGGTTGAATGTTTACTGTGTTGTCGATGACCTAGTACAAAAAATACTAGTTGGTTTGATTCCCTCCTCTCTTCAAGTGATGTCCAGCCCAAGGTAGCCAACATCTGAGTTACGCTGCTTCTTAATTCTTGAAAAATCCTTGTAGAAGAAACGTGCAGAAGAAACGTGCAGCTCGCCTCTGGACTCTTTCAAGCGAAGAGATGTTTTGGTGGCATACGGGTTCCAAGCAGTACTTTTTGTATTTTGTCAGCGAGAATAATGCAATGTAGAACATAAGAATGATGATGTAAAGAAACGAATCACGTGATTATCGTCCATCATTCTTGGAAAGAAGTTTTTTGAGATGACGCTCGTTTCATATTTTACATTAAACCGCTACCGAAATCTTCAAATTTTCATGCGATTGTGACCATACGTCGATGGTCAAACCAAACTAGTCCGTCCGCCAAAAATTAAAGTAGGTCTATCTATAGAAACGAAGGCCGATTCTTTGTCATGTTGATCAGGCAATTTTTTTTTTTTTTTTTTTTTTTTTTGCAGTGTAACTGCGGCCTCACCCCACAAAAATACACCATAACCCTCCGAACGACCTCGCCACTAGTACAGTCTTTTTGCTAAGAAACTAAAAAAAAACCACTCTGTCCCCGTATGTGTCTTTCTCATTCACAGGCTTGTTAATTGCATGCAGATGATTTTTCTCCGAGGTTCTATATGAATATTTTGGGAATTTCTTTGAATTTCAATCATGAAGAGACTTTTTAAGCCAATTAATCAACCCTTTCTTTTTGGGTCAAATTTAGTCCACTCTGCAGGTTGTCTATACAGCTGTTAAAAAAAAGGAGTATCGAGAAGACGAGAGAACATGGACACAAAATCACTACCGAGTCTGTTCAACGATCCGGGCCACTATGTCAAGGCTTTCAAAGTCTTCTGCGCTCGGTCTGCCAAGTTCAGGACGTACTCTGACTGGGTGGACGGTGTGTTTAGCGAGCCGGTGGTTGGTAAACTCCAGGCTACAGTGGACGGACGAGAAGAGCTACGGGTCCTGGGAGTGGGCAGTGGGTCAGGTACGTATAACGCAGTAGGCCCAATTATTGCGATACTTCACTGTGTGTAATTTTGGAAAAGTTGTAAGTTATAATGCACATTCACAGATATCCACATAAAGTTCGAAACGTGGAGTGGAGATCCCCCCGTTCCGAGGCAGCTTTCGACCAATCATCCTCTTGTAGGTGAATAAGTCACTCGGGATTTTGGCTGGCGCGGGCGTTGCACATGCTAAGGCCACGTCCGAAATCTCTTGGGTCGAGCTGTATGTCTTTGGCAATTATTGGATTACAATATACGCCATTTTTTGGTCTATCATGACTTCGTATAGGTGAAATGGATTGTGCGATGTTGGAGAAGCTGAAGAGGCGATTTCCACGCATCAACAATCGTGTAGTTGAGCCTTCTTGTGAGTTGCTAGGCCAGTACAAGGCATTGGCTCAATCCAAGGCTCACGAACTACAAGGTGTCGAGTGTGACTTTCGGCAGCAGAAGCTCGAGCAATACGAGAAGGCGGGAGATGCGACCAAGTTCCATTTCATCAGCGCAGTTCACTGCATGTACCACCTGGACGACTACGACAGCTCCCTGGAGTATCTGTACAACTGCCTGATCCCTGGTGGAGCAATACTTGTCATCCATTTGTCAGGTAGCCGGCCTACTTACTTATTTTAATAACGTGATCAAACTTGAGATTATGGCCAGCTTACAACTTGGCTAGTCCGAAATTTTGGGACTCTCAATACTAGTGTATGTATGAGAGTCCTAAAACGTTTTAGTCCTAAAAATTAATTTGGCCTGATTTCGTTTTGCATGCTTTTCAGCACTCAAGGTCCCAGTTTGCAACCTGAAGTTAATTGAAGCTTGTAGTGACCGCATCTCAAGGCGCTTTGTTTATAAGAAATGCCGAGTCAAGTTGTATCAAGTCAAGTCAAGACTTAATTGACTCGCAGTTACACGAGTCGAGTCATGTACCAGTAGTGACTCGAGTGGAGTCGGGTAGTATATGACTCAATTAGTCGAGTCGTCAATTCATTAAGCCATCATTGTGTGAGTACTCCACAGAACCAGAGATACTGGCCGGTCAAGTAATATCGAAAACCCTGCGTTGATTGAACTTGTAAAACTTTCATCTTGTCTTGTTTAGAAAACAGTGGACTGTGTCGGTATAGGGAGCGCTTTCCATGTTTTCAACCAAGTGACCATAACTACAGTACTTCGGCTGACATACGCAGCTCCTTAGACCGTCGGGGCATCCCGTACACGCAGCACCCCTACCCAGTGCGACTAGACATCACCAAGTGCTTCGACCAAGCTTCTGAGGAAGGCGGCTTGCTGGTGGATTTTCTCACCAATGTCTTGAACTATAGGAAGACAGCGCCTGAAGATATGCAGAGGACAGTCATGGAGTGCCTGGGTAGCAGCTTGTGCTCCGAGAGCAAAAATGATGGTATTTATCTTAACATGGACTGGGATGCAATTGTTATAAGCAAGCCACAACATTGACACTACGTCGACTTAGGCAAACGGCGCCGGCGTCGGGCACGATGATGGACGCTCCACTCCTAGATCCTCCCTTCCATCCCCCCCCCCCATCAGTGTGTTCATCTATAGCCACACCGCTGTCTTCTAGCAGAGTGTTGATCATAGTCTTGGGAGGGTGCATTCATCATCCCGTGCTTGGGCTCTTATGTTATGACTTGGCTGGCCGCACGGTAGCTCAGGGTGGCGTAAACAGTGCCCCGTTAGTTGCAGTCTTCTTGCCTTGATTTTAGTGGTAATTAGCTTCGCGCGGTAGGTCTCCACAGACCTCGACGTTCGTCATGTGCTGTTGTAGCCTTTTAGTCAAGTCCAATGCGCTTACCCGAACACGTGACGCACCCCGGATGCTGGCACGTAAAAAGACTAGCACGATCGGCGAAGCCCATAGAGCCAGCCTCGTACCCAGGGTGTCGCGCAGTACGCGCCCATCACTACCTGCTCTCTCACCCTGGTATTGGATCATTTGCATGTGCAAGATTTTTGAACACGTATGCAAATGAGGAATAGTCTGGTGCCTGCATGTGCGTTACATTAGCGTTTGTTTTTGTATGCGGTGTCTGGGGTAAAAACACAGTCAATTCGTATAGCAGCGCGAGCATGGCGTGAGTTACGAAAACACGATTTTTATTCAATTAAACTGTTACGATCTTAACGAAACAATATGCAGTATCACATTTCATATTAATATTAACAAACTGGAAAGGAAATTAATATTTTCGAGAAGGCGTGGACGAATGATCGCGAAAACACGTACTGCACGTTGTGAATAACAACACCAAGTACACGATAAAAATCCATTATTGGCCAATTGCGGTATCGAATCAGGATACAGGAAGAGAGTTTCCTATCCAGGGTTTACTATTGGAAACCGTGTTGGAAATAAAGTAAGCACTGGGGACGAGGTTGCCATAGAGCTAATATAGCTCTATGGCGAAGCCGCAGGCGCAGGCGCGTGGGACTTGACTAAAGGCTAGTGCTGTTGTCAACTGACGTCAAGAGCCATCCTGAGCATTCGTGTATGGCAACCATGTAGTGAGTATAGCATGGTCTTGGTGAGTGTCCACGTCTCACATCCGTACGTGAGAATGGACTCTATGGCACCTATGAATATTCTCTCTTTGAGCTCCGGGCTGGTCAGGTTCGACTACCAGATCTTCATGTCCTTCATAGCCCTCCACGCCAGCGCCTTCCGTACCTTTATGGCCTTCTGCGAGCTCATCAACATTAAAGAAACAAACGTAATATTGTGACCGACCACAGCGTAATGAAGAATAACCCCCATCCTTGACTTTCCAAGCTATAGGCCACATGCATCATGTTGAAGAGCAAATCATTACCTTTTTGATGATACCAAATTTATATCTGTAGCTTAATTTAATCCAAAGATATGCCGCAGGAACTTTGACAGTGTCCCGCCGCCGATCTAAGTTCGCTGACCTATAGCTCATTTCAAGAATAACAGCTTTGAACAAAAAAGAAAGATATCATACGCATTGCGTCGCCAACGGCAGTGAAAAACATTCTTCCGTTTTCCACTTTTTGGTTTTCCACTTTTTGGGGTATATTTTTGCCCCAATAAAAATGCGCAGTGTGAATCTGGGATACCTCAAAATTACAAATACCCAAAATTGAATTTTACATGATTTTTCACATATCCGACTTCAGGCGCCGATTACTCAAAAACAAGGGGTTCGGGGACATTCTTCATTTTGCCACATGACTGCGATTTTGTTTTCAGAATAATGCCCCAAATGACTGTTTCATTAAAATAACCCTTTTTATTGGATCGTATAAATTTGCATTATTGGACCGCATTAAAAAATGTTTCAGAACGTTGGGAGAATTTTTTTTTTATTTTTATTTTTATTTTTTTAGATATGGATGGGTCTGATGGGGGGGGGGGGGGTCATTTAGGTACGTGCTCAATTTAAGTTTTCCAACAAAGTTACACATAGTCTCAAGTTGAGTGTAACCTGTTGACATTTTGGCTCAGGGGCTTCTTTGAGAAAACAGAGAGTCCATTTTAAAATACACAATTATTTGTGGGGTGTCGTACCTGGATACGGATCCGTTGCTAACGTTATAACGCATGTAAAAAAAAAAAAAGGAGTGTGTCACGTCCGTAGACACCTTATTTTGAAACTACCTCCACTGCCTGAAATTTCAACTCAACTCAATTTCACAGTTTGATAAAAGTCCCTTTTTTGGAGGAGGGTTTTTAAACTGAAATCTGTAGGTACTTTTCTGGGTAATTATAAGTGATCTGCGTTGCTTGATTACCAAAGTACCAATGCAATGTCACACATAACAGCAACCTTTTTGTTTAGCTGTTGGCTTTCAGTTTTTAATCCTATTTTCTCCTTTTTTCGCCATTTTGGACTAGGAGTTATATGGGGTGAGATGGTTGTTTTTGTTTTCTCAAAAAGAAACTTCAAAAGTGGAACCTTCCTAATCCAGTCTTTGATTTTGACTACGGCTGGGCAATTTTTAGATTTCGATCACCCCCCCCCCCCGGTACAGTTTCACGCCACTGCAAATTTAGGATTGTTTTTGTGTGTGTGTGTGGGGGGGGGGGGGGGGGGGAGGGGCACCTGTGGGGCATTGGAAATGTATCTCCTCCCCCCCCCCCCCAGCCCCTGGGTTACACCACTGCAACCCAACAATCAAGCTATGCTGACTGTCTTAAACGTTGGAAGGAACCCGAAATGAACACGCCGGCGACATCCTATGTTCTAAGTAAAATATGTACCGCGATTCAACAAAATAATTTCTCGATTGGCATATTTCTAGACTTGTCAAAAGCTTTTGATACAGTCAATCATGATATTTTAATAAGTAAGTTGGAACACTATGGTGTGCGTGGAACAGCACTTGACTTATTTAAAAGTTTTTTGAGTAATAGAAAGCAGTACGTATCATATTCTGTAAATTCTCCCTATCGAGATATTACTTCTGGAGTACCGCACGGTTCTGTATTAGGCCCAATATTTTTTTATTAATGATATCATTAACACCTCTGACACTATTTCATTTTGTTTATTTGTCGATGACACTAGTTTATTATATACTCATAAAAATGTTGATACTGCTATTAGAAACCTTAATGTTGAATTAAAAACAATTAGTACGTGGCTCTTAGCTACATGTAACAAACTTTGCATTAATCTGTTCAGTGAAATCGAACTATATTATTTTTTTGTGCCCATCAGTATAAATACACTCAATCTGTTCCCTTAATTTTAAACGATTCCAATCTAAGTCAAGTAAAAAGCACTAAATTCTTGGGCATAACTATTGACGAGAATCTCACTTGGAAAAAAACTCATCGATGATATAGCGACAAAAATATCAAAAAAATGTCGGCATAATGAATCGTTTAAAATATTACCTCCCCAGTAGAATCTTACTAACTTTGTTTCAATTCCTTTATTTTGCCATATCTAAATTATTCAATTTTGACTTGGGGTGGTTCACCATCCCAATGCAACAAACTGCTCATGTTACAGAAGCGAGCGGTCCGATTAATATCGCATGCTGGTTATCGTGATTGTACCCTTCCTTTTTTTGCGAATTTGAGACTCTTACAATTCAATGACTTATACTACTTTAACCTGGGTTTACACACAATGCATTACCTACTTGTTTCAACCCCTTCTTTATGTTCACATCTGATATTCATTTTGTATAATACCAGAAGCACTAGTAGGAGAAATTTATATGTCCAATTCAACAGAACAACATTGTCTAAAGCGTTATTCAACGTGGGAATAGTCTAGATGACTTCTTAAAATCGTCTTTGTTAAAAACCTGAGATCACATCTACTCAATTCTTACCCGAACAACTAGTTATAATTTATGATCTAGATGATTATGCTCTCGTATCATAGTTTGTGGTTTTTTTCTACGTTTGCTCGAATAACTAGTTATAATTTATGAATCTAGATGTATGCCCTCGTCTCATACTAGTTTGTGTTTTTCTAGATTGTGTCTTCTGTGTGTCTCACTGTTGTCCATTTTGTCCTTTGTCACTGTCTCTGTTTTTCTCGGTCATGTCCAATTGTCTGTCGATAGGTTAGGGTACAAAAGCGTGACGCTTCACCTTATACCTCAATGTTGTCGTGAAATTGTTTTTTAGTATTGATCCATGTACATTATTATACACAATTACATAATTCATTGCATTTTGCTCTGTATAATATGTTTACACGGCATTGTAGCATTTTATTGTGTGGAAATGGCAACATTGAAATAAATGTTTCTACTATATACTAAAAAAATCCGGCATAGACATGAAGAACCTAATTTTGTCTACGGTAAAATCACAGCCGTTTGAGATGATTAGCGCCCTCAGTCGCTTTACAACAAGCGTGCAATGTACATAATCATTAACAAAAATCATGCTTGTTCCAGGCTGTCAGAACAGAATCATGCACTTGTTTATTTTCAAAGCCAAACTAATAATAAGAGCTTCTGCCACTTTCAACATGTGGAACTTTTCAGGGTGGTCGAAAAACTTGAGCAAGTTTCAAATCTTATTTAATTTTAGCAACTATTGCATGCAACAGCCGTCGGTTAAAATACAGGCGCAAGACCCGGTACCGTACCCATGCACAGACCAATCAACGGGCTGAGTCAGGCGTATGTTTGTTGTTTGTGTACTGTATTTCATACTTCATGTGCAGCCGGTACGTACCGTACTTGTGTGCATGCAGTATATACGTGCGGTCATCTGCAGATCGAACGGCAGTGGCACATAAATAATCCGATTTGAAAATTACCGGCAATATTCCTGACAAATTCAGCAAACATCACAACATGATCTGAGGGCTAGCTGCACTATGCATTAAGATAAGACGCTGAAAATGGCCGACTTTGGTTACGGACGAAGTGGTAGTTCGCTCAGGACTCGAGCTGAGAGACCACTTACGGACTCCAACAATGTCAGCGTGAAATACAGCTCCTCCACGCCGGCCGTCCGCGCCGCTAGCCCCGCGGGAAGAGGTCATTTCGGTTCCGCTGTTGGCGCCAGCTCTCGTGCCAGTAATGTCAGCAGCGCCGGTAGCGAGTCCATGCAGGGCCTGATGAACGAGTTTCGGGATCTTTACCAGAGTCGTCTGGAAAAACTTGAGGCTGAGGACGATGGGCATGAAGACACAACGAAGGTAAAAAAAATAACCTCAAAGAACTTTGTTAGCCTATGAACTTCAAGATATAATTTAAAAATGAAGAGGGACCAAGAATGTTGCAATGACGCCATGCAATATCTGAACACATACATGTACAAAGTCGATGGAGAGTCAAGACAATTAATTTCCTAACAAAATTGGAATTGTTTCTCGGTCCTACTTCTAGAACTACATGAACATTGTAAGTATTGATGCTCCGCTCATGCGGAGCATCATTCATAGGAGTATCTTAGCTGGAGTTACCCAGCCCTGAGTTTTATCATTGGGTTGTCTATAAAACTCAGGGCTGGGTAACTCCAGCTAGGAGTATCTCAGTCCAAAAGTCACGTCTTTTCAACATTTTTGCAATGACTGACCTTTATTGAGATATTGAGATGTAGTCCGAGTATAAACTAGGACTCTAAAAATCGCCTTTTTTAACATTTGGAGTAGTCCCACTAACTGGGGCGCTAGAACTCCTTTTTTGACTTGGGATGTTGGTCTGTTGTACTAGCTAGTACGACAGACCAACATCCCAAATGTCAAAAAAGGAGTTCTAGCGCCCCAGTTAGTGGGACTACATTTGGAGATGGTCGGGCGATAGCAAGACCATTCTAGGGGTAGAAAAAAGTGGCGTCAGGTTGCAACATTCTTTCCATGAAGAGAAAATATCATATTAAAATGTGGATATGCCCAACATAAGTTTTCATTTTAGAAGTTGTTTAGGGGTGGGGTTGGTGATTTTAACGTTTAAACGAAACCCTGATTAAAAAAAAAATCCACCACTTACAAGTTACATTGTGTAATTGTTTAAACAGAAAAAGCTTCGTATCCTACAGTCCTACATCAGTGACTTGACAGACCAGAATGATGTTCTTCTTAAAACTGTTGAGGATTTAGAAAGAGAAGCTAACGAGAGAGTAGGCCAACTGGAAGGGCAACTACAACAAACACAGATGGCAATCAAGGTTGGTAGTTGGTAGAGGTGGGAGAAATCGGAGATTTCAAAATCTGGTTATCCTAAGTTTTTTCAAACCGAATAAATGGCAGATCTGATTTCACCAGAAGCTAGAATTCAGCTCACACTCACAGTCATGTCAACAAAAAGTGACGTGTGAGGTGTTGATGAGGCAGCCTTCCACAATGATGATTGCATTAAGCTTGCGATATTCATTGACCACCTGGCCTTTAAATTAAGATAGTAGATATTTTGCCGGCGGTAATCCCGGCAAGCTAACGCTTACTTTCGCTCGTACCCCCCGCCCTGCAAACAGGACGCTGGGAAACTCTGATGAGCTTCACAGAATCTTGTGCAGGAAATTGCCTATGACCTATGTATAAAGCATTTGGCTGCAGCTGTTCGAGACCGCATTTAGACAATGTGCGCAAATGCTATCCGAAACTTCCCATAGAATTGCGCACATTCCATACCAGATGTGATTTCTGTTTCATTGCGGACCATGTGGACAAAATTTTGAGCGTCGCATAATACAATCCGACCGTTCGTGATTCGAAACGGAGCCTGGGCGAGTGACGGGAATTGTAAATTTACAACACAGATGAGTTTTACAGAATTTCCTACATTATCACGCTTTTCAAAGAGAAAAAAAACATCTCTAAACTGGAATAAAAGAGTAATGAATCAGTCTTAACGGCCGTTTCAAACCTTGCAGAGTCATGACCTTGATGACGCGTAGGTCACTGGTCACGCAAAATCCAACCAATCAGAGCGTGAATTTATCAGAGTATCCCAGCGTCCTGTTTGCAGGGCGGGGGGTACGAGCGAAACGCTTACTAAAAGTTTGCCGGCGGCAATCCCTATCAATAGAGGGCGCTGTACTCTCTTAGATAGGGCTGAATTATAAGATATATTAAATTACCAAAAATGATTGTGTAGCAACTGTGGTCTAGTGGATAAGCAACGGATCTCATGAGTGGGAAAACCCGGGTTCGATCCTGATCCCCGCTGGCTCTGGAGGAATTTTTTTAAAGGGAAATAAAGTCCGAAATTGTAAAATGGTCTGATTCCCATCTTGTGAATACGAAGTTACAACGATAATGTTGGCATGGAGCCAGACTAAAATTTGTTACCGGAAAATGTCTGAAGTACAAAAAAACAGTAACTGCGCATGTTCAGTGCATATCCGGCAAGCTAACGTTTACTAAAGGTTTGCCGTCTCCGGCTAAATATCCACTGCCCTAAATTAAACTTTGAAAAACCTCCAGAGTTGTAAATATTACCCCAAAAAATGGATATGAACTCTCTGACCAGACGAATGAGCAAGCTCTAGAGGATTGGTGGACCAAGAAGATTGCCTACACGGTAGACCCGTGAACGTGGCGTCAATAACAACGCCAGGCGTAACTGTGTTATAAAAACCTTTGGGCTGCTAAAAACCCATAAGATATTGAAATAAATAATGATAAATAAGAAATCTTTTTAAAAATTATAAATTTAGTTGTTCCTTTTATTTGTTCTGGCAATTGAATAACTGCAGGAAATCAATGTCAAGTCCCAGGACATTGACCATGAGCTGAGACTAGTTACTATACAGAAGAAGAATACTGAACAAACACTCCATGTAAGTATCATATTAATTTTTTTTGCATTTACATGGAGATGTGCCTCATAATTCAAGAGTGCATTACTTTTGCACTCAGAAAAAAAAATTCATCTGGAGGCCTTTTGTTTCTTCAGTATTTTGGTTTCATATACATGTAGGTCAGTGTTTCCCCTGCCTATCCAAACGTGAGGCGGCCCACCTCGCTACTTTCAGTGACCACCTTGCTCAATTTTTGCCAATATCACCACCTCGCTGTAAAGATTTGCAATAAGGAAATACTTATCGAAAAATTTACATTTTGTGTAATTTATGAGCGTTTTCCTTGACCTTTATGTATCAAGGACTCACAATTTGGATGTGTAGATGGAATCATCGCGCATTTTTGTGAGCACTGCATTCTTTTCAGTTTGCAGACTGCGTAAATTTTGTTTCAATCATCAATTTGAATTTTTACCACCTCGCTCAGTTCATTAGCCAGGGGAAACACTGATATAGGTACCCATGCTTTCGTTAACTTTCTAAGACAAACCTTTGCAGTCAGACATCCATCGTTTAATCACTTTGAGTAATTGCATCCTAATTGCATGCGGCAATTCAAAATATGTTTTTGCCCCAGCAATTTTACATGTTTTATGTCAAATTTCACCAACTGCATACAGTGTGCACATGTACAAAATGTACACGTAAGGCCAAAAAAAAAAAATTCTCCGGTTTCTGGTATGGAGCTTGCCCAAAAAGTGGTGCGGCGACGCGGCTTTTTTTTTTTTTACCTGATTTTTTTTGCTTCAAATGTCGGCTGATGACTGCAAATGGTGCCCGACTAAACTTAGTGCAAATATATGGGAGTCCAGAGAGGCCACATACAGCTTATTCTCGACCATAACCCAATCTAAAAACACGTTAAAATTGTGCAGCAGCAGGATTCCAGTCAAACCAGTGAGTTTGGTGGTTTTGAGACATCATCTTTCATTGAAAAAAACCTTTTTTATTTTGCCGACGCGCATGGCCACGGCGACGCGCGCGCATACCAGAAACCGGAGACTTTTTTTTTTTTGGCCTAAGTTAGCATTGAAAACCTGCAGGATTTTAAGAGAATACAGCACATCCAGGCACCATGTACAGAATCTACAACACATTTGTGAACAACGTCTTATTGTTTCCATTTAATAATAATAATAATAAAGTATTTGTAAAGCGCTTTTACAAGATACAAACGCTGTACAAGAGAGGACTAGGATGTTATAAATAAGAAACTTTTAAGACGTTTCTTGAAAATGGTGAGAGATGGGGCGTCCCCGATGTTGATGGGAATAGTGTTCCATAATTTGGGGCCTGCTATCGAAAAAGATTTGTCCCCAAGCGATTTTGAACCTGTAGGAATACAGAGAAGAAGTTTATCATTGGAAGATCTTAATCCCGGCCTGCCTGGTTGATACAAAGTGAGTAAGTCCCACAAGTAAGGAGGAGAAATACCATGCAGGCACTTGTACACCATCAACAGAACTTTGAATGATAGACGCTGCTGGATGGGCAACCAGCGAAGATTGGTGATGAGAGAAGTAGCATTTATTTTGCGTGCTGAATGGTCCCATCCAAGGGCAATTTACAACATATTGAAAATATTGCCCAAAAAATTGACCTCAACTTCCGTTCAGTCGATCACGCAGATAACAAATTTGGTAAATGCAAACATGGGAGTCTGTGACTAGACTAGTCAGTGTTTGGTACCAAAGACGTTCACAGAAAAAGTAAACTTGGACTGGCGAGACTTACAAATGTACACGCTCCATTGTAGTATTGCACTCCTGTTAAAATTTCACTTTAAATATATATCTTGTGGCTTTGATGAAGGATTTACAGCACCGCTTCGATCGTCAAAGAGAGGAAAATGAAGCGCTACGAGACGAGAACAGCGATCTGAACCACGATCTAACCATCGCAATCGGTCTGATTGGTCACGCGAGGGCGACAGGCAAGTGGGAAGTGAGTATCTACGAAATATTTTTGCATGATGCTGTGAAGACTGATGATAAGGCAAAATGCATTGACTATATTTGTTAGCTTTATCGGAGTCCAATCAGTTCAAAATTGCTGTTTTTAGAGGGAAGTGTACAAAAATAAGCTTAGAAAAAAATAAGTGTCTTTAACAAACAATAATCTTTCCAGATCCTTCATAGTCCAGGTGGTTTGGAGGATTTTGGACGAAGTTTGATACTGTTTGAAAATTTGCTATTACTCTCCTGCGTATACAGACATACATACAGTAAAGGATTTTGGATGATTCAAGAAAGTCAAACGTGTATCGGGCCTCACACTGAAACCAGCCTATAAAACCTATGAAACCTATATTTTTATTCTGCCTAATGCTAGGTTCACACATTCCCGACTTTAATAGTTGTGAATACAACCAGAATAAACCAAGAATTGAAATTGGTTCCCGAATCACCCCGACAATTTTCAACAGGTTCAAATTTGTCGGGGTGCTTCCTGATCTTTCACGATCTTTCACTGAACTAACAGAATCATCCCGAGGCAGCCAAGAACCATCCCGGATTTACTCAAGAATTGCTATTTATGGCGATTCGGCTTAAAAATCGGGAATGTGTGAACCTAGCATTACATTTTAACAATTTCCAAAGAAAAATTTTAAAAATTGATAATTAACGGCAAAATACATAAAACAACATTGTCAGTATACCTTTGAGATTTTTTTTACAAGTGTTCCAGAATTGGGCAGTTTGCATGACGTCTAGGCTTTAGGTAACTTTATCTTCATGTAGTATTGAGAACTTGAGGGAAGTAATTCGCTGTATTTCTGATACATTGTACATTTTGTACATTGTACCTCATGCAGACAAATTGCACCCTAAAAACCAACATATACATGTATCAATGTCCTTATTTTGGTACTTGGGAAATTGAAAAGTGGAATTTAGTATTATTAGCATGAGAAAAGTTATACAGCGCCAAGGTATTAAAATAACATTGTACAAACATTTGGTTTATATGCCAAATCAACATTAACCCTAACCACCCCAACTCCATCAAAATCCATCCCCCATTTTGGTGGATTTTGGGGGGCTTGGTCCTGAAGACCTGGCGTGACTAAATTTTGATGGAGTATGATGGACTTGGGCCTAATGGCCTGAAGCAGTGCTAGGGGTATCCGATTGATTTTGCCCAGCTTCCTGTACTGCTACATGTATTGTGATAAAAGCCATGTGTAGCAAGTCCATGAATGTCAACCAGTGCGTCAGTGGTGGATTCCATTATGTCATGTACAGTTTGGTATTGGACGCACAGTGATTGATGGATTTTGATGGACTTGGTCCAGTTCCTAGTAAAAGGTTAAAAGGTTTTAAAAAAACCTAAGACGTTAGGCCTATATCTGCACAGCATTGTCAAAATCCACATCACAATATTACATATCATGTGTATGCCACATGCAGAGGCAGACACAGGGTATTCAATTCCCAAACTTTAAAGGGAATATACAACATTTGCAAACATCGAAAAACAAAACTATCAAATATTTACGAAATACCTTACTAGGATGTTGATAAATGACAGTCTAAATCATCCTGTAAAATTATGGCACCTGGTGTGAAGTCATTTTCAAGAAAAGTGGTATTTTGTATAAATTTCCAACAATGGTCGGCCGACCACCGTTGGAAAAACCTAACTATTTTTCAACTACTGCTCCAAATTTACCATTTGTTCAGTCCAAATTTTGTTTGCTATTGGTTACACGTCATGAACAGGTGCAGACCAGCTAGACTAGTTCCCTTACCTTACAATTTTCCGGCAGCTATATAAATTGATCCATTTCATCTTTAGTGGAGTCAGGGAACCAAACTACTTGAACATATTTGTTTTGCTTGGTTTTTCCAGCATTTTGAACACAAAACTTCAAACATGTCAGTGAAACAATATTTGATCTATTATACTAACCCCTCAAATAGTTCATTTCTGAAAATTACAGCAAAAGCCAATGATGTACGGTACATTCCCTTTAATTTCCTTGTCAGTATACATGTACACTATTAATACAACAAAACAGCAAAAAGGTGTAGGGCCTATGTTTATTAAAAATAGCTCAACATTACTTACACAGTAGCGAAAAAAAAACTAATCATGAACTGGGCCTGTTGTTTATTAATTTTTTTTTTTACAGATTCTGAGGTGATAATCACTGCTATTTTTGTCACCTCATAAGATGGAATTTGCGTCAGGGTGATGTAAATCAATACAAAGTTTTGCCCTTCACCGATATATAAACATTATTTTTGTCTGTCGACCGTTTTGCAAATCATGGCTTGCCCTTGTTTTGTATTCCTTTTCAGTCATGATTTGCATAATTTGTTTTTCTCTGAAGCAGGCAGATGGTCCAAAACAAAATGCTAATTATCACCTGCAAAAAGATGAAATTCGGAGATAATTGATCAAAAGGGTCGTTCTGCCTGGTCTTTTCATAATCGCATCATAACTCTTCAGCGTGTGAGAGAGATATGTACATGTATTGTTACCATGGCTACAGGCTGCAGTAATTTGATCAAATCTGATATTATGCCTTTTGCAAAAATGACAGAAGTCCTTGCTTTCGGCAATTTATGCACTGGAGGTTGCACGCATTGAAATGCATCAACGATAGAAGTTGAGATACTGTTTACACAAGACGTACATGTCAAGCAGTATTGACAGTTTACTATGGGTTTCCTGAAATTGATTGAAATCTTTATATAATATAAATTCAACTAAGAATGCTGATTTTTGTTGTGGATCAATTTAGAACAGTTTTCTCTGTGATATAGACATTGCTTTTAGATTTGATGTTTTGCATTATTTGGATATTTCAAGTTAACTTTATTTGCAAGTTGCAGTTTTGAAAATTCTGATAGCCCTATTCTCTAGTTGACCCTATTTTTTTATGGGAAAATGAGAAAAAACACCCAAAACTACATGCAGACGCCTCCATATGATCGTCACAAACAAATTTGCAAAATACATGTACAAAAATTCCCCACCTACCTACCCTATTTTCGAATGCCATGTAATCGGAAGCAGAACTATTTTTTTTGGCCTAAGCATTCTAGTATATTGCAGGTACTTGAATTAGTTAATGCATGCAGTGCACAACCATAAAGATGTATACATAACCTGACATTTTAAACCTTGTAAAATATTTCTCTGAGTCCACAAGAGAAACATCAAAGAGAATTTATTGAGCCTGAAAAAAATCCCCGTAATTATCAAATTTCTTGAAAGTAGTATGGAACGATTTCTTTCACTGTGCAGTTGAAGTGATTTGTGAGAATCTAAAAAATGTAATTAGATAATTGTTTTCAGGCCAAAATTTAGTACGACAAATAACCACTGGATCACTATAAACTCAAATTATACATCAAAGTTGGCATGCTGCACTAAACAAACAAATAATAAACTCATCATTCGGTCAATCAGGAGCTTTTGTCCGCAATTACAAGGATGTGCACAGCTGTGCCTCAAAATGGCCTTTATGCAACGACCGGAATATATTATTGAATCTGTTCTGATGCTTTTGGCCTTGGTCGGCTAATGAAGTGTCCGTTGAGATGTACACGGATGGACTGTACATGTGCCAATCATTTGAAAGGTGTGAAAAAAAAAGATTCACAGGGCGTTTGCACTGTGCTGTATAAAGAGTAAGGCAGGGCTGTAATAAAGGAGTCTTAGGCCAAAAAAAAATAAATATTCGGTCTCTGGTCAGACCGAAGTTCCGGAATTGATGCGGCGACGCGGTTTTTTTGTTTTGTTTTTGGTGGCTTTTTTTTTTAAAGCTTGAATTGTACAGACAAGGTGGGTACTATTTTGTTTTTGTGTGTCCTCGTTATACATTGGTGTCCTCCATAATTTGCCTTGGTGCCCTTTATCATTTGCCTTGGTGCAATTTCCCCATTCCTTGGTGCTCCTTGGTACACAAATTTGAGGAGGTGCGGCAATAGAGGGCGCTGTTGTAGCTTCCGTGTTAATTTGAAGAAGAAAAAAAAGGTTGACGCGCATGATTAAAATCGACGCGTGCGCTGACCAGAGACCGAATTGTTTTTTTGGCCTTAAAGGAAGAGTATATCATTTGCAGCTGTCCGATATGAAACTGACAACATTATTGTTGAAAAGCTTACATGTTGTTAAGAAAGCAACGGCACTAAATTCCCTGTGAAATCATTTTTTTTCTGGTATGCTGTCATTTTGAAGAAAACAATAAAAGAAGGCCATTCCTTTAGATGCATTTTTGGAAATTTCTGTTAGTACATGTATGTAGTTCATTTTTGATTCACAGAAGCCGTGATTGGGTGCGCGCAAGTGTTGACATAATGCACACGTGTGTGCATTTGCTATAAGTGGTCTGTTCAGTGCGTGACATTGAGCAGATCGGCTGAATGAGAACGTGTCCCAGACGCTGATTTTGTGCACAATTCAAAACATGACTAGGCAACTTTTGAATTGGAATTGAGATCCAAGAAAATTGTTTTCTCGGAATATACAGCCTTCATTGAGCTAACACTTCATCAGGTTAGTTGTATTCAGCACCGTTCTTTCAATTTTGAGCACTTTTGTTGCTTCAAACGAAAAAAATGCACAAATGACAAATTTATTTATTTAGGCCTATATAGTTTTTATTTTAACTGGGTAGCCCGTTTAGTGGAATCCACTGATCTCCCATGGGTCCCAGTAAAAGAGGAGACAATGTGAAGAAATTACAGTTTTAGAATAATGTACCGGTAGGCCCTAGTCGGGAAGTACCCGATGTTCCCCAATACCTATGTTCCCCAATACCGATGTTCCCCAAAATCCTTAAGATTAGGGTAAGGATTTCGGGGAACATCGGAATTGGGGAACATCGGAATTAGGGAACATTGGTATTGGGGAACATATCGGTAGGTATGCACCCCATTAGTCACCATTTTTGTACTGCCCTAAAGCCGGCCTCAGGTCGACCCGCGATTTGTTTGCGCCACAACGGAACTGTCTGCATCAAGCAAAAAAATAATGCTCAGGTCACAAAACTGAGAAATCATGTGATTCTCTTGAACAAGTGGCATCCCGACGTAAAATAATCGCAACCATGCTCATGTCACCCTCGACGCGACGATCCACCACCATTCCACAGCATAGACAGTCATGTGACTTCTTTACTAATAAGGGAGTAAACATGTGTTTGGCCGGTTCGGCTCGAGCCATTATCAGCGCGCATTCACCTGATACAGTCTTAAATGTACTTGCAGTATTCCCATTCACAAATACCTTTTAGTCAAAAAGTCGACACAAGTCAAAAATTATGCTTTTCCAATGATTTTGTTGAACAATTTTATTTCATTTTTTAAACAACTCTCTAGCTATAGTATGGAATATATCCTCTCGCGAGTAGGTAAACAATCTCCTTATATGGTGATTGACGCGCGCGCGTGGTGCGTACTGCGTGATGTGGCGCAGAATGCGCGGAGCGCCACTGTAGTGTGCTGATTGGCTAAACAATTAAAAAGGATGATCTTGCTGCACACACGATCGCGTAGAAGTTGACATTTTTCTACTCTTGCGACTGTTAATTTTTTTGAGCCGACTAATTCCAATCGTCTTAATATCGTCGCAGTTATACTCAGGTCACAAAAAATCGGCGACTGAAATGTTCCCGACGGTCATATCTCAGGCACATCCCGAAAAGTCAGTCGCCGACTGATCTGTGTCGTTGCGAGGTCGACCTGAGGCCGGCTTAAAGCGCCCTGTTCATATTACTCCATCTGCTGACAAAAACCGCCTGAGCATCTTCATAGTTTTGTGGATGCCTCAGTTCCAGTACAATGCTAATAGGTTACATGGAACGCATGATGGTGTTCTGAAACAATGATGTTCAGTGTATTATTGAATTGCGATACGAGAATGCGGTGATAGAGCAAGAGCATCACAATATACAAATATTGAGTGGCTCAGCGTGGAATGGGAGGAATATTATCGCAAGGTAAAATCTGGACTTTTCCATTTCACGAGGCGAAGCCGAGTGAACTGGAAAAGTCCAGATTTTACCGAGCGATAATATTCCTCCCATTTCACAATTTAAAGCCACTCAATATTTGTTTTATGTAACTGACATATATAGATCCTTGTCATTTGGTATATTTGAACTTTTATTTCAACACGAAATTGGATGAAAATGTATTTCTCTCTTCCAAACCACCCCTTCACGAAAATGTTTGAACCCAATGTTGTAGCACTGGCTCTTTGGAACAATACGCGCAACGCACAATGTTGAACGCGCACACCAGCATGCATTTGCACACAAGTACCTTGTCATGATCCTAACTGTTCAATAGTATTTCCCATTCCCCATGGGCGGATAGTACTTTTTGAGCCCCGGCGTGAACGGGAGCAATAACAAGTGTCTCGTGATGTGAGTTCCATCAATCAAATGACAAGGATCTGTATGTCGGTTATATAATATCAACTATGTCTCGCATTTCTTGGTTTTGAATATTACTGTGACTACATTAACCATTTTTTTAAAAAAGAAGAAACATAAATTAAAAAGCCAAGATGAAATATTTAAAATCCACTGAGAAGGGCTGCACAGAATATCTCAAATATTTGATTATTCATGACACACATGATGAAACAGGAAACCAGATTCTCTTACACAATTGTGAGTTTAAAATGGAATTTGCAATTTCCTGAAATGCAAACCAACATTTCTGAAACGAAAAATCAGTGGCCCAAACAGAGGTAAATGTACATCAACAATAAATAAGAAACCTTTTTGTCCCCCCCCCCCCCCATAGTTTGGCAGGCTGGACGCCCTGCGAATTGTATCCAGAGACCAAATCCTGGGCCCCAAGCCCCAAGACATCCCCACAACGGACTCCATTCTGCAGAGCCACATAGAAGACTTGAAGTCACAGCTACGCCATCGGGATAACCTCATCCAGAAACTGCAGAATGACCTGAGGGGAAGCCGGGACACTCAGATGAGCTCAGAGGATGAGGTATATTTCAAGTCGAGGAATTCACAATTCGGGCGATTCACAATGCAGTGCGCCACCAAGATTTTGCCGTGGAGAGTCCATTTTTCAAGTTTACGGTGGACAGAACATGGCCCATTTGAACGAGTGTCAGTGGACAATTTGAGCTAATTTGTTAAGGATTGGGGCATAGCGTTCTGCCGCCTTTCAAAAAAACACCATATTGATAAAAAGAAAAGAAAAGGGCAGACATACTCGAATCACACGCTTACGAAACTAGTGAATAATTTCAAATGTCCCGCGCTGGGAATTCGTCAACCATCTCCCACAATGCACTGGGAAAAATGAACTCTCCGTGGCAAACTCTTGGTGGCGCACTGCATTGTGAATTGCCAGAATTCTCCTCTTATTTCTACATGTATCTCTGACATTGTTTGAAAACCTTTCATTGTATGCGTACTTTACCTATGGTATTTTAGGGCCATTTTAAATGTGTTTTTCCAGTACCATTGGTTGCCATTTTTTTTTTTGTACATAGTACGGTACTGCGTAAAGTACATGTATACAGCGCATCCCACAATACCCACAACTCTCTGTTGCGAGGCTCTAGCGTCGCCGCGGAAACACGTACCGCAATTATTTTTATACCATTTTAAAGCTTGGAATCTAATTTATCCCTAGCGAGTATTGGTGTGATATTTAAAAGAGTTTTTTTAATTATTCGTGTTCAAATAAAGGTATGTGGAAAATGAACTCAACCGATTTCAAGGAAAATGGATGATGCGGTACATCAGATGGAAACACGAGTCAACAAGCTGTTGAAATAACAAAAAGCAAACAGTTGATTTACATCTAAAACATATTGAACTTGAAACGAAGAGCAATATTGTGAATTTACAAAAGGTGTTGTTTACGTGGATCAAAAAGAAAAAAAAGAAACACGGAAAGTAAAAGGCAACGAAATTGTCACATCATAAACATAATGAAGCATTTCCACATTAGGAAAAAAGTGCATGATTGATTTTTCTTGGAAATGGTTGAGTTTGTTTTTGACATGCCTTTATTTGAACACAAATAATTTCCAAACCCTTACCAGGGACAAAGTTAAGATTCCAAGCTCTAAAATGATATATAAATAATGGTGGTATGTGTTTCCGCGACGACGTTAGAGCCTCACAAAAAAAGTTGCGTTTTTTGGGACGCGCTGCACATGCACATATTGGTGGACACCCGAACAAGTACAAGTAAACATACATACACTTTGAAGAAGACCTGTGCATTATTGCTTACTTACAAGTATTCCAGTCTTGTGTTTGGGGTACTTATTTTCACTCCCAGACATGCCAGAAAATATGAAAAATTAAAAAAACAAACAATTTTTTATCACCTGCTGACCCTAATCACACCCAAATTTTTTAGGGATGGTCAGGTTAAAGGGAATGTACAACATTTGCTTTTGACTTGCTTCACGTTTTGGGTTCGGAGATGCTGGAAAATCCAAGTAAATCAACCATATTCGTGTAGTCTGGTTCCCTGACCACACTTAAGATGAAACAGAACAATTTATAGACTTTGGGGAATGGAAAGGTCAAAGAATCAGTCTGGCAGGCTTGCACCCCTTCACAGGTGTGCAATCAGTTGCAAAGAAAATGCGGAATAACTAAATATGAAAACTTAGGAGCACTTTTTGAAAAAAGCCAGTTTTCTCCAATGCTGGTCGGCCGACCAGCGTTGGAAAAATACAAGTTTTCTTGAAAATGTCAGCACACCAGGAGCCACGATTTTACAGGATGCTTTGACTGTCATTCCCTAACAATCCAGTAAGATATTTCGTGATAATTTGATCACTTAGTTTTTTTATGTTTGCAAATGTTGTACATGTATCTTCCCTTTAACATGTTTAAGAGAAACACAATATTATGTTTGTTTCTTGGCCTAGGCAGATGATGATGGATGTGTTTCACGTACAAGATAATTCTAGACAACAATTTTTTTGTTTAAAGCTATAGTCCATCATTTGCAGCCATCCGAAAAAGTAACTGGTGTATTATTGGTGAAAAACATACTTGGTTGAATGATGTAGTAAGTGGACTAAACTCCCTGTGAAATTAATCTTTCTGGCAAGCTATCATTTTGAAGTAATCAACGAAAGAAGGCCTTTCCAACAATGCGTCTTTAGACGCACCGTAGGAAAATTTAAATTAGTAGTTCGTTTTGTTATTCGGCGCAGTGCGCGCAAGCATTGGCACGACGCACAGGCACGCGGGGTTGCTATAATTTGTCAGATCAGTGCGCGACATCGCGTATAGCTGCAATTCAAAACAATTCAAAACATGATTCAGCAACTTTTGATTTGAAATTGAGATCCGAGAATGCTGTTTTTCTCGGAATATACAGCTGAGGCTGAGCTAAAACTTCATCAGGTTAGTTGTTCAGTATCCTTCATTAGATTTTGAACACTTTTGTTGCTTCAAACGAACAAAATGCACAGTTACAAATTATGGACTATATCTTTAAAAATAGACTGCCTGGTGAGATATTAATGATGCACCCTGGGCAATGACGTACTTTCCCTGATATTTGAGCATAGTAAATGACAGCCCACATTGCCCACTCGGAGTATCTTTGTTACTCTGTATAGAATTAAAAATCAAGGCATTGTTACACACGTCATCGATAACCTTTCCTTCGGGCGGATTACTAATTACAAGCTCTAATTGCCCATTAAATTGCCTCAGACATTTCCTGTATGTCCGGTGCATTTAAAGGTAGAGTACATGTACATCATTTGCAGCTATCTAAAAAGTAACGGACAACATTATTGTTGAAAAGCTTACTTGGTATATAGAGATAGTAATGGGACTAAACTCCCTGTGAAATTATTCCTTCTGGCATGCTGTCATGTTCAAGAAAACAATAAAAAAAAAAAGGTCACTTCCAAAGATGAGTCTAAGACACATTTGTGGAAATTTCCGTTTGCAATTCATTTTTAATTCGGCAACTGGTGCGCGGAAGCGTTGACACGATGCACATGTGCGCGGTTGCTACAATTCGTTTGTTCAGTTCGGACATTGCATAGCTGCAATCGGCTGAGTGAGAACGTATTCCAGGCACTGATTTCAGGCACAATGCAAAACATGACTTTGAAATCAAATCAAGGGATCCTAGAATATTTTTTTGTTTTTGGAATATACAGCATTCACTGAGCTAAAACTTCATCAGCTTACATGTAGTTGTTTTAAGCACCCTTCTTTAGATTTTGAGCACTTTTGTTGCTTCACACAAAAAAAGACACAAAGGACAATTGACGTTCATGTACTCGACCTTTAATTATACACATATTTTCCATTAGTTTCCTCAAGTTGCCTCGACCTGCAAATACAAGTATGTACACGTACAATGCTTTCACAATCTGAAAATTAACATAATCTGAGAGTTTTTGGAGAAATGTGATGCATTTGTAACTCTGATATTTTGTTGAGGACAAATTAGTCTCTCAAAGAAACCCAAGATTGCTAACACTCTGCTTGGACAATACAACATTGTATGAACACTTTCTTCACAGCGGATGTGGTGCCTTAATTAGTGCTAAACAAATATTCTCAGTAGCCTGTACAATGTACATTGTATGTTTCATTAGTTTGCAACATATACAGCCTGTCTAAAAAAAAATGGTACAATCGAAAACAATTTTTTTTTTCAATATTAAATCTCAACATAAGTAAGTCGTTTTGAGCATCACATTAAAGAAAAAAGACCAGGCTTTCCAATACTTTTTGTTTCATCTCATTTGCTTTTGTCAATCCAGAGATAACTCCAGTTTACTGCGGAACACAAAAATTGAGTTTGTTTCTTTTGCCAAGTTGCAATCTTTTGTGAGCTTCAAGACAGCATGGCACAGTACTCGAAACAACTCTGCCCATGCATAAAAGTGGCACAAAATCGATTTTGGTGTATCGCACTAAATTGATTATATCTCTGAATTGACAAAAGCAAATAAGATCAAACAAACACTATTGGAAAGCCCAGTCTTTGTTCTTTAATATTATGCCAAGTACATGTAAGAATGACTTATTTTGAAATTTCATATTTAACCAATTTTTTTTCTGATTGTACCATTTTTTTTGGAGACAGGCTGTAGTTGTTACTGTTGGGTGTGATCAGTGAATCTTCGCTATTGGTCGATTGCACTGCTCTATCGGTTGAACGTGCTGAGCTATCGGTTGATTGCGATGCGCCATCGGTCGATCGTCCGTCTAATTCACGGCCCTTTCTAATTCATAGCTATTGGGGTTTTTTTTAATAAAGGAAGGAAAGTGTAAGTTTTCGTAAAGGAATCGACCCATCCTGTAAGTGCATTTCTGCGCGATCAAGCGACAGTGCAAATCCGTTGATTGTGCCCAACATAATGACTGAACTTTTGCATCGGTACAAATATACATGTATCGGTACTATTTCATGACCGTAATTGGGATAATGGCGTACATATGTACGAATGTACATGTAGTTGGAGCATTTACGCAGGCACAATATTTTTGTTGAACAATGGAAATGTTTGTTTTTTTAATTTCTGTAAAAAAAATATATGCATTGTCGAGCCCTGTTACGGGTATGTAGAGCCCTGTGACTAGTATGGTACGTCCATGTACGTGGCCCTATACAATCGTAACATTAAAAAAAAAGTAAAGTATAGTAAAGTAGTATACAATTGAGTGGCTCAGAGTAGAATGGGAGGAATATTATCGCAAGGTAAAATCTGGACTTTTCCATTTCACGAGGCGAAGCCGAGTGAACTGGAAAGGTCCAGATTTTACCGAGCGATAATATTCCTCCCATTTCACAATTTAAAGCCACTCAATATTTGTTTTATATAACTGACATAGATCCTTGTCATTTGTTATATTTGAACTTTTATTTCAATACAAAATTGGTGGAAATTGTATTTCTCTCATGCATGCATTTGCACACAAATACCGCGTCGTGGAACAAGAACGATCCTAACTGTTGAATAGTATTTCCCATTCCCCATGGGCGAATGGGACTTTTTGAGCCCCGGCGTGAATGGGAGCAATAACGAATGTCACGTGGTGTGAGTTCCACCAATCAAATGACAAGGATCTGTATGTCAGTTACCGGTATATAATAAAGTCTGTCTAGAGCCAATGTGTGTTTATCTCCGGTTCCAGTAGCATGAAAGGACTGAGATTATTTCTACTCCTCCTGGATGGGATGCTAGTCCATTGCATGTTACTCCCCAGCTAATGCCGGTACCCGTTTATACTCCTTGATTGAGAGTGGCAAGTGGGGGTGAAGTGGCTTGCCCAAGGACACAACATATGGCCAGCAGCTGGATTGGAACCCCTGACCTTCTGATTATGACTGAGTCATGAACCCTAACCACTAGGCTACATTCCCCACTGCAGTAACCCCCCTTCCCCCCCCCCCCAAAAAAAAACACACCCCAAAATGGCATTGGGTACATGTAGGTGTCATTGTCTGATTGTGTCATCGCATGTAGTATGGATGTCGGTTGATTCAGGAAGTTTCAGTAAAACAGAAATGCTCAGGAAGTACAAATGTACATGTTAGCGTTCTTGTTATTGTTAAAGGGAAAATACAACATTTGCAAACATCAAAAAATAAAACTACCAAATCTTTTTGAAATACCTTGCTGGACTGTTAGTGAATGACAGTGTAAAGCATCCTGTAAAATCATGGCACCTGGTATATACTGTCATTTTCAAGAAAAGTGGTATTTTTGTATCAATTTCCAACGCTGGTCGGCCGACCAGCGTTGGAAAACACTGGCTTTTTTTTCAAATACTGGCCCCAATTGACCATCGCACTTGTTTGCAATCGATTACACACCTATGAACGGGTACAAGCCAGCTAGACTGGTTCCCTGACCTTACAATTCCCCAATGTATGTAAACTGCTCTGTTTCTTCTTATATGGAGTCAGGGAAACCAGACTACAGGAAAATGATTGTTTTTCTTGGTTTTTATAGCATTTTCGAACCCAAAACCTCAAAAAAGTCAGTGTAACTATATTTGCTATATATTTCCAACCCCCCAATTCCATCCATTTCTGAAAATTACAGCAAAAGCAAATGATGTATATTCCCTTTAACGATAAAAATAACCAATTCCTATGAACAGACAAGGATGTAGAAGTTACACAAGTGGTTTTTCATGCTTGATTTCCAAACGCACCTGTGACAAGGAGAGAACTTGACCTACATGTACGTGTATAGCGTAAGTGCATTTATACCGTTAGGGGTGTGCATTTACGGGTAGTACAAGAACCGGGTACCCGATTAAAAAAACATGGGTACCCGTGTACAGGTTCGCACAATAAAACTACTGCATCGGTGTATCAAGACAGCTACATGTAGATACAAGTGTGTACAGCGAGCTTTATACATGTAGCTTTATGGTGTAAACTGCAGCTACGGCGAGCGTCATAAATGAGAAATATGTTTTGTTCTCCCCTAGTGGCCTGGTTTTTATCTTGAAAATTCCCCACAAAATGACTTCAAAACCTTTCTTTTTCATTGCCTGAGAAGTTACTTAGTAATTTGTAAAGTTGGTTACCCGATCCCGTAATCTGGAACCGGTTCCTGACATCAACGGTCGGGTACTCAGGTACCCGGTTCCGATGCACAGCCCTAATTACCGTCATGTATTTAGAAATGATAAGAAACGCCAAAGTCAGTCGACACTCAAGGCCCATTACAGTTGCGACATCATAATAGTGTATACACAATGTGTATGCCCTACAACAATGTATTACATTATGAAACATCATGGCTAAGGCCTACAAACTTAAGAAGATTGATAAGTATATAACAGAAATTGGATAAAAACAAACCATTTACCCTAGCCGCCCTGAATCCTTCAAATCCTCTTTGCCAAAGTGAAGGAATTTGGAGGATTGAGGTTACATGGCAAAAATGCGTTACTGATTTCGTAGGATGCACTTTGTAAAGGTCTTGGCCCGGACCTTTTGTTGTTTTCGCTCAGCCATGCATAAATATAGGCCTGGATTATCAGATTATGCTTGAAATCCTCCATACTGCTCCAGGTTGTCACTGGCCAAGCCTCAACATATTGACAGTCACTGCTGCAGGATTTTGCAGGATTCAGGCAGTGGTCACCCCTCCACGGACCATATTCAAGAAATAATGGAGGAATTTGCAGGATTGAGGCTACATCCTGGCAAAAAGTCCTAGGGAGTTAGGGTTAATTTATAATTTAATGTAAAAACCAACATTTTATTTCATGTTGTAGATTGCACGTAGAGGCACAGTGCTGGACTCCACAAAGACGACACTGTCCACGATTCACGACCGCGAGCAGCAGCGCATGGTCAGCGAAACCGACAAGGACATCACGATCATGAAACTGAAGTCAACGCTGCGACAGGCCGAGCAGAGTAGGCACGACGCAGTGGAAGAGGTATTCTTATCGTCAACGTTACATTCTATATTACCCTGCTAAGGCCTGGGCACTCAACACTGTTTCGACGGACTCGACTACATCCATGGGAATGGCCTTCAACACAAAACCAAAGAATAACTCACACATTTTTTTTTTTTAAATACTATGTGTTGTGTTGTAGTACTATTATCTATATAATCAAAGCACATTACATAAATCTTTTGCAAACTATGACTATTTCCAATGTTTGTAAGCAAAAGAAAGGACCATACATTATACAAATATAACATGGTTTGAGGGTGGACAGTCAATATTGGCTCCCCGAGGTATTGGAAGTTGACAAACTAGTTCCCGAGGCGAAGCCGAGGAAACTAGTTTGTCAACTTCCAATACCGAGGGGAGCTAATATCGACTGTCCACCCGAAATAAACCATGTTATATTTGTTTTACTATACCTCATACATATTCAGTTGCCGAATTTTGTTTTATTATGATGCACCTAAAACAAAATTAGGGGAAACTTGTACAGCTCACCAAAAGAATATTATTGCTCAACTTCAATTACTAGTTCGGTTCGTTTACAATATAATACAGTTACTACAGTTGTAAATACAGTTGTTTGCAGTGTGTACAACTTTCTTTTGTACAGGAGACATCTTTACACGGTCTATAAATTTTCTCCAGTACGGCATCATTGAGCTCTGGAAATTAACATTTATGCGAACTGTGCAACCATGCATCTCTCCTAGGCGATGTTCGCGCGTGCGTACTGCACCCGTGCGACAGTTCCTCGATTGCTCTGTAAAGCGCATGCGTAGTAGACTGTCGCATGGGTAACCCATGCGACAGTCTACTACGAATGCGTATTTACATGTACAATGTGCGTGAATCCTCGTGCGTGCGTTTGGTAAACAGCAAGAATAACATCTGGCACGTGATGGTGAATTGACCAGTGAAAGTTCGGCTCTCGATCATGAATATGTATGAGGTATAGTAATATCTAGTGCGACAGGCTCATATTTTTTCTCTTGTCCTTCTAGATGGCCGGCAAAGAACAGAACATTGACCAGTTCCGTTCCTTAGTCAACGAGCTGCAAAATGAGCTGGTGGTACGAGAATCGGAGGTGAGATTCAATCCCAAAGGTTCATCCAATTTTAACAATCGTGCTTATCCTGTCTGATAAAACTGATAAATTTGATGTCAGATCGAAAGGACAGGAAAATGTGGAACTTTGGACCCCTGAAATTTTAGAATGAACCATATCCTAAACATACATGTGTACAACATTTTATGATTATTCACATCAAGGTAATTTCATTTGTTTTAATTTTTATTTTAATTGCAGAATGCCAGCCATATGCAGACCATTGCACTCTTGAAGGAAAAACAACGGCAATCCTTTGATCAGGTAAAATTGCAATGAGGTTTTCAAAAAGATATGCTTTGAACATGTCGCCAACACGAATGGCCATGTCGCCAACGAACGAACAGGCAGGCTATCCAATCCTACATGTACATGTACATGTATGTCAGTAGTATCCCACTTGCAGGCATGCAACTTTTCCTCGGATCAGCTGATTTCCTCTTTTTGTACTTCCAATGTGTGCCATTGAAAATAGAAAAACACTGTACAAAGTCTGGGAAAGATTTTAATTTCCTCTTTTTTGTGACTTCCCAGTTGCATGCCTGCACTTGGACAATGTCTCAATCTGTGGGAGTGTGGCCTAGTGGTTAGAGTTTGTGACTCGTGATCAGAGGGTCAGGGGTTCGAATCCAGCAGGTTGCCATATGTTGTGTCCTTGGGCAAGCCACTTCACCCCCACTTGCCTCTCTCTTCACCCAGGTGTATAAAATGGGTACCGGCATTAGCCGGGAAGTAACCTGCATAGGACTGGCGTCACATCCAGGGGGAAAGAGAAATAATCTCAGTCATTTCATGGCAACGAAACCAACAAACACCGGCCTGATGGGCCATATTGACTCGTGACAGACTTAACTTTTTTTTTTACTCTATTCATGGAATGCGATTCAGAAGACATAAACCAATATTGCCATGTGGCCAGGGATTGCTCCCAAAGTCACTCTGCAACTTCAGAAATCTTGGAAATGGCAACGAGGCATCACTCTGAGAGGATATGGCTCTTACAATTCATTATGCAAACTGCAAAAGTCAAACATTTTCAAATGCATTATTTTTATGTTGATGTGTCTCCAGGTGTCTCATTCGGAGCAGCGAATCAAAACCCTGGAGGCAGAGCTGAGGCAGTCACATGACCAGCGGAGGAAAACCATAGATGAGGTAAAGTGAAAAATTAAGTTTGGGTTCCCCTGTATCCCATATATCAATAAAATAAACATGGTTTACTACTTTGATATTCACACTCCGAAAAGCAGACTTCAATGTTACTTGCATACCTTGCATAATCTCACTCAACAATCACCAAATAATATGCAAGAATATACACTCAACCAAAAAGAAAGTCCCCCCCCCTTCCAATACTTTTTGTCTAACTCAAAAACTACTGAGCACCTCTCGCTCAAATAACGACTAATCAGCACAGAAATTCAATAGCAATCCAGCCATACTGTTTATTTGGCCCAAAACGGTAATAATGTGTACGAATTTATAAAATTTACGACAAATGATACCGAAAACAGTTGCACTTTTGTATACGTGCATGTTGCGGCTCAAACTCACCTTGCAAGTGTACAAAAGTGCAACTTTTTTTTCGGTACCCCTTGCCATAAATTGCATCATTTAGTACACATTATCACTGTTATCGGCCCAAAAAAAAGAGTATGGCTGGATTGCTAAGGAATTTCTGTACTGATCAGTCACAATTTGAGCAAGATGTGCCCATAGTTTTTGAGTTGGACCAAAAAGTATTAAGGGGGGGACTTTCTTTTTTGGTTGAGTGTAGGTGGCACTGCACTGTGTGCATTTTTCAAGAGACCTCCAGTGTTTTCCTCAGTGGTCCAATGGTTACGGTGTTCAACTCACAAGCAATGGTACATGGGTTGGAACCTTGACAGGGAACATGCTGCTTGTGTTCTTGGGCAAGACACTTTACTATAATTGCCTCTCTCTACCCAGGAGTATAAATGGGTACCTGTGAAGGCAGAGACCAGATTGCACTGATCTGCAGAAAAGTGGTCTTGTGGCCTGCGCCGAAATTTCACAGTTAACCTTAGCACACGATTTTTTTGCTTACAGAGCCTCCATCTATTTCATGGAGACCGTAAGCATAAGCACAGCAAAAGGCCGCTTACTTCAGAGGAAAATTTTGCTTAACTTAGTTACATAACAATAGAAATCTCCATGCACGCGCGACTCCGTTGGCACGTCCACGCCATGAAATAGTGCTTAAGGTTAGCAAATTTTTCTGCTATACTAAGCACCACTTTTCCACTAACTGCTAAGCAGCGCTGATAAATTGGGCCCTGATGAACAGGGGTAATAATTGTGAAGTGCTTTGAGATCTTCAATGGTATAAATGCGCTGTATACAGTGGCGTCACCAGACTTTTCAGTCTGGGGGGGCACAGGGGGGGCACCAGCATTTGATGGGGGGGGGGGGCACTTAGGTGGATAAGGATCGCCGTCCTGGGGAGGGGTCCCTCCCCTTTGGAAAATTTTCGCATACGGAGGATGGGCTAGATGCAAAATGGTGCCACATTTGATGCTAAATTCGATCTGAAGATATCTCCAGAAATTGCTATTTTTGAGGTAATGATTTTAACAACGCGCAGAATTTTGCAGAGGATAGGGGGGCACCAGCATTTGATGGGGGGCACTTAGGTGGATACGGATCGTCGTCCTGGGGGAGGGGTCTAAGGGGAGGGGGTACCCCCCTCCCCTTTGGAAAATTTTCGCATACGGAGGATGGGCTATATGCAAAATGGTGCCACATTTGATGCTAAATTCGATCTGAAGATATCTCCAGAAATTGCTTTTTTTGAGGTTATGATTTTAACAACGCGCAGAATTTTGCAGAGGATAGGGGGGCACTAGCATTTGATGGGGGGGCACTCGGGGGGGGGGGGGGGCACTAGGTTTTCCAGGGGGGGGGCACGTGCCCCCCTGGCCCCCCCTTGGCAACGCCACTGGCTGTATACGAATTACATTATTATTAGTATTATTTTAGTGTGTGGGACACACTAGGAAAGGAACAAACTGCTTGTCTGTATTGTAAATGTCACTAAATTGAGACTGTTTAAGGAGTACTTGTGCACAGAATCAACATTGATTTTTTTTTTTTTGTGTACCCTGTTTTGTCTTTAAATTATTAGATTGGTGGTCTTCAGTCGAGACTGAGGGACAAGCAGCTCTCATCCCAGGACAGCCACCAAGTTTTGAAACAAGAGGTTTGGATTTCACATTAGTCTCTACATTTCACTTTGTGGTGTAGGCTGTGGCAACTCAACAAATTATGGAACTTAAAGGGAAGATACAACATTTGCAAACATCACAAAACAAAATGATCAAACTATCACAAAATACCTTACTGGATTGCAAGGGAATGACAGTCTAAAGCATCCTGTAAAATCGTGGCTCCTGTTGTGTTAACATTTTCAAGAAAAATTGTATTTATCCCAAAAAAATGTTTTTTTCCCTTCAAAAACTGCTTCTAAATTATCATATTTAGTTATTCCGCGTTTTTCTTTGCAATTGATTGCACAACTGTGAAGGGGTACAAGCCTGCTAGACTGATTCCCTGACTTTACAATTCCCCAAAGTCTATAAATTTTTCGTTTCATCTTAAGTGGGGTCAGGGACCCAGACTACAAGAACATGATTGGTTTTCTTGGTTTTTCCAGCATCTACAAGTCCAAAACGTGAAACAATTAGTCATTTTAACAACATTTGCTGTAGCATACTCATCCTCTAAATACATTTATTTCTGAAAATTGCAGCAAAAGCAAATGTTGTACATTCCCTTTAATTCGTCCAGGAGTCACAATTCTGTTAAGAATCTATTCCCATTATCCATGCTCCCCAAAAAGGAAAAACTACCCCATTGAATCACTAATATGAGGTCATTAACAGATGTAAAGGCTCTCACAGACAAATTTCTCACAACCCAAACTTTTCTTCAAAAGTTACAGTTTTCACAGGCGAAACAGATCAACTTGCTCTGTGACGAACCACACACTATTGAAAAGCTGTATGGAGCCCTTTGCTGTCCAATTGTTCCACTCATGTTGAAATCGCCATGTCTTCACACTTGTCAGTTGAACTTGGCATTGACGCCAAGGGAACTACTATGCTTTTTTTTCAGAGTGTCTATTCCTTCAAAAAAAAAGTAAAGCATGATTCCAATTCAGAGTTTGGAATTGATTCTATTTAATTCTGCTGCGGATTCACTCAAGGCTATATACATGTAGTGGGCAGACATGTGAAATATTTGGGGGAATCGTGCCTTTGATGATACAAACATGGCATTTGGCACACAGTCAGAGTACGCCTTAATAAAGATATTTGGCTATAGGGCCATCGCAGATTTGTCCTTTGAAAAAATAGTGGTAGAGTAATAAGCAATTTTCAAAATGGCTGCCATTGCTTGTTATTCTACCTTTATGTTTTTTTAAGGACAAATTTGCAATGGCTCTATAGCCAAATATCTTTCTCGTGACATACTCTGACTGTGTGTGCAAAATTCCATGCTTGTCTCGTCAAAGGCACAATCTCATCACCCATACTAATAGTGGTGTGTGGTCATTCATGTAAAGTGTGGATAACTTTGTATAAATGTTCTACTCGAAACCTTGTAATAAGCCATTTGCGAGTTAAATTTGAATAAAATCTGGAGCGCTGACTTAATCCAATGCTTTGCACGCTTTAACTTTGCATTCTCCCAACCAAAGATAATGTTACTATGTCACGTGATTAGGGGCAAGCCTAATGCTTAAGCCTTAGCAACCCCCAGCTCCAGCATGGTCTGGTGTCTTTGTGCCATTCACACTCATTGTAAACAATGTATTGGTGCTGAGCGTCTCTTGCGTATTTGTGCAAGAGCTTGCCCCGAATCATGTGATAAGCAACAGTGTCTTTGGTCTGGAGAATTCAAAGTTAAAATGTGCCAAGCATTCTGAGCCAATCAGTGTAACAGATGTTTTTCAAATTTAAATCTCAAAGGGTATAGGTCAATCGCACATGGCTTATTGATAACCTTTTTTTTTTATTGTAAAAGGACTTTCATCTGGACATGACCAAATATTTAGTTGTTTGGGGGTTGCTAGCATAAGGCTTGCCCCGAATCACGTGATATAGTAACAGAATCTTTGGTCGGGAGAATGCAAACAATATCAAACAACTAAAGGTCTAAAGTTTCAAAGGTCTAGGTCTCAGATAAATCTACCGGTATATAATGTCTTACATTTATGGAGAAAACCCTGTTTGTTTCATTTGGCCTGAACAGCAATTTTGCCGCGCCCATACGCATTTCCTGCAGTGAATATTAAAAGCCATAGAATTTTGAGCAAATCTGTCAACATAAGAATAGTGTGGCACGAAATGCATATCACAAATAACAAATTCACCGTTTGATATCAGGTTCCAAGCTAGTTTAAGACTTACACACATGAGGATCCAAGCGTGCACGTTTGAGGGAAAATTTTTGAACAGAACCATGTGATTTGAGAATGTCGAATAAAGACAAGCGCACCAAAGGCCTGAGTTTTGAGGACCAACAATTTGTAATTGTCAAAATTTACAGAAATTAAATACATTTTTTCTTGGCTCAGAATTTCATGTTAATGTTTTATATTAATTTTGTGAGTCAGTTTTACTTTGCTTGAAAGTTTGTTAGTAAGATAGGTAAAAGTCATCCACGTTTTTATTGTCTTGGTTTTCCCGTCAGCTTTCCAGACGAGATGAGACCATTCAGCAGCTCAGGAAGGACGTTCTGAGTCTACAGGAACGCCATGATAACACGCTGTCAGAGGTAGAAAGAAAATAATGCTTTCCGATTAAATGCACAAACACCTGCTGTTTGTGCTATTTCAGTTGCTGTTTCAGCTGGTTTACTTTTTGGCACCAACATTTTCCTGGGCTTTTGTTTTAATATTGTGGATGTGCGTAATCATCTTTGAAATTTGCAAAATGTGAAGTGTGGTGTGTTTGTCTGCTGTTGTGGTGTGTGATGCAACGTTTGCTGTTAATTTTTTTGTTGATAGCTCATTGTCTATGATTTACCACCACTTATTGAAAGTCGATACTTCTGGAAAACAAAAGTTTCAGAGCTGCAAATGAAGATCTCACATTGCTTACCCTTTGGAGTGAAAATCTTGAAAAAAAATTAACAATTTCTGTGGAATCTTGATAAAAACAAACTAATATTGGACATTCACTGTCTTATTAATGCTTAGAGCTGTCTTAACACTCAAATCTATGATTTACCACCACTTATTGAAAGTCGATACTTCTGGAAAACAAAAGTTTCAGAGCTGCAAATGAAGATCTCACATTGCTTACCCTTTGGAGTGAAAATCTTGAAAAAAAATTAACAATTTCTGTGGAATCTTGATAAAAACAAACTAATATTGGACATTCACTGTCTTATTAATGCTTAGAGCTGTCTTAACACTCAAGGGCGGATCCAGAACACAATTTTTTTGGGGGGGGCCAAAAAAATTGTTGGTCTCCCAAAAAAGTGGGCCCAAAAAAATACGGCGTGGGGTTCGGGGCCCGCTTAAGGGCCCCGAAAAATTTTTGGATTCTAGATGCTCTGTGGTGCGATCTGAGGCAATTTCTGACCACTTTAGCCAATGTTTTTTTGAGGAAAAGATGTTGGTGTACTCATTGCCAGCCTTTATTGCGATGTCACATAAAAATAAAAAAATTGGTTTCGTTTTGGGAGGGGGGGGGGATCCGCCCTTGTTAACACTTACCAATTGAACGATATGTTTCTAACACTAACTATGCACACGTTTCGGTCAGTCGGACACTCGCAAGAGAAGACTGGAAACTTTACAACAACAGGTGGAGAGGCAAACTAAAGAGGTACATTGACAAAAACAATGCTGATTTTATAAAGGGGCCTTTAATCTTCTTAAACTTTGTACGCTCACATTTCCATGGGCCTTATTCACGAGTTGGCCATTTTTGTCGAGTTCCCTGAATGTATTTCATTAATTGTTAACTGTTGAATGGGATGGCGCCAGACTATTTATGCAGACACAATGCAGCCTTATTTTACTATCATTTTTTTTAATATGGCTTTAAACATTAGGGAATGTTTAATTACAAATGTTAAATTATTCATTGAAGCAGACTGGAATTTATTACAAATGAATTTGCTTTCATTTCTCTTCACAAGTTCCAAAAATTTAGATTTTACCTAACTTTCAATTCAATATGGCCGACTCGTGAATAAGGCCCATGATAAAAGATATGGCTTCATGACTTGCTAATTTCATGTTCACTTAAGTGAACTTCCATGAACCAAACTCAACATTTTTTTTAGCAATGGTAATACTATATTTTTTGGAAGTAGAGGTCTGATTTTTTAATTTAAATTTCTTTCATCAATTCATATTTTACAATGTGTTGTGTATAGCACATATACTTGCTTCTTTTTTGCCTCATAAAAGCCAAATAGGGAGTTAATAGGTCTCTCTCATGTGACGTCATGTCCTACAGACCAGCCACGTGCATCGGCATTTTGAGCGTCAACTTGCATAACGCGCATTGGCTGCGTCGTATTTCAAACATATTTCGAGCAACCGGCGCACGTGTGTGGAACATTTTCAACACTGCGCAATGTGTGCTTGATTGCGTAAAATACGCAGTTGCAGTTCTCCTACAGAGATGCCTTAGTGACCGTCTTTTGAGGGAGACCTATCAGCAAAATCCAGTCGGAAAGCCAAGTATTTCTGAAATACAGGAGCCTGTTGCAAATCCTTTACGTACTGTCCAGAAATTCTCATACCCAAAATGAGTGCTGTTTTTTTATGTCAACTTGCATGCTAATGTGGAAAAGTCTTTTTTATTTTTTAATCATGTTTTGTTTTGCACCAAAAGACTAATCCCATGCGGTGCACTGTTTATTTCTCTGTGTCACTTTTTATAATCTCCTCTCTGCACATAACCAGTTTGAAGCACAGCAACGAAATATCAGCAGTCTGCAAGATCAGATGGAAAAGAAAGCCACACAGGTACAAGCGGCTGGAGTAGGAGACTAACTGGCAACTCTGTTAGTCAGGCTCCCTGATGGGTGCACCAAAGTATTGAAATTCCAATAGACACCAGTGCTAAATACCCATACTTCAAAATTCTTTAAAAAATACTCAGAACTCTCACAGGTATTTAGGCTGCACAGAAAAATGATGATCAACATGTCATCTTTCATTTTCTTGGTGGGTTGACCAATGACTTTTCAAGAAATTCTCAGCCAAAGAAGACGACCCCTAAAACAAGTGATGTTTCCCAAAGTGGAAAGGTAGCCATCTTGAAAATGGATCCATCCACAACATGGCTAAATAGTGCCACTTTCAGGCCCGATTGCATCCAAAATGTTCTGAGTTGGAAGCCCCATGTCCGGGCCAGAGGTGTATTGCCATATCTCTTCAATTTCCCAATTCCGTGGCTCTCAGAACTCTCTAATATAGAATATTTTGTGGGTATAACTTTTATTCATGAGCTCGGCGGACGAATATTTGGCCTATTTACTTGTGTGCACCCTCATGCCGCTAATAGAAAAATAAAGTTAATTAAAATTGGAACTTTTGCCTGTACTTTTTTTTTCAAATCAAAAACTTAAGATTGGTTTTCCAAAATGTGAGAAAAATGAAACTAACGCTGACTAACTACAAAAAAAAGTTTTGTGATAATTCTAACAGTTTATAAAATGTAATCAAATTGAAACATAGGGTCAGAAACTATTTTTAAAAAAAATACAGAATTTGTTTTTTCCCCCAACAGTTACAAAAGCTGAATTTCATCCTCATTTTCATTATTGTTTGGCATAGTGCACATTTTTTTTTGCATTTTTGTTTGTTTGTTGTGGCATGATATAATTTCATGTTGTGATGTGTGAATTTGCAGATCATACATAAATCCGCAATTGTGATTTGTTCTTTCTCGTTTTCATGGTGGTACATATCCATACATGTATTAACTAAATAAATAAGAATGGACCTCTTTATATTTTTAAATAAATATTAAATATTTTACTTTAGAGTGAAGTTTCTTATTTAGATGAAATTTATCTCATGTCAAATTGGTAAGGCCTGGGAAATCAACCACACAAAAAGAGCGATACAATCTAGACAAATTCTGAGCCACACAAGTTTCATGGGGCCGATTTCATGAAACTCTTCTTTTCTTACGCCTCCTCTTAGGATTTAAGACCTGTCTTTGCTCTGAGATGAAAATCTTGCTCAGATGCGTCCCAAGACCGATTTTAAAAAACACCATCGTAAGCAAGACAATCTACATTGCAAATTTGACGACTGTGTCATGTTTGTTTTTTCCACTTGATGAAACGGTTGTTGAAAAGAAATGCACAAAAACATACATACTGAAATTTGTATCATTGTGGAGACATTTCTTTGTTCTCGTGTAGTAAAGTTTTCGAGTTTGAAAGTGTCGTTTCAAAATGCGCTTATTTTAACCAGAATTAATTTCCTTGGCTGAAATTTGGATTAATGTCCCTTTTCTAAAACTCTTCCATTTGCGACAGAGCAACCCACCTTGGAAATTCCTAATTTTTGAGTGAAATCCATATATCTATTTCGTGAAAACCTTGTGGAGACATATTCATCTATAGAAATTGCCCTTTGGAGACGTATACAATCTCAGTTTGTTCCTTATTGTATGCATGTCTCCAGAGGGCACGGTGTATCAGATCCTAATTGCCCGCACGTGTGGTAGAGCTCGAACTTTGGCCTGAAAAATGTCTCTGCTTATAAAATTTCAAATGTACAGTACACAAGACATCTTTTTATTGTTACTCTTATGACTAAGTGATTTTCTCCCCAGCTCATAACTCTATTTTCGACAGGAATATTTTCATGTTACAAGTCGACTAGGTGTAGGCCTTTACTTATATTTTGTAAGTTATAAATACGTTTATCAAACTACCCCTGTGTCAGAAATCTTTTCAAATTGGTTTCTACAGCTGGTGTTAAAATTAGCTACAGAATCTCAAAACTGTAGCCCTAGGCCGACACTTGTCTTTAACGAGAAGACACTGCAAAAGTTTCCAGGCGATATGCAAATTAATGCACGTATTCATGAGATAAGATGGCCCTCAGACTGATCTTAAATTAAGACGAGTTCAGCCACGTTGCTAAGGAAATTAAGACATGATGAATAATAATAATAATAATAATAATATATAGCGCTTTATACCAAGGTCTCAAAGCGCTTCACAATTATTACCCCTGTTCATCAGGCCATGAGACCAGTTTCTGCAGCAGCTCAAGATCAGCGCAATCTGGTCTCTACCTTCACAGGTACCCATTTATACTCCTGGGTGGAGAGAGGCAATTGTAGAAAAGCGTCTTGCCCAAGAACACAAGCACCATGTTCCCCATCGGCAAGTGAGCCGAACACCGTAACCATTGGACCACAACGCTTAATGAATAGATCTTAATGTTGGTGAAAACGATCCAAGGGCGAGTCGCGAGTTAAGACGAGTTACCCAAGACGCGTCTAAGCGTTTCGTGAAATCGGCCCCTGTACTCGCATCATTTCTAACGATCCATAATTTGAAAAGTATCAACATGCATTCTGGGTATGTGAGATTATACGGTCAACATTTTGTAAACTGGCTGTTGCTAAGCAACTTTATGAGCTGAGCAGAAATCAGCGAGGAGCCAGTCACAAGCTGTACACTTTAAAGTGTATTCTGGCTGGTAAGCTGTTTTTTTTCGCTAACCAAATTTTGTGTCTGCTCGGTAAATTCATGTGCTAACTAATTGAATTCTTTCGAAAGATTGACACCTTTAATATCAAAAACAACCTTTGGCCTCCTTGCCCTCAGCTCCAAAAGAACGAGGACGAGATGCGCAACCTGGAGGCGGACTTGGCCGCGGTCAGCCGTCAACTCCAGGGGGCGCTAGATGAGGCATCCATGAAGGAGCGCACCATCAAGGAGTTACACCGTGACCTGAGTCAGAGCCAGGGCCAGTGCGGCGAGCTGCGGGCCCAGGTCGAGAAACTCAGTAGACAGGTGGCCATGCTGTCGGTGGCCTCCCAGGACACCCGGAATGCACTGACTGAAGAGGTGAGAAGACGGGGATCTAGACTTCTTAGGGGTTTACGAAATCTAGGCTTTGTCGCTGGCTTTGGCTTCAGGCTCCAGACTTCAGAATAGACCAAATGCCTATCATGCAAGGCCTATGGCTGGTGCCCCCCCCCCCCCCCCAGAAAAGCCCCCCCCCCCCAAAAAAAAACCAACAGAGGAAACAAGAAAGAAAAAGAGGCGCAAAGTCATATTGCTGTTAATTTTATGGTTGGGGGGGGGCGCAAATGTCTCTGCCCACCCTCGAAAGATGATAAATCGAGAATATGCTAGAAAAGTGCAGGGATTTCTGGGGAAAATGTGCTTTGCCCTCCTCTAGAAAACAATTATGCTGACGCCCATGGGCTGGTGTATTTTCATTGGACTTGAGTGTAGCAGGATTCTTATGAAACTTGGGCAGGAGTGGAAGGCGAAGCTTGGTAATGGAGCCAGGGTTTCTTAAACCTCCTTGGATCTGATTAGGGAGTTCTCCAAATCATGGTTCCATAACCAGCTTCGACTCCAGTCCCCAGCTTCCCTGATTTTATGCCATTGATTCCACATACAATGCAGCTCCATCAAAATGACCCTAGCTGTAGGCCAAGATGAAGCCACAACCACTGATGACAAAACCCAAATTTGGAAAATGGCCAGCATCATGTTTGTAGACTTTGAATCTGTACTCGACCGAGACAAGTGCATTCTTTTATGTAAATGTCCTCAAAACTTCAAAATTGTAAATTCAAGTACTAGACATGCAAGAAGTTAAACTAATTGGCTCCACAACTTTCGACTTCAAAATGATGAGAAAAGAAAGAAAAAGGTCATCTTTGTAAATGTGGTGCTGTGGTCCAATGGTTACAGTGTTCGACTCATGTGCCGTGGTACATGGGTTCGAATCCTGACCGTGGGAACATGGTGCTTGTGCTCTTGAGCAAGGCACTTTACCATTATTGTTTCGTCCTTCGGATGGGATGAAAAGCCGTAGGTCCCGTGTGTTGTGTAATGCACTTTAAAGAACCCAGTAACACTTATCGCTAAGAGAAGGCGTTTGCCCCGGTGTTTCTGGCAGTGGCTGCAATATGCGCCGCAGTACCTTGTAAACCATTATAAGGTACTACATAATGGGTCTCATATTTCTCATAAACTTCATTTACCTTTCTTGAACATGTTTAATAATAGACATAATTTCCAGCGCCTTGAGTACCTAAATGGTAGATACGTGCGCTATATAAGACTCCGATATTATTATTATAAATGTCGGCTTTAAGCCTGATATGTGTTTTATGTATCGTTTGGTCACCCTGTTTTGTTCTCTTTATGTTTCCAAATTTGGAATATTTTATTTGATATACACTGATGTTTCAGTATCATAGCTACATCACTATTACATTAATTGTGCTTTACTTATAATTTCATAAACTATGCATGATTTGTGCTTCAATATTCCATATTGTTGCCATGGTAATGACGTCAGGTTGCCGAGCGACATGACACCATCGTCCACCTGAGGACTGACCTACAGCTTCTTGAGGAGCAGCACCAGCAGTGCCTGGTGCAGGTCCAGCACCGGGGAGAGGTCATGCAACAGCTCAGACAAGACTTGAAGACGGCCACCACTGAGGTAGGGACGGGCTTATTTACCCCCCCCCCCCAATATTTTGTGAAGACTGTCCTTTTCCATTCAAATGCCCTTTTTTAACCAGCGCTTACCCCCCCCCCCCCAATATTTGTAAAAAGTGCCCTTCTTTTCTAAACAAGTGCCCTTTTTTTAAAGCAAAGTCATGCCCTTTTTTGTGCCATCGGCCGTTACGGGTACCTTTTTGGCATGTAGGGGATGTATTGCCCTAAACCCCTCCCCCCGCAACTATTTGATTTGACAGAGACCAAGTCTTCGGAGAAAAAAATGGGTCTACATTTCAGCACGGATGTGCAAGTGCCCTTTTCAAGAAATGTTTACCCCCAATAAAAATGAACTTGCTATGCCACTGTCATGGGTTCCGTGCAAAAGTATCCCCTTAATAGCGGTTCCAAAGGGAAAGCTTGGGGGAACCACCAGAGGGACATTGGAACGCATTGCTAACCGCCTGACGCTCACGCGAAGACTTCATCAGTTTGTGAGGATAAAATTAGCTGTGCGTATTTCGGGCAAACCAGTGCATTCACGCTGTGTCTCCCCTAAATACAGGGTGCGTTCGTTTAGCTCACCCGGGTCGACTCGGGTCAGCCCCGTTCCGTTCGTTTAGCTCTGACGTCATTCGGGCCCACCCGGGTTAGCCACCACAGACCCTGCTCGTGGAGCAGAGTCAGTTGTGGAAATATGTCACATGCAAGCGTTGTTTATTCCTAGAAACGGACAAATATGGCAGCCGGACAGCGGAAATCTCAAGTGGACTTACAAATTAACTTTATTTGAAGTCTAAAGGTAATCATGTATTGAGTTCATTGCGACTTTTGAGGCTATAATTCCAGCCCAACTTTTTTTGAGTTTTGCAATTGACTGAAAAGCAGTAAATCTCAAACTGAGACCCAGCATGAAATGGGCGTTTTGTCAGTGGCTACGGCTACGGCTACAGGCGTCACGTGAGGATCGTGTTAGCCCGCGGTTGAGCGTTCGAGTAGCCCAGCTGTCGTAGCTCACCCATCTGCCTTTACCCGAGTCGATCCAGGTGACCTACTGGAACGCACCCATAAAGATATGTACTAAAAGAAGTATGGAGCTATGGAGTGGAAGTTTGGCACTTCGAATCCCATTCGGACCAAAACCTGGAAAACTCTCTCTGACGACCCAACAATAAAATGTGTACCTGATTCGTTCAGCGAAGGTAAGACAGCGAGAGGAGAGGACTGGGCACCGCCACTCATATGCCGCGCTCAAGACACAGTGGACCTCTAACATCCCACTGCCCCTACGGCCAGTAATGGCTATGGGACCTTTACCATTACCTTTATCTTTACCTATGGTTACTTTTCTCCAACCTACTCCATTTGATGGATAGTTTCCCCGGAGAAAAAATATATAGAATTTGTCTTGCAAAACAGTGACAACTTTTTGAGATTTCAAGGATATATTTTCACAATCTCTTTAATGTCACAGAAAGATTCGTCGTTATTAAAACCCACTTTAACATTCCTACTTCATTTTTCATGAAAAGTTGGAACAAGTCCAAGAGCAAGCAGCAAAGACGGAGGAAGAGGCGCGGGAACGGGCCGCAAAACTCCAGGCGGAGCTGACCGTCAAAGTGGGCGCTCTTCAGGCCACCAAGACCGAGCTGACGAGCCTGCAGGAGAATGTCTCCAAGAGCCAGTCGCAGGTAAAGCATCTGGCAGGTTCCTTAGCAAATTTTCATTTGGCATTACGTGAAACTCCCATTTGCCAAAACCCCTGAACTGTACCTACCGATTTCACTGTGACTCTTATCAGCTGTTATCAGTAAAGTAATTATAAGATAAACACTTACCCTGGCACCCACTTCCCCAGGGCCAGTGACCATGAGCTGGTGGTGTCAAATAATGGAAACCTTGAAGAGCATGGCTGAAGTCGGACTGTTTCTTATTTGATATCTCGAGATATATTTGATCGATTTTTATGATTCAAAGTTGCTCATATAATAACTTTTGACACTTTTCCAAATACTTTACATTATAAACAAGAACCTAGTAGACTTTGGTAGATATTTTTTGTCAGTAAGCTCACAGGCAGAGGCACCATACACCACCTGTTCACGGCTCGTTAACTCTTGATCAGATAAGAGAGATCGCGTTGAAAGCTGCTGAATCTGAAATCGGTAGGTACGACCCGAGTTTGTCATAGGCAAACTCGGGTCTAGCTCAAATGGGAGATTCACAATGCAGTTTGTCACCAGTCACTTGCATTAGGGGAGTCGGGTTGGTGTAGCGGTACTTTCCTCGCCTTCCACCGCTGTGACCCAGGTTCGAATTCCGCAATGGTCAACATGTGGATTGGGTTTTCAGTCCCTACCTGATTCCGTGGGTTTTCCCCAGAATATTCTTCTGGGGTTTTTCTCCCACCTCTAAAACTGTAATTGCTTCTCATTGTCTTCTCTCCACAGGTTTCTTCAGGCTTGCGAGCTACAGTGCCTTGGGCGCTTTTGAGGAATCCCTGGTTTCATTACTAGAAATGATAAATTATAATAATAATAGTTAGAGTTCAGTTGCCACGTTTAAAACGTATGGTCAACTTCTTGTATGGGTTGACTTTCAGTTAATGATCGATCAGTCATTGCGGGACGAAACCACAAACAAAGCATTCAGACTTCACCATTGCTTTTTACAGATGAAAACTGAACTCGAAGTACCCTTGTCCAAAAATTTGTTTTAATCCTCTCCTTGCTAAATATTAAAGTATCATGTTAAGATAAATATTGACATTTTTCCAGGATGCAGAGCCAAAATGGCTTCCTATAAACATCTTGGAGGCCAACCCACACTGAAATTCGTATCCTTGTGGAGACATTTCTTTGTTCTCGTGTAGAAAAGTTTTCGAGTTTGAAAGTGAAGTTTCAAAATGCTCTTATTTTAACCAGAATTAATTTCCTTGGCTGAATTTCGGACTTAATATCCCTTTTCTAAAACTCTTCCATTTGCGACAGCTCAAACCCACCTTGGAAATTCCTAGTTTTTGAGTCAAATCCATATAACTATTTCGTGAAAACCTTGTGGAGACGTATTCATCTATAGAAACTGCCCTGTGGAGACGTATGCAATCTTTTGTACCCTATTGTGTGCACGTCTCCAGAGGGCACGGTGTATCAGATCAGCGTAACATGAGCCCTCCCATTTTATACTTGGGACAAACTGGAGAGATTTACAATTTTCTGCGAGTTAAATCTTTAAAAACAAGGATTACCCTTCCAGACATCAGGACAGAGCAAATCTTGTTTGTACTCTTACTAGCATGACTAGTCATATTGTTCTTTGCTTTGGGTTTTTGTATTAAATCTCTTGTTTTTTTTCCTTCAAATCTTGAAAGGTTGAGAATCGGGAGGAGACCATCCAGCGTCTTCAGCGCCAGGTCCGGTCTCTGCAGGGGGAATCGGAGAGGAGGGAGGACTCGGTACAGAAGCTGGAGGCAGAGCAGACCACGTCGATGGAGGAGAAACGAAAACTTGTAGATGAGGTAAAAAAGATATAAGGCAGAATTGTCATGGGTCTGTTTATCACTGAAATCTGCACTTCTGGTCACCTTTTTGTGTTGACAGCGCAGGCACAGAACTGTATGCTGACCTTGTAAGCACAGAATGCTTACGCCACTTTCAGCTTGAAGTATCATATTGTGGATAGATGCCACACCATGAAGTGACGTATCATGTTAACAAAGTCCGTAGATGATCCGTCTCTTTTTGGTGCACTTGACAATTTGAAGAATACATGCATTTATAGGTGATTACTTCCTTCCATCTCCCAATAAAGCTGGCAAGGAGAAAGACCTCCCTGTCCCAGATGGAGTCTGAGCTGAAGAAAACTAAGCAGCAGCTGCAGGATGTAATGGAGGAGAACGGCCGTCTGGCTGCTAGAATCCAAGCAGCACAGATCACTGCACAGAGTGAGCAGGACGTCATGTCTATCGAGGTGGGTTCTAACCTCAAACTTTGGTAAGAGAATCTCTGGTCAATCATTTACTACTCTTAAATGATTTAACTGATTAGTTCTAGCCCTGCCTCAAAACGCAACCCTTCATCTTCAGAGATTCAAAATCAACTCATTTTTTTAGGGCAATTCATGATAATGTTGTCTTCGTCGTGATAGGTTTCTCGTCGGGATGAAGCAATGCAACGGATGAAGAATGAACAGACAGCACTTAGAGAACAAGTCATCAAGTCAGAGGAGAAATTATCCAAACAGGTTTGCTGAAAAATATATTCCAATTAATATTGTTGTTCATTTCCAAAATTTCCCTAGTTTATTGGAAAGCTCTCGTGATTGGCTGTATATTTACATTTTTGAAATTTTACACCAATAGGAGATGGCGTTAGAGCAGTTGAAGCACCAGTTGAAGAAGGCCCAGAATGAGGTCAAAAGTCGTGATGAGAGCATTCAGAACTTGGAACGTGAGATACGGGATATGAAGCAGATGCACAGTGGAGCTAGAGATGAGGTAGGTGGGGTTGTGCCGACAATGGCTGGCTGGCTGGCTGGCTGGCTGGCTGGCTGGCTGGCTGGCTCCCCGGCTGGCCGGCTGGCTAGCTAGCTGGCTAGCTGGCTGGGAGGTTGGCTGGCTGGCTGGCTTTTTGGTTGGCTAGCTGGCTGGCTAAGAACAGAGATCCGGGATATGAAACAGATGCATAGTGGGGCTAGAGATGAGGTAGGTGGGGTTGTGCAGATGATGGTTGGCTTGCTGGCTGGCTGGCTGGGTGGCTAGCTGGCTGGCTGGCTGGTTGGCTGGCTGGCTGGCTGATTGGTTGGCTAGCTGGCTGGCTAAGAACAGGAGATGTGGGATATGAAGCAGATGCATAGTGGGGCTAGAGATGAGGTAGGTGGGGTTGTGCTGACGATGGCTGGCTGGCTGGCTAGCTGGCTGGGTGACTGGCTTGCTGACCGGCAGCTGGCCGGCTGGCTGGCTGGCTTGCTCCCCGGCTGGCCGGCTGGCTGACTGGCTATTTGGTTGGCTAGCTGGCTGGCTAAGAACGGGAGATGTAGGATATGACGCAGATGCACAGTGGGGTTAGAGATGAGGTAGGTTTGTGCAGATGATTGTACGTGGCTGGATGGTTGGCTGGCTGGCTGGCTGGCTGGCCATTTGGTTGCCTAGCTGGCTGGCTAAGTAGGGAGATACAGGATGGCAGATGCACAGTGGAGCTAGTGCTGAGGTTAGTGGGGTAGGGCTTGCAGGCGGGTATCAAACTTCACACAGGTTTCATGTAAAGTTTCAGAAAATTTTACAAATATTCCGTTTTTTAATATCTTTGAAGGTTAAAGCTGCTTTCCCTGTGCTACTTTTGAGTTTCATCCCAAAAAACACCTTCCCTTTTTTAAATTGCTATTAATCAATTTTGAATGAGACCTCCATAAAAGACCCTTAAAATCAGCCCATGTTTAGGTATTGCATTATTGCTTTACAATTTGGAATCATTGGCTGCCCGGCAATAATTCCGTTCTCACGGGTTAGGCTTGTTCTTGCAGGGAAGGCTTGTTAATATCAGAATGGATAATGTACGGACCAGGAGCCTGTCTGCTTGCAAAGCAGATCTGTTCGGGGCAAAAAAACCAAACCATTTTTTCACAGGGTTGCAGATGTCCCAACAAATTTAAGCTATTAAAAATGCACAATTTTACTTTGTTGGTCAACGCTGGCTTTGGTTGGTTAACTTTGGGCTTGGTTTCTCAGGGTAGGGATAAGATTTCAAGCTATAGTCCATCATTTGCAGCCATCCGAAAAGTAACTGGCGAAATTATTGTTCAAAAACATACTTGGTTAAAGATAGTAAGGGGTCTAAACTCCCTGTGAAATTAATCTTTCTGGCAAGCTGTCATTTTGAAGTAATCAACGAAAGAAGGCCTTTCCAATGGTGTGTCTTAAGACGCACTGTAGGAAAATGTAAATTAGTAGTTTGTTTTGTTATTCGGCGAAGCAAGCGCTGGCACGACGCACACGCGCGCGCGGTTGCTATAATTCGTCGGATCAGTGCGCGACATCGCGTAGCTGCAGTCGGCTCAGTGGGAACACGTCTCGGACGCTGAATTCAGGCCCAATTCAAAACATGATTCAGCAAATTTTGATTTGAAATTGAGATCCTAGAATGCTGTTTTTCTCGGAATATACAGCTGAAGCTGAGCTGAAACTTCATCAGGTTAGTTGTTCAGTATCCTTCATTAGATTTTGAACACTTTTGTTGCTTCAAACGAACAAAATGCACAAATCACAAATGATGGACTATATCTTTAACTGTTTTGGGTCAGGCTGAGCTTAGTTGAGCAGGGTTAGACTGCTGGAGTCGGCTTTGGTCGGCTTCCATTTTACAAATTGAATGCCGGTAGCATTAATTTTTGGTATCTATTGATATTAACCTGAAATTACTCACTTTCAGGTTGAGCGTCTGGAGCAAGCGTTGCAGGAACTGAACAGTGAGTTTCAATCGGCACAGATAAAGGAAGAGAATCTTCAACAAAATGTAAGTTGCATTTGTTCCTTTCATTTTCATCAAGTGTTGCGGTTTTCATAAAAAGCCTTTCTCTTCTGCAATTAAAATTCTGAATTAAAAGCAAACCATCAATATGATGTGTGTATGTCAGTTTCGAAACTTAAAACTCATCATTTTTTTTTTTTTTTAGTCGTTGCTTAATTTTTTGTTATTCTCAGAACTTTCTGTAATAACAGATTTTCTTCATTGTTTTTCTAGCCCTGTTAAGTGTAAATTGACCTACCGGTTGCTATTCTATATATTTTAATATGTATATTATACAAATATTGAGTGGCTCAGCGTGGAATGGGAGGAATATTATCGCAAGGTAAAATCTGGACTTTTCCATTTCACGAGGCGAAGCCGAGTGAAATGGAAAAGTCCAGATATTACCAAGCGATAATATTCCTCCCATTTCACAATTTAAAGCCACTCAATATTTGTTTTATATAACTGACATATAGATTCTTGTCATTTGATATATTTGAACTTTTATTTCAATACAAACCTGGAGGAAAATGTATTTGTCTCTTCCAAACCACCCCTTCACGAAAATGTTTGAACCCAACGCTGTAGCGCTGGCTCTTTGGAACAATACGCGCTACGCGCAACGCTGAACGCGCACACCAGCATGCATTTGCACACAAATACCGCGTCATGATCCTAACTGTTGAATAGCATTTCCCATTCCCCATGGGCGGATAGTACTTTTTGAGCCGTGACATGAATGGGAGCAATAACGAATGACACGTGATGTGAGTTCCACCAATCAAATGACTAGGATCTGTATGTCAGTTATATAAAAAGTAATAATTGTAATTTGTAAAAGCCGTGGTCAGTAAGGTCAGAACCAGTTTGAAAAATACACTAGGTTACTTAGATTAGAATTGGAAATTACTTGTGCAGTTTTACCACTCAGCCACTGAGCTTGCCTGGGGCAGGTAGCAAGATCAAATCTAACCTGGCAGCCAGTACTGCAATCGGTACTTGTCTAGAGTGTGGTAGTATTAAAGTTTAAGGTAAAGTGACATTAATTGTACATTGTGATTTCGTTTTATGGTTTTTGGCGAATAGGTCAAGATAAAAGAAGATGTGATTTCGGAGCTACAAGCCGACGCTGAAACTCTCCATCAACAACATAAAGAGTTTCTTACCAAGGTAAACTATCAAGGCGTTCAAATATCGTAAAGCTAGACAGTAAAAGAAGACAGCATCAATATTATTATCCCCCTGGCTTTAGCCAAAAAAAAGGGGGATATTGCCATAGTGTATTCCTTCTGTGTGTGTGTATGTATGTGTGTCCGTCCGTCTGTGTGTTCCATTTTGGTTAGGACAACTGTTCAGTGCTGTCATATGAAAAGTCAGACTTTAATCTCAACCAAACTTGGTGACAATAATCTTTGGGTAGGGGGATTTCAGATGACTTGAGACATTTGAGGTCAAAGGTCATCTAGGGGTCAAATGAGGTCATTGTTGGTTTCGGCTTGGTAAACTGAAAAGTGCTGTCATGAACGGATTTCCATGGCATTTTTACTGATTATACACAAGAGTATAATTAATATGCTCCATCAAGATGAAATACTCATGTCAATTAGTTTTTGAGAAATCAAAGGATATCTTTTGGGGGACACCCTGTACATGTACATGCCTTAAATTCAGAACACGTGCAGCTTTTGCGTTAGCGTGGCGCCACCGCAGTAGTGGCGATTGCCCCATAAGTCTTAGCCCAGGTTGGACTCCGTTGTGTACGCAACAGAGTCCAGGGTATGAATCTCTCCTGTCATAGCGAAAAAAATTATAACACATTTTTTGCATATTTTTACCTGACGGAGGAAGCTGAAATTTCGCTTACACATTCATTGTGTCCAGAATTGTGCATGTGCTGGGTTTAGAAAAGGCAAATATGTCAGCGGGCGGCGTGTTTACCGAAAATAAACTACAATCCCACGCTTTCGTTGAAAACAGTTTTCAGTACGAACTCCCCATGTGAAGATTACGCCCGCGCATGCACACCTAGCATGCTGCCGCCACGGCAGCAAGTGGCAGCAAATGGCACGCACGTGTACGTCTTCACCCGCACGCGGGGAGTTCGTACTGAAAATGTTTTCAACGAAAGCGTAGAACTTGCGGTTTATTTTCGGTAAACACACCCCCCACGGACATATTTGCCTTTTCTAAACCCAGCGCATGCACAATTCTGGACACAAGGAATATGTAAACAAAATTTCAGCTTCCTCCGTCAGGTAAAAATATGAAAAAAATGTGTTGTAATTTTTTTCGCTATGGTGGTACTATTTATACCCTGGATGTCAGTCGTAATGCAAAGAAGACGTCGTCCAACCTGGGCTATAATAAGTCTATATCTTCACTTGTTGATTGCTCTGCCAACAGATTGCTGAGAGGGATGGAGTGCTGCAGAAGCTGAACAACGAGAACGCTAAACTCAAGACTAGGAGTCAAGAAAAAACAACCGAGGTATGACACAAAATATGATTTGAAATAATATAAGTAAAGTGCTAGTATTTCCCTTACTGCTGATGTTCAGTGTGAGACGTATCCAATGACCCCAGAAAAAGTGCGATACCCACTATTTGACAACGATGCACCTCTTCTGGGACTCTTAGGGTCCATCGTGCAAGTGATACGTGCATAAATGGCTGAGTGGATTTTCTTTGCCGATGTAGATCCAGAGGCAGACCAACATGATGAAGCGATTAGAAGATTCCATCACCAAGGCTCAACTGGACATGGAGGAAATGAGACGCAAGAACCAAGAAGAGGTAGGGTTAAGTTGTACATTTTTCCATTATTTTTCTTTTCTCTTCAGGGTGAGTAAAAAAAAACGAAACCCAAATGTCGGAACCATTGTTTTACTGAACTGCAGCATTTTCGAAATCTAGGATATGAAAACCTCATTCATCAGCTTTCTTTTAGTACAAGAATTGTTCAAATCACTCATGTATGCCTAAAGTTACGGATTTTTAAACACAACCATTGTTTTAAAGTTCTGTCCACGGATCACAAAAAAACCGAAAAGAAATCACTTAGGGATGTGTGTGTTAATTGTTTTCGTTTTGCTGAAAAAACGCTCACCTTTTGTGTGATCCGTGGACAGAACCTTAAAACGGTGGTTGTGTTTAAAATTCTGTTACTTAAAAAGTACAGGAGTGATTTGAATGATTCTTGTACTAAAAGAAAGCTTATAAATTGGGCTTTCATATCCTAGATTTTGAAAGTGCTACATGCAGAACTTCAATAAAACAATAGTCCCGACATTTGGGTTTCGTTTTTATTTTACTCACCTTGTATAAACAGAAGAGGAATTGTTGCCAGTGTTTTGTGAAGGCAAGTATGGTCAGTGGGAGTGTGATGGAGTTGACTCTAACTCTTCGGTGCTGTCGATGGTCTTTTAAAGTTACCGAGTGTGCTTAGTTCCACTGTGTGGCCTTTTTTTTTATGATAATGCACAGTCATAGTTTAGTCAGGTGGCATGGTCAGAATCGTGACCGACTGGTCCAAAGCACCAAACTTAGCTTGGCAGATAGATTCTCTTTTCAGAAGGGTGCCTAATTTGCATAAATCGTTATATATTTATTCCATGTTTTGGTACATTTAAAAAAAAAAAAAATGGAGGGGGGGCATGTTTTGGAGATTCTACTTACTTATCCTCACTTAACTAGCATTTTCTAAAAGTGACGGGATAATTACGAGGACAAATGAAAGATCCAAAATGGCTACCATTGTACCCCAAAGTTTTGCGCGTTTACCTTTTCACAAGATATCAAGTAGTCTTGCCAAACCTCAGTATTGATGAGCTTCAAATTCAAAAAGTTACTTACTGGCACAGTTACCCTATTAAAACCCTACATAGAAAATCATGTGAAAAATGATAACATAATAATATTTAACCCCCCCCCCCCCAAAAAAAAGGGGGGTGTCCTTAAAGTGGGCTAAAAGTTAGGCGAGGGGTTGCCTAACGTAGGGGCTTGAACAAGTTCAAAGAAATCCCCGAAAAATAAGAGATTATGGTTGCTTATAATACATCAATGTCCAAGGTTTTCAGGTAAATTAGGGGATAGTGGAGATTCTAAATTTCTTTAGGGCTATAAGAATCTATCTGCCAAGTTTGGTGTCTTGGAACAGTGGGTCAAGATCTTGTCAAATATTGGATCTAAGCCACAGGACTAGTTCTTGCCGTGCCCCGATAGAATTAAGCATCTGTGAGACTATTTGCAAATAATTTTTCCATTCTCTTCCTGTTTTTTCCTGCCGCTTCGATTCTGGATGTGGTGCTAATTATCTGTTTTTGCCCCGATTATGGAATTCGGTTTGACTTCAATTCTCTTGCATGTTATATCAACTTTGTCGTTTTCACTCTTGTGCGTGTCATGGTGTATTTTTAACTGTTTTGGTAAATGAATTTTTCATGCATGGCGGCATTGAATTGTTAACGTTATATTTCACGGAATGCATGATGCAAATGGGCCCCACTGGTTTTTCGGTTGAAACCACAGCCGCAAGTTATAATGCGCAAGCTGCTTCTGCGTACGCTAACGGCCGTTCGCTGTCAAATCCTCCTAGCGACGGGATTCTTGAAATTACTGGAGGAAAGATATTTCACCCCGAGCGTGTTGCCCCCGGCAACACCATCTACATAGAATGCACAAAGTATTTATGCAACTGTATTAATAAACAAAAATATTCTTTTATTTCGGCCAGATTGAAGAAGATCTGGTTATGAAAATCCAAAGAATGAAACATATCTAAGACTCGGAGCTTGAAATTTTGTCAGCAATTTAAAAAAAAGAAAGTATTTCAGATGCTGGACATCTGTGAATATTTTAATTTATTTTTAAACATTGATTGTTTAAAAGAGGCTTATACTTATTAAAGGAATTCATCTTTTACAGTAGTACATTTTACCAGCCACGTAGTTTAGAAAAAATGAATAAACAAGGTGCACTTAAATTCTTTAAAAAAAAAAGTAACTTTAAATGTTATTGTAATTGAGAAAATATAAAAGATCACTCAGGAACACCTTTCTGGGGAAAAAAGGAACAGCCGTCACATGCATAAGTTTTAATATACAATGCACGTTAACTCCTTAAAATATTGCCGAACTTTATGAATATTACATGCAACTTTTAAAGAATATTCATAAATACATTTACACAATCGTATTGGTTGAGAGCCCGTCATGTTCCCGGGCTTAAACGGTTGATAAAACATCGGCTGGCTTGTCTTAAGCACTTTTCCAATGTCACATGAAATTTGGACTCCTATGAAATCCGGTGCCTTTTACCCTTTTATTGGTTGAAAGTTCACAATTCTTGGTTAGGCGTGCGCGAGACTACCAATGAATTCGTATTTCAGAGTCCTAAATTCACACTTCACTGGCACAGCTGCGTTCTGCACCACATCGCGCAGTACGTGCAATGCACGCACCAATCTCCCTATAAGGAGCTGTTTACGACTGCTCGTGAGAAACACGTAACATAGCATAGCTAGAGGGGTGTTTCAAAAAACATGAAGTAAACTTGTTTAACGAAATCATTGGAAATATATAATTTTAACTGTTTGACAGAAAAAGTATTTATGAATGGGAATAAAATATGAATATGAATGAAATATGAGTTTGGCCGGTATTAAACACAATGTTTAAGACCGGTTTGGAGTCTGAACGCTGATATATCAGATCTTAAACATAGTATTTAAAACCAGCCACGCACACATATGTTCCCTTACTAACAGAACACGAACAACTTCATCAGGAATATTACAGACAACATTTCTACATTGTAAGTGCCTGTATGCCTTAAACACTTTTAAAGCTGAAAACGACTATGCACTTTTTCGTGAACAGTATTATAAAACACGAGTTGGTAGTATGCATGTTGTTGGATTGTGATGTGTAAAGAAATATCCAGAATTCATTTTCTTCCTCCGAATTTGGGTTGTATTTTTGTAAATGCGCACGTATCCACAAATAGGTATCAAACCAAGCAAGTGTTTTGGCTAAATGAAATATCCCATTTTGGCTCCCGAATATTATGAAGTGTATAATGGGAGACCTTTGAGACGTTGGTGGCAGCAAACACACCGGTCCTTCTCAATTGTTTACGTCATGTTTAAGCTAAAGCGCGCATGCTCAATATGACGCAAACTATGGAAAAAGGACAGGTATGTTTGCTGCCATCAACGTCTCAAAAGTTTCCCATTATCCTAAGTATTGGGATAATTAGTAAAATCCATAATGAACAACTTCTATACTGAACAATCTTTTATTGGTTTTATTGTGTTTAATTATATGTTCATTATACATGTAGTCACTTTCTATTGTATGTGTACCTCATGCAAGCACATCTGAAAAATGCATTGGGGCAATTCCACAGTTACTCACGTTACATTTTTGATGTACTTTTGAGTTTCCTTGGGCTGTAATTACCTTACTGAAAAGGTTTAATAACTGTTATCCCTATGGTAGATAGAGAAGACCTAGACCTACAGTACCTAAGCACCAAAGATGACATCCAGAAAAATGTGTTATGTATGATAAACAAGACGCACAAAATCGGTTACTCACGTTACATTTTAGTAACGTGAGAAACCAATTTATCATACATAACACATTTTTCTGGATGTCATCTTTGGTGCTTAGGTAGGTCTAGGTCTACTCTATCTACCAATGTAACGTAAGTAACCATGGAATTGCCCATTGTCGTTAGACTGGTATGCAGACTTCAAAAAAAGACACAGATCCCATTGTATACTATGCACATCTACAAGTAAATGTAGTTGAAATGTTTTCACTATAAGAGTTACAAAGTATGCAAATGCATCATATATTCTTCATGATAGCTGACATCGCACAGGAATAATTAAAAAAATAGGTATAACAATCACAATTTTACTTTGCCGTCGTCGTTTTTTTCCCCCTGGAAACTGAAAACTGTTTGATTCACCACAAACACGATCGGTCAAGCCCTACCCTGTCCAGTGATGTTTACTGCCATGGCCACGCAACAAATTTTCTGACAAAAGTCCAACGTGCATGCACTGATCAGCGGTGAGATTAGTCAGGATTTTTCCTGATATCATGATTTTTTGTCATGATTTTCTCAATTTCAGGATTTTTTTGTGTGAGAGACTTTTTTTTATTGATTTCAGGATTTTTTTGATAGGGTGTTTTCCTGACACAATGTATCAGGATTTTTTTGTTGGGATTTTCATGATTTCAGGATTTTTTGGTCAAGGTTTTTCCTGACTTCAGGATTTTTTTGTGGGTTTTTCTTGATTTCAAGATTTGTTGTCAGGTTTTTCCTGATTTTAGGATTTTTTGTCAGGGTTTTTCCGGATTTCGGGATTTTTTGATTTCAGGATTTTTTTGTCAGGGTTTTCCTGATTTCAGGAGATTTTTGTCAGGGTTTTTCTTGATTTCAGGAGATTTTTGTCTGTTTTTTTCCTGATTTAAGGATTTTTTGTCAGGGGTTTTCCTGATTTCAGGATTTTTTTGTCAGGGTTTTCCTGATTTAAGGATTTTTTGTCAGGGTTTTTCCTGATTTCAGGATTTTTTGATTTCAGGATTTTTTTGTCAGGGTTTTTCCTGACAAAAAATTGTCTGTCATTGTCTGTCAAAATACTGTCATTTTATGTACATTATAATGGATGTTGCTTTTCATTTCCATGAAACCTACATGTACACTACTTGTTAACCATACTGTGAAAAGAATGGATGAATCGCTGCATGCTTTCTGAATGATTCAAGTCAATTAAAATGTGTTGTCAACTTACGTCTGTGTACTGCTTGTTTGTTAAAAGGCATATTTGCATGTTATTTTTTTATAAGAATTTATTAACGGTGAAGTTAGAACACAGAAATTACCTAACATAAGGAAGTATTAGCTGTCATACATGTATATACATGTACATGTACAATCAATAAGAACGCACTTTCAGTGCAAAATATGTGCGGCCAAACATGTGAAATGGTCGGTTTGATGCTGTTAATATCTGACTGTAATTTCACTTCTCTCCACACCAAATCCATAATTGTATTTGAGGCACTGCACTACGGTCATACCAGGATCTTCTTTGTGGTGGACAAAAGTTGCAATTGTAGCTTTTGATACAGGATGGGGAAACTTTCCTGTCAGGGTTGTGGAAACTGAAATGATTATTGTCTCCCGTAGTTCACATACCTTATCAGAGTGGCGCACAGTTTTACAGCCTAGGGAAATTCTAATTTTGTCCCGTCAGCTTGGGGGAGGGCCATGCTCGTATATGTCTGGCAAGACATCGGTAGTTAAAGTGGCTGGCCTTGCATGGCTCCGTGGTGCAAACATGTATGTGTTGTAGTTCAATGTTTTGTCTGACCTTTATGTGTGTTTGAATTAGATAACTATTTTCATGCATTCCACTTTGGGCATCATGATCACATCTTCTTTAAATATATGCTGCTTCTGAAATGTAAGGTAAGTTTTCTGCAGCATTTTAATACAATGTAGTAGAATACCAACACATACATATACAGGGTGGTTAAAAAAAAAAGGAAACCAAGCTTATTTTGTTGATTTCTCGGGTATGACTAATTATTTAGGAAAATGGTAACCACCATCTGTTACATAACCATGTCTTCCTTTTCTTGACACCACGAACTCCATTTTACCATCATGGATGACTGAGCACCAAGTGATATAACTGACATGCCAGAAATGGTCTTGTACCACATGCACCATAAGACCAATTGACAGTTTCAGCATATTGAAAATAACAAAATCCAGGACGTACTCTTTCAAAGTCATTTTTTCAATGGCTAAAACATATCAAGATTTATCACTAACCTCGTAACCTCACTGTCCTTCAACATGCCCCACATTCCTTTCAAGGCAGATCTCTGCCCTGGTTCTCATTGCTGTGAACGCATTCCTGATAACGTCTCTCTCTGATAACTGTCCATTGGTCTTATGGTGCATGTGGTACAACGCCTTTTTTCGCACGTCAGTTACATCACTTGGTGCTCAGTCATCCATGACGGTAAAGTGGAGTTCGTGGTGTCAAGAAAAAGAAGACATGGTTATGTAACAGATGGTGGTTACCATTTTCCTAAAAAATTAGTCATTCCAGAGAAATCAACAAAATAAACTCGGTTTCCTTTTTTTTAAAAACACCCTGTATAATCAATTTCAGGCATTGACTTAAGTGACATTCAGCGATAGTGTCTATGCTGCTTACAATTTGTTAAGATAAATATTAGGAACTTCATTAACATTGTTGAATGAAGATGTTCAGGTATTAATGAAAAGCTTTTAAAAAAGTGACATTACATCACATATGCTTTTATAGTTGATTTGATTTTTACCACGCCCCTAATTGCACGTTAATAATGGTAATGTAACAACATCTGTGAATATGACAAATTCGAGCAAGTTTTAATCTTTCCCTGCCCATCTTGTCTTTGTCTGGTACCAGCTTGCACGACGTGATGAAAGCCTTGCACAGATGCGGGAGGAACTGATGGAATCTCAACAGCAGTACACCACCTGCTGTGATGAGGTTAGAAATGCACCTCACTTACTACCGGTACTTTTATGTCAAGTTCATGTCCCTGATGAAGCTTTACGGACATTCCTTCCATAAAAAAAACAGCTTTGCAAATAGACCATGAATTATTTTTTTTTCCTGATGAATCCAGATAATACAGGGAGTAACAGACAGGGCAGTTTGGGGTGCTGCAGGGACTTGTGGGCAAAAATTTCAAATATATGTGAAAATACCATGACAAAAATGGTTAACATAATACCATGCAGTTTTCTGCCCATGTTGAAATGTTCAATAGCATACTGCGTCTTGTGTGATATCACGAAATGAGCTTTAAAGTTGGACTTTTTAAGAATTGAGATATTTATTTATTTGAATTCTGCAGAACAAGAGCTTTCCAATGGTATACAACATTAAGGGGTACTGAGTTCAGTAACGGAAATATAGACCACCAACTTACTTAAAACTGACTCTCAAGAAAGTGGCATTTAAAGATCCTGCAGTTGTGTTACAGTAAATGAACAGTCAACTAATAAAATGTGATGAAAATAGGTTTTGAAGATGTTTGCCAAAACAAAAACATTGCAGAAAGGTAAAAGAGGACTTACAGATGAAGGTTCACCTGAAATCAAAAATCTGACGACCCCTTCAAATTTTTGCTTTGCCCCACTGTACCGGAAAATGCCAATTTCCGACTTTAAGCTCATTTTTTGGGTGACCATGGTGACAGCTTTAATTGCCCTCCATGACTTTGCTTGCATGCCAGGCATGCAACTTTTCCTCGGATCAGCTGATTTTCTCTTTTTTTTTTACTTCCCATGTGTGCCATTGAAAATAGAAAAACAATGTACAAAGTCTTGGAAAGATTTGAATTTCCTCTCTTTTTTTGTGACTTCCCGGTTGCATGCCTGGCATGCATGTTAATCTGCCATTACAACCACCTCTTCCTAATAAAAAAAAAAAATCTGGTATCCTATCCCTCCTATCCTCTCCAAGGTGATGAAACTCGAGGACCTGCTGGACCGCGTCCGGGCCGAGAACGCCAAACTCCAGAAGCAGAGCGAGCACGACGCGACCGAGCTGCTGAGGCTGGCCGAGCGGTGCCAGCAGCAGGAGCTGGACCTGGCCGTAGTCCAGGAGAAGCACAGGACCTGCCAGCGGGAGGTGGGGGTCCGGGACCAGACCCTGCTCAGGCTGCAGGCTGAGCTGGACACGGCACAGCAGCAGTACCAGGGGTCACTTGAGGAGGTCAGTCAGCAGGGAAATAGCAATTCACAATACCATGTGCCACCTGGAGGATTAATCTGGAGGGACCATGTTTCAAAGTGCATTATTGGGGAAATGTTCAGGTTCTTGCTTAGAACAAACTTACACATTTGGGTAATTCCACGGATTTATAAATTGCAGTTTTAAAAAGGTTTTTAAAAAATCCAAATGCCACAAATGAAACATGTTTATCATTTTGAAGCTTATTATCTGTATTTTGTTGAATTTTTAAAAATTTCTACCAATGGTCAATAGTTCAGCTGTTAATTTTAACTGAAAAGTTAATTAATAAGTACACCGAAACAATCAATTTGAGTATATGTACGTCTGACACCATGGTGTTTCAAGCTGATTTTTACTACAGCAAAAAAGTTCGATGAACAATTTCTTTATTAAATCATTGTAGCAACAAACTGATACATTTTTATCAGAATAAGCCAGTTCCGTATTTCAACTGCGCATGCGCACAATGATATGGGTCACGGGTCATTCAGGATAATCGAACGCTCATCAAAGGCGAATGAACGCGCACGGACCCGGTCGCACGACGCTCGCGTGTTAATTACAAGCAGAATGGGCGTCGGCGTAACATCGCATATCATCACGTCAGCGATTTTATCTCGAATGACCTTTGACATGGACTATTTCATCAAGATACCAAACTGGCTTATTGAAATCCACTTTATGATTATAAGTTTTTTTTATGGGTCTCATATGTTCATATACTTCATTTACCTGGCTTTGGTTGCATTCTCCCCCAGCGCTTTGTATCCTCTGGCAAAAAGCGCTATATAAATACAGTTGTTATTATTATTATTATTATTTATAACTGTTGGACTGTCCAAAATGTACACCGTGCATGGAACTGCCCATTTACATTCATGTTTAATTTCATTTCTGGCTTTTTGTCAGGATAATGTGAATATCCATATTCACAAAATATGTTTGTTTAATTAGTTCATGAATTCCTGTAAGTTAAAATGGGGCAAAATTGCAGAAATGAATTTAAAAGATCATAGTTACAAGTATTTCTCTAATGTCTCATTTTCATTTTAAAAATATTTTTAAGACGTTTAAGGCGAAAAAGGTAGTGCCTTAAATTGTGATGTCGATTTTGTTAAATTGCCCAGGACATCAAAGAGATATATCCAATGAAATTTTAGTGTTCATAATGTGGCATACCTCAATCTCATTTTAGTTAGCAGCTCATGAGGAGGACCTACAGGAAGCCAGGTCAAAGGTCAAGAGTCTCCAGGGAGAAGTTCGCGACCTTAGAGATGACTTGGCTCAAAGAGAAAGAAAGGTAAGCAGTTAACATGTCTCTCTGACTATTTTAGGGTTTAGGCTGTCACCGGCAAGTGGAATGTACAAAGAGATTTGTGTCAAATATCCCTTCATGTTTTTGTGAAAACAATGGTTATTATTGATTTATTTTCAACAATTTGTTTGGAGAAGCATGTAGCATTTGGCATTGATTTAGAACCATGCAAGCCTTCAATTCTTATGTAATTTCTTATCATTTAGAAGATTTTAAAATTGGAATCGCTGGTATGTTGCAGCTTTGTGTCTAGCATGATCATACATTTTCAGAAAAAAAATCCTACATACATTACATTGAATTGGTTTTTATTGTATATATTGCAGGTGGCTTCAGACGAGAAATTTATTCAGCAACTCCAGGAGCAATGCCAAGTCTCTAGAATGGAGGTACATTAATTCCTTGGCACTTCTCCGTTCAGAATCCCATTTGAATTGGTTAAAAAAGTTAATTTGGCATCTGTCTATCTTTATAGGCTCAATGCAAGAGAGTTTTTTTTCCCCACTTTTGAGAGCACAGTGGACAGAACACACCGCACCCATGTACTGGTTCGTGCGCTTAAAGTGCAAAGTACAACTTATTTTATTCTGACCGAGCACAAAAGCATAGTGTCTCCACGTGGCGTCAGGTGGCATCAGCAATGCGTTCCAATGTCTCTTCCTAGTGGTCTTCCCCAACTCTCCCTTTCTTACCATTGAGGGGGTACTTGTGCACGGAGCCGCGAGCAGAATGAAGGTCTTGTAAAAAACATAATTTTTTAGAACTGGTCACCTGACGTATTTCAGGAGTTCATGTACAGGGTAAGTTAAAAAAAAACCCACAAAACCCAAATGTCGTGCCTATTGTTTTATTGAAGTTCTCCATGTGTAGCACTTTCAAAATCTAGGATATGAAAGCCCAATTCATAAGCTTTCGTTTAGTACAAGAATCATTCAAATCACTTATGTACTTTTCAAGTTACGGAATTTTAAACACAACCACCGTTTTAAAGTTCCGTCCACGGATCACACAAAATGTGTGCGTTCCTTTCAGCAAACCCAAAACAATTTACACATCCCTATGTGATTTGTTTTCATTTTGCTGAAGGAACACTTACCTTTTTGTGATCTGTGGACAGAACCTTAAAACGGTGGTTGTTTTTAAAAGTCCATAACTTGAAAAGTACATGAGTGATTTGAATGTACTAAAAGAAAGCTCATGAATTGAGCTTTCACATCCTAGATTTTGAAAGTGCTACATGCAAAAGTTCACTAAAACAATGGTCCCGACATTTGGGTTTCGTTTTTTTACTCACCCTGTATGATGAACTACTTTGTACACCACAGCTATAACAGAACCCGCACACAAGGTAGGTGATGTATCCCGGCGCGTGCGTGTACAAGCATTACATTCACTGTGTGGACTTCTGAACAAACAAGGTCCACATAAACCAGGTAGCAGCGACGTTGTGTGGACATGCCCACGTACACACAATGTTTCCTCCTCTCTGAAAACAGGTTTAGAGGCATTTTGGGGTTAGGTTTATCCGTGGCAAAATGAAGAGAAACACTAAAGAGTATCATAGTGTGAGTGAAATGAGTTTTTTTACACGAAAACAAAGGAATATCCACACAACGTATGTAACATAAACATGGGTGTGTCGACACAGGTCTGCATTGCTGCGCTTTTGTCAACACGGATCCGCACGTGTTTCAACGCAGACAAAAACAGAAGTTTTAGTGAAAACATAGGTTTAGTGCACATTATGTAGCCAACAACACACCATTATCAGCACCATTATTTAGGTTCTGTTGCTTGATATAAGTGGTATCTCTTAAAGCTCCTAAATTTTTACTGTTCCTTGCAAAACAGAGCCAGACCCACCTAACCGAGGTAAGCCAGCAACAGACCTCCCTCCAAGCGGCCAAACAACTCCACACGGAGGATGTACGCAGCTTCACCGCCCAGGTAAATGACCTCAAACACCAACTGGAAGAAGTCCGCGCCTCGCTGGACCAGAGCGAACTGCAAGGCCTGCAGTACAAGAGCACAATGGACGGCCTGAGGACAGATCTGGAGAAGACACAACAGCTGCATAAGAGTGCCATGGACAGGGTGAGGGAAAACAATTATCATGATGACAGCATGGGCAGACAGTCGTGTTTTACTATACTCTCGAGGACAATGCTTTGTGTTTCCCTTTGTCCTTGTAGTATAACACTCTCCCATAGACTAAGCCCATAACCCTGTGATAGAGGACCGTTTTCAACAAAGGACCCAACTCCCGAGGACTGAAAGGATCTGTTGTTCTCCCTTTGTGTGTCGGTCCTCGGGGGCTATGTAGAACACGTACACACTGACTGACAGTGTTGTATCTGATGTATTTATGATGAATCGCAGGCCATCACAAGTCCATCACATGGCCATCACATGTCATTCACATGTCCATCACATGTCAGTCACATGTCAGTCAGTCCATAGTCAACTCATAAGCTACTAATGAATCATGATAAAGACAATACTTTTTGTTCATTCCCTGTTATTTGTGACTGGACTTGCATGTAAGGACCTGAGATGTACATGGAACTGAATTTTCAATCTACATTGTATTACATTGTGTTTATTCACTGAAAAATCAATAAAACCATAGAGTGCTTGGGCGGTTTCAGGCGCTACAGTGAGTAAAGGGTTAAAACGGATTTTGTTTCTGTGGTTTCCATGAATTTAATCCAATACGTTTTAAATTGTACACATTCTATGGGCATTGTGTCGTAAAACAACACACATTGAATGCTTTACATTGTCATAATAAAACTAGCTCTTTTGGGTGATCCCTGGGGCATTAGATTTTCCTTTGGCCTTGACTCAAGAAAATAGAACCCTGAGGGAAGGTCGTTAATTTTACTATACCCCTTGAAGGCAGGCACTAACTGTCAACTATAGCACTGATTAGGATACTCAGGAGTATTAAGAATTTAACAGTTTAACTGTTTTGTTTGTTGTCAGATTGCACAAACCAACCGATCCCTGGAGCAACAGGAAGAGTTGTACTCCCGCGCCAAACAAGAAATCGCCTCGCTGCAGGACCAACAACAACGCGGTCAGTACATGACCCAGGAGGTCAGCGCCGAGCTGGCCAGCTACAAGGACCGTCACACCCAGAGCGTGGAGCAGCTACAGAGAGCCGAGGCCAGCTCCACGACGACCATCCGTGGGCTGGAGAAGCAGATCTCAGAATGCCAGAACAAGGTGTGGAATCAAGTCATACCTTTATTATTATTATTATTTTATTTCTGGTAATGAAACTAAGGAATCCTCAAGAGCGCCCTAGGCACTGTAAGCTCGCAAGCCTGAAGAAACTTGTAGATAGGATTCAGTGAGAAGAAATTGCAGTTTTAGAGGTGGGAGGAAAACCCCAGAAGAATATTCCGGGGGAAACCTACGGAATCAGGTAGGGACTGAAAACCCAATCCACATGTTGGCCCAGGCGGGATTCGAACCCGGGTCACAGCGGTGGAAGGCGAGGAAAGTACCGCTACACCAACCTGACTCCTATTTTGGAAGCTTGAAGATACCTAGTCCACATGTTGGCCCAGGCGGAATTCGAACCCAGGTCACAGCGGTGGAAGGCCACTATGGGGCAGTTGGTCCAGTGTTATGGTTTGTATTTCATGATCAGAACACTAGGCCGTGTTGTGTCCCTGGGCAATCTGGTTTACCTCTACTTGCCGCTTTTAACCCAGGAGTGTTGATGGGTACCAGCATTAGCTGTGAATAACCTGTGATACATTTGGGTATTTATTTATTTATTTTTTTTGAGTACCCCACAAGAACCCTCATGTAACCCACAGGAATCCTCATGTAAAAACACACTGGTTTGCACCATGTACCTTTGAAACCAAACATTTTTTTTACTGCCCACTTCTTTTTGCATAGATTAAGTCAACTTGGCAAGAGCAGAATTTTTGGGGGACCAAAAAAAATGATGGTCCCCCAAAAAGTGGGGAACAGAAATTAAGGCGTGGGGTTCGGGGAAACAATTGTGGATTCTAGATGCTCTGTGGTGCGATCTGAGGCAATTTCTGACCACTTTAACCACTTTTTTTTTAAGGAACAGATGGTGGTGTACGCAGTGCCTGCCTTTATTGCGACGTCACTTTAAAAAAAAAGCTTGGGGGTCGTTTCTGGATCTGCCCTTGTATATTGGCTGAAATGGTACCGCTGGAGACTGCAAGCCCATTTACACAATTTCACGTCATAGTGCATTGCTTTACTTAAAGGTAGAGTCCATCATTTGTAATTTGTGCATTTTGTTCGTTTAAGCAACAAAAGAGTTCAAAATCTAATGAAGGATACTGAGCAACTAACCTGATGAAGTTTCAGCTAAGCTTCAGCTGTACATTCCGAGAAAAACAGCATTCTAAGATCTCAATTTCAAATCAAAAGTTGCTGAATCATGTTTTGAATTGTTTTGAATTGCAACTATATGCGACGTCGCGCACTGATCCGACGAATTATAACAACCGCGCGCGTGTGCGTCGTTCGAATACTTGTGCGCGCTGCGCTGAATAACAAAACGAACTACTAATTTAAATTTTCCTACGGTGCTTCTTAAGAATCACCGTTGGAAATGCCTTCTTTCGTTGATTACTTCAAAATGACAGCTTCCCAGAAAGAATAATTCCACAGGGAGTTTAGTCTCCTTACTATCTTTCAACCAAGTTAGTTTTTCAACAATAATTACGCCAGTTACTTTTCGGATGGCTGCAAATGATGGACTCTACCTTTAACAGATTATGTATCTTCAAGCTTCCAATTTACAGTGCCGATGCAACGTTCATTACGTTCATTGCCAGAACACATCAATTCAAATGAATGAATACAGAAATGAAGACATCCTGAACACTTTTCGTTTGTTAGATCAAAGACAAAGACGATACGGCCGACAAGCTCCGTCGCTCCCTGACCAACCTGGAGCTGCAACTGAACGACAAGACGGACCACGCCGAGAAGGCAGAGAGGGTGATAGACACCCTGACGAAGGAGCTGGACAAGACCCAGGGGGAGCTGAGAGCCACCAAGGAGAAACTGGAGAACAGCCAGGATAACATTGCGAACCTGACGCAGAAGTTGCTGGAAAAACAACAGCAGGTACGCTGTTAAGCGATCAGTACAGTAGTATACTGGATTTTGAAATCTCCACTTTCTCCCAACACTTAGGTTTTTCTTGTAAAATCAGAAGCTACGTTTTGGGGCTAATTATCAATCTTCATAAACTGTCCATGAGATGATTCTTATGAAGAATACATTCTGCAACTGCTCCTCTAAAATGTAAACACAAAATTATTGGACATCCTTTTTGGTTAATTTTATTGAAAAGTGCACTTCTTTATTAAACATTATAAATTGTCCATGCTTTTCTGGACAACTGAGGGCGCTGTTGCTGTGATGTCATTTCAGGAAGACACTGTTCTGTTTGGAGGTTTTCTGTTCAAATTGTGAACCCAATCATTGAAAACATTTGTGAGAAAAGTTTGCTCATTGGCTTTACTGCCATGTACTGACAAGGAATCACCAAAGAAAAAAACATTTACAATAAAGCAAAATATCCAAAATTATGGCAACTTCATTTTTGGTACTGAAATAGCTGTAACATTTAGGTTTCTGCCTGATATGACATCACACTTTTGCTCATGCATTACCATAAAAACAAAAAAGGCACAAAAATTACTTTAAAAATGTCAAAATGAAAATTGAAATTAACCCTCCATGGGACACAAAGGTACTTTTTCAAGGATTACATTTTCTAGGATAGCTTTTTAGGATGACAAACTACCCAAAACATCTAAGAGGTCAATAGGGGTTGCACACCTAAACATTTTTCTACTTCATACCAAAAAACGGACGGCTACAAATATTCCCTACAATCATACGTACAATCCAATGGTAGAACCTTCTTCCACTCTGCACACAGTAAGCCACTACTGCTGAGACCTTCCAATCAGATCTGTTAACTTTGGATGTTAAGGACCTCATAAATCACGCCGAAGCAGAAGCAGACGTAGAAGCAGAAAAAAATTACATTGCATTGGCCCTTTACGTGCCTTTAAATCCTACATATCACCAAATACCCCACTAAGAGACAATGACAAGCTTTACGATGAATAAATATTTTAAAAAAGGGAAGGGATACGTTGGTAAGTATAAGTGAATGAATTTGTTCAAACTTTCCATTTTTTGCAATCTGCAGTCGGCCGAGTATCAGGAGCAAGCATGCAAGCTACAGGCGGATCTGAAATCCTATCGAGAGGAACACAGACACACTGCACAGGAGGTAAGTCAAGATAACTTGCTTGAATTGCCATTTTTAACTGTTTCACCATCCTTACCCCAAAGACTGCATGTACATGTACCGAGATAGTATTACCCAAAACTACTTAAGATTTATCTGGTGATCGCGATGCTGGCATGTGTTCCCCTAACCCTCCTCAATCCTCCAATACAAAACAGGTGATTTTGGAGGATTTTTGAGGAATGAGGCTGTTTGACCGTCGCATTTGGAGGATGCATTGTGTGAAGGCCTTACGCTCTACCTGGCATTGTTTATGTTCAGCCATGTGTAGTTGCCTACATAATACTGGATTTCATCTGCTCTGCTCCGTCTTAAAAATCCGTTGTAGGATTTTAGAGGATTGAGACAGTGGTCACGTTGCCACTGATTTCAGATGTGTAAGACCCCGTTCTAAATTGTTATTTTTTTTGTTTCAAATAAGCATTAGAATTAAGGGCCCCTGTAGTAGCTCCCTTTTTTGACAGGGATCAAAGAGAAACATTCCAAAGAAAAAATCATAGACTTTGCACACAATCTCGGAAGTGGCGTCAGGTTGCAACATTTTTGTCCCATTCCAATATCCTTCACTGGGTATATCAGTGCCTTGGCTGTTGTGCTAATTTGCATTTCATCTTTCCCATTTTACAACACTAGGTGAACGAGAGAGACGAGAACATCCAACAGCTCCAGCTGAACCTGCGCCAGCTGGAGAGCGCCCTCGCTGGCAAGGAGCGGGACACGGCTGACCTGCGCAGCCGGCTGGAGGAGGTGACCTTTGACCTGGAGGACGCCAAGCGACGTCTGGAGGATGCGGGGAGGGAGATCCGCGAGCTGGAGGAGGTCGTGAAGCAGCAGCGGCTGAACATGGCATCGGACAGCCAGAAACACAAGACAGAGGTAGTTGATGGTTTGAAGCTTGGCATGGCGGAGTGACGTCTTAGTGCTATGCGTTTTCAAATAATGTAGTATTCGATTATTGGAACTTGGATTTGGTCGAATATTCAAATATTCAACCCTTGACATTGAGGTAAATTTTTTTTTATGAATATCATGTATGTATCGATATATGTTTTCGAGATGGCTGAGGAGCTGATATTTGATAGATTTTTAAGGAAAAAATGTTGCAACCTGACGCCACTTCTGCGATTGTGTACAAAATATATGGAGAGTCAAGATAATTTTCTAAGTATTTCCTAACAAAATTGGAAATGTTTCTCAGTCCCAGATCCATGTCTTATAGTCATTTTTGCAATGAATGACCTTCATTGAGATGATATATGAAGAGAAAAGTGGCGTCAGGTTGCAACATTTTTCCGATTTTAAAGATGCATATTAGGTCTTTCATACCATGCAGAAGCTCTCAAGTCCTGCTTGTAAACTGACAGTCCACAAAAATGTGGCATTTGACAAAAAATACAACCTCTCGATTTATATAAACTGGATGAAGTGAAGGCTCTTACAGCGTGCGATTTTGGCCGAGGCTGCAGTTCTACGTGACCTCAGAAACTGAGATAAACCACTTAGAGTTGAACTCGCTGTACTTAAAACAGTGTCGGAACGCTCGGTGCATTTTAAACTTACATCAAGCCTCCCGCAGTGAGCGACCGTTTTAACTTTATTGTTTTAGCTAAAGCGCTGTCTGAACATAGCCTAAGAGTGGAATAATTGTCTGGTAGCCAAGTAATTTAAAATTGTAAAGTAATAATTCAGTAACTAATCACAGGGAGATTTCTTTGGTTGATGAATAATAATAATAATTAAAAACTTATATAGCGCCTTCCATTTAAAAAAAAACACAAATCGCTGAACAAAAGATAAAACCAAAGTACATAAATATCAATATCAAGATAAAACCTAGTTATTAGTAATCAAAATAAGACCTCATAATGTACATCATACAAAAAACAAAAATGAAAGCCGAAAGGAAACTTATCGAAATGACCAAACGCATTGTAAAACAGGCCAAACACTTTGTAAAACAAGTCAAATGAGATATCCAAAACCGGATCAACCGAATAAATGATAAAATGAATAACTATTGTATTGCTATTAAATAGCAATTTGGAAAAGGAATCTATTTTTCGGGATGAAACTCAAAATTTGCACAGGGAGTGAAACTTTAACCTGGATCCGCCACTGATCCTCATGCCAATTTTTTCTTTTTCTTTTCTAAGGTGCTGAAGTTTGAGGATCAGATCAAGCAGCTAGAGTCCAGCCTGTCGGAGGCCAAGAAAGCCCTCAAGACCCTCAGCCAAGAGATTGAGAGGAAGAAGGAGAGCCTGCAGAAGAAAGACAGCGAGATATCCGTCTCCAAGGATAACGTCAAGATCAAAGTAGATGAGGTGGGTTGAAGAAAGCAGGTTTGTAGGGGTTAGAGGAAGAGAATCATTTGTCATCAAAAGACCACATGATAACACTTTATTAAAACAAGTGCGAGTGCGCAATAAGCTCTGACCGTCTTGCATGAAAGTCTTGCATGAAATCTATCAAAATGGTCCCTGTCAAAGCGTAAAAATGCGACGCCCAAAAACTTGACGCCGTGCTAATTTTATCCACGCTAGCACAAATGATTTCACCATGCAATGGCTGGAAACATTGACCAGAGATTGCGCTACAAGCCCGGGCCACCGTCCCACGCGAAAATCACGCTGTGCTCGCCTCGACAATTGACCAAAAATAAACCCTCTAATTTTCCCATAACATATAGCGTGCTGTACCGCGCGGTATATAGCGCGCGATATTACCACATGACTATACCATTACTGCACATATTTTGCCTCCATTTACAAACCTGTGTTATTTATTTAATTTATTATGTTTGCTTTTTTGAAAATTAAAATTTGGTAGTTAAAGGGAATGTACAACATTTGCTTTGCTGCAATTTTCGGAAATAAATGGATTTTTTTAGGATAAGTATGTTATAGCAAATACTGTTATACTGACTTGTTTCATGTTTTGGGCTTGTAGATGCTGGAAAAACCAAGAAAACCAATCATGTTCTGGTAGTCTGGTTTACTGACCCCACTTAAGATGAACAGAGAAATGTAAAGACTTTGGGGGATTGTATGGTCAAAGAATCACTGTAGCAGGCTGGTGTGTAATCAATTGCAAAGAAAATGCGGAATAACTAAATATGAAAAATTAGGAGCAGTTTGTGAAAAAGCCAGTTTTTTTTCAACACTGGTCGGCAGACCAGCGTTGGAAAAATACAGTTTTTCTTGAAAATGTCAGCACACCAGGAGCCACAATTTTACAGGATGCTTTAGACTCATTCCCTAACAATCCAGTAAGGTATTTTGTAATAATTTGATCATTTCGTTTTTGAATGTTAGCAAATGTTGTATCTTCCCTTTAAATTTTATGGGAAACTTAGGGGGCCAAAGGGACATGTAAAGGCTCCTGCCAGAGCTTAAAAACAATCAACAAACGGGTCAAACTTATCAAACCATTAGCAACAAAGACACAAATTTCATCACCAAATAACAAGCTAACCAAAACAGACACCGCAACACCAGACAGCTCACCAGACCAACAACTAGCAGGGTTCCCACAGTCATGACAGTCATGGAAAAATCTTGGAAAATCCTGGAATTTAAAGCTATCATGGAAAGTCATGGAATCCTGCGCAACCTGTACGTGATGATGCGTAATATTTGGCTTTTGCAGTCTTCCACTTTGCATTCCAGTTTACCAAACCTCTGCTTTGTGCGTGTACATGTATATTGTCATACTTATGGCTCGTTCAATGCACCATTGTGATGCTTTTGTGGTGCTCAGTGGTCGTGCGCCACACTGGCAGGCTGAACGGGAGTGGTGTCCCTTGCCTCCAGAGCAATAAAGGCTCCTAAGATGCCAAAACTGCTTTGTGCGGGTACATGTACATGTATATTGTCTATACTTATGGCTCGTTCAATGCACCATTGTGATGCTTTTGTGGTGCTCAGTGGTGGTGTGCCACACTGGCAGGCTGAACAGGAGTGGTGTCCCTTGCCTTCAAAGCAATAAGGCTCCTAAGATGCCAAAACAGTGAGGAATTGGTCATGGAAAGCCCTAATTTTGTTCTGGAAAAGTCATGGAATTTCATTTTAAGATTTTGGCGGGAACCCTGAACTAAACTGCCAAATAAAGTAAAAGAGACAAATAGTCCCTTCTAACTGATCCAAACGACAAACTTAATTCTAATCTTTGAAAGCATTTGGTTTTGTGCAACTCACTAGTAGCAGTCTGATCTGGGTGTTCGTATGAATGGAGTCTGTTCCCCATGTGAAACAAAAAGTACACGGCAATGTTTTTATGTGGACTGAATTATATTTTACGTTTCACAGAACCAGAGGTTGGAAACCACAGTCCGCAGCCTGAACGACGAGATCCAACAGCTGCAGACCAAGGAGCGACAGACGCAGAGCGACAACGCCAAGCTCCAGGGGGAGGGCAGGCAGCTGAAGGAAGACCTGGCTGAGGCCAGGCAGCAGTACCGTGATGCTGCTCAAGAAGTACGGCATTCTCCAAGTTAATGGCTACGGCTTGGAATAATACATGCACTTATGGAAGAGGCAGCAGCCACTTCTCATAGACTTGTGTATTACCACCAGCCATAGCCGAGTTATATGGGTCATTCCACCGGGTTGGGAAGCAGTGCATGTTACATCCATATATTTGGTTATATTATTAAAAGTATCAACGCATTCTAAACAATTGCTCAACATAACATGTGTCTTAGGGTGTTTCAATACTTGAGAAAGTTTGAAATCATTTGAATGTACTTTGACAAAAATATGAGCAAAAATGTATTAATGCGGACGTAACATTGACAACGTGTCAATGTTATGTAAAATATTACCCAAACTGACATTGCATATTTTATAACTGGACACCTAATGCACCATTAGGTATTATGTTTTGGTAAAGTCAGAGTTCAAATATTGCAGAAACAATACCTCAAGTGTGGATGTAACGGTGTCAAAATCACTCAATGGAAGTGTGACATTTGGGGTTGACACTGTGTCAATGTTATGTCCACAACCAAGCTATCATTTCTGCTCCATTTAATACTGACTACCGTAACAAAAGCTTTTCTTATTGTGTTGCATGTATAGTAAGAAGTACGTAAAGTGAATTTGGGTAATGTTTCACAGAAATTTTTAAAAAAGGTACAAATGTCATATTTGGATGTAACATTGACACGTCGTCAATTGTACGTCCGAAATGACATTTTTTGCTCATATTTTTGGCAAAATACATTGAAATGATTTCAAACTTTCTGCAGTAGTGAAACACCCAACAACAAATATTATGTTGAGCAACTGCTAGCAAGGCATTCTAGCAAGGTCATATGTCACGCATTGTTCCCAACCCATTGGAATGACCCTTATGGATGCGGCTTGATCCTAATGTATTAATTGAACTGAAGGTACATATAAATTGACTTTAACTGAAGTTGGTTCACATTCTCAGTTGGGCACAGTTTGCCCACCCTGAAGAGCAGCTGAGGCCTAGTCTAAATTGACCTATCACGGTAGAATCGTATTAAAATCGCGTCAACGCAGCTTGTGAAATATTGTCCAATTACATGATATACAAATGAACGCGGAACGCGCAAAATCTGAGACAAACAAAACTTAGTGTACAAAAACTCCAAAGGGTTGTCTAAGGGGCGTGGCTAACTCGCAAACAGCGATGGGTCAATTACTTAACTTGGTTACAGCTGGAAAATACTCATGTGTTACAGCTGAAGAAACGTGGACGCAGCTTCAATATGCTGTGGCCTCGTGGTTAAGGGCACTGATTCGTAGTCTGTGGGTAAAGCTGCAGGTCGTGGGTTCGAGTCCTGGCGGGGTCATGGTGCGTGTGCCCTTGAGCAAGGTACTTTGTCACTCATTGCTTCTCTCCACCCAGTAGTAAATGGGTACCTATGAGGGCAGTGATGGTTATTGTGATAGAATTAGCTTCCTTGCACCTAACAGGCAGCATCGAGCTGTATACTCCCCAGGGAGCTGAGATGGTATATGGAATGTTTAATTGGCCCAATGATTAGGGGTAATAATAATGTAAAGCGCTTTGATCTTAGTTAAAAGCACTATATAAGAACCTGTTATTATTATTATTATAATATGATGGATCAGTTCAACTAAAAGTTGGTTTCAAATTTCTCAATTTTGGACACAGCTGGCCCACCATGAAGAGAAGCTGAACCTGATGGAGAACAGTCTCCAGTCGACGCAGGAGCAGCTCAGCAATCGGGTCACCGAGGTGGTCCGCCACGAGCAGCTGAACCGACGACTCCAGACTGAGCTACGAGCCGCGAGGGACCAACTCCAACTCCTGGAAGAAGAAGCCGAAGAACAGCAAGCCATAATGGAGGGGTTCCAGAGGGAGTTGGAAGGATCGAGGGAAGAGCTGGAACGAGCTAAGAAAGAGTTGGACAGATGGAAGGGGGAGGCGGGGAAACTAGAAGGGAAAGCAAGGGAGGGGGAGGAACGATTGGCGGCACTGCACGAACAGGTGTGAAGATTAAACCAAAATTGAAGACAGATTTCACAGACATTAAAACCTGTTTCAGACTGTGTGTTCTTTTAAAGACATACAAACACACATTTATTCATTGATCAAAGTGTGAAACAAAGTTTTGCAGGCTTCTGTAATTTGTCTTTATATGTACATTATAAATGAATGTTTCAACCACAATTAAGAAGACATTATATTGAGGAGATACCAGTAAAGGCTTCTAAATGTGTTCCCTGGAGTAGTCTTAAAGGGGCCATTCAAAATTTTCGATGTTTTTTAAATTTCGATATTTTTTTTGAAATTTTGTTGACCCACCCACCCCGATTTTCGGTCTTAAAATATTGAATTTCCATTCAATAAAAAACATAAGAAATGTCCAGTTCAGTGACGGCGGAATGCAGCTGCAGTCCATATACGGTACCTTACCAACAACACGGCCCACTCGCATTCCTGTACGTAGGGAATCCACCTGGAAACACGTAAAACTAGTCCATTCTAAACCGTGATAACAAGTATCAGCTCGCTCAAAAAAAATTCAACTTGTCTTGGTGTAAAGAGATGTAATGACTCCCATTATTCACGGAGTATATTCAGAAACTTCATTCGTTTTAGAAAAAAATTGAACTTTCAACTCACGCTTTCCAGGCGTGGGCACTGCCATGATTATTGAAACCACAGGTAAAACATTAAATGTCTTTGATAAATCGTAATATAAAAAAAAGTTCCCGAGGTGAACATGGATTTTTCATAATTTCTGACCGATCCAAAAATTATGCAGGGCTGGCGATATGATTTTGGTCATGTTAATCTCAACGCCGTGCCAATGGCCGTTACCGAATTACTTGGCTAGCGGCTGGAAGTTGCACATACGTAACACCCGCGTATGGTGCTCCGATAGACGGATACACAATACACGGTACATTGTACATGTGCGGTACTTCCGGTTGCATGTACCCTAATAGCGGGCAAAGGGTTAAAAGCAAACGAATCGGAACACAGGAGTTGAATTGGCAAGTCAAAAGAGATTTTCTTTTCTTTTTTATATCTTTTTTATTAAAAAAGTGAATTTCGATTTTCAATAATTTATCTTGACCCACCCACCCACATTTTTGAAAAGAAATCGATATTTAAAAACATCGAACATTTTGAATGGCCCCTAACTATCGCAACTTGAAGTCAAAACAAAACAAAGATTCCGTTTGCTGTCTGTCATCATTGATTGGCCATTCTATCATGCCCACCCCCTCCCTATTTTTCTCAGCTGTCAGAGCAAGGCAATGAATTACAGGAACAGAGGGAGGAGTTACAAGCGGAGAGACAGCGGTACAATGACGCCAGCCGGCAGCTTCAGGATTACAAAATCCGTCAGGGGGAGTTGGAGGATGAGATCGGAAGCTGTCGCGCCCAGATCAAAGACAAAGATGCACAGGTGTGGTTTACAAGACTCGCTTACATGTTGCCAAAACTCACCTGCGCCAACCCCCCCCCCCCCCAGTTCAATCGAATTTCAGTTTCGCTTTCTGTGGGGGCAAGTGTGGCCTAGTGGTTAGGGTTCATGACTCATGATCAGAGGGTCAGGGGTTCGAATCCAGCTGCTGGTCATATGTCACGTCCTTGGGCAAGCCACTTCACCCCCACTTGCCTCTCTCCACCCAGAAGTATAAATGGGTTCCGGCATTAGCTGGGGAGTGACCTGCGATGGACTAGCATCCCCGTCCATGGGGAACAGCAATGTTCTCAGTCGTTTCATTCTACTGAAACCGGAGATAAACGCCGGCCTGATGGGCCACAAATATAAGCATGCCAAATATTGGAGTTGTCGAGTCAGTCACAAGTCAATCATAAATCAAATCACAGACCAGTCGCAAGTTCATCACAAGTTAAATCACTAGTCAATCACAATTCAAATCACGAATCACAGTCATGAGTCAAATTCACAAGTCAAATAATAAGTCGAATCACAAGCCACGTAGGTAATTGGGGATGAACAATGTAAAAATGCCCTTGTCCCAATTGAGACTAGACTACTTTTGATGGACTTATAACTTTTGATGACTGGATTTCTGCATTGCTGCATTTTTCCAGAGCAAACCACACAAAAAAACATCCTGGAACAACTCTGAAATCAAACTTGATGCTTACATTTCCGTTTATAAAAGACATTTGTAAGAAGTAGGAAATGTTGTTGTTTCAAGGTTCAAGGTTCATTTATTTTCCACAGTATCAAATCAATAAATAAATGGCATGAAATAATTACATAACAGAAAAGAATTACAAATAATACAACAAAGTGATATTTTAGGGACACTGCAGAGGGGCCCATTGAGAAGCAGAGCTTTTAAGCATGGGCCCCAGACAGGCATGCTCATTGAGCCCAATCCAAGAGAAGGGAATTAACTTACAATGAACTCTATTGAATGGTCAGTCACACGAGGCTCAATGAGCATGCTGTATTTAAAGTAATTACATGTACGTAGAAAAGCAACATACCTAAACACAATACACATTGAGACGTAAACATCGGACAAACAAACAATACAATACAGATCATTTAAACTAGTCAGGTCAGCAAAGAGCAATACAATCATGGATATTCTACAATCTACATGTAACTACATGTACATATTATATCTACTGGCATGAATTAATGATAAGTTTGAATTAAGTTTGATTTAAATAGTCGTTTAAAAGTGGAGAGATTGGTAGAAGCTTGTAGTTGTTTAGAGAACGAATTCCAGAGCTTGGGTCCCTTGTATTTAACCGTATTTTGAGCAAGAGAGGTGCGACTAAATGGAATATAAAAATTAGAGGCTTGGCGAGTCCAATGAGAATGAATTTCACTTTTCTGGCTAAAAATACTATTAATGGAAGATGGTAAAGTATTGCGAGAAGATTGATACATTAAAGACCCAAGCTGAACGTTATACATATCATTAAGTTTTAAAGTTTTATGTTTTACAAAAAGGGGATCAGTGTGTTCATAGTAGTCGGCAAAATTAATTACACGCAAGGCTCTTTTCTGTAATAGGCGTAGTCTGTTTAAATTTGTAGCAGAACTACTACCCCAAGCAAGTAAACCATAGTTAAGATGAGAGACAATTAGGGTATTATAAAGAGATTCCAAAACATTTACAGGTAAAAAATGCTTGAGTTTGTTAATTACACCTACGTTCCTTGCAATGATTTTACATAAATGATCAACATGATTTTTCCATGTAAGCCCTGAGTCAATTAACAAACCCAAAAATTTACAACAATCAGTTTTGATAATTACAGAATCATCAATCATAATATTACAGGGTAGTTCACTGACAGAGTTACTGAACAACATGTAGCTAGTTTTGGAAATATTTAAGGATAATTTATTGAGTCTGAACCAATTCGAAACAGATTTAAGTTCGGTGTTAACAGTGTCGGTAAGGTAATTGAGGTTGTTATGGGAAAAGAATAAATTAGAGTCATCAGCAAACAGTATAAAGGAGAGCAAGTTAGAAGACTTTGTAAAATCATTAATATATATTATAAAAAGCAAAGGTCCTAAAATTGAGCCTTGGGGTACTCCGTGTGTCAGAAAACTAGAGTTTGAATTAAAGCCATTAATAGATACATATTGGGTTCGGTTTGAGAGATAACTCCTAAACCACTCTAGGGAAGTTCCTCGAATGCCATAGAAGGACAGTTTATATAATAAGATTTCGTGGTCAATGGTATCGAACGCCTTAGAGAGGTCAAGGAATATCCCTAGAGTGTGTTTGGAGTCATCAATGGCATTAGACACTTTATTTATAAATTCAAGTAAAGCATGGGTGGTTGAATGTTTTTTGCGAAATCCAAATTGTGAATGAGTTAAAATGTTAAACTTATCTAGGAATTTTATAGTGCGGACATAAGTGCATTTTTCAAAAATCTTTGAAAAGCATGACAGTAAAGAAATAGGTCTGTAGTTATTGACACAAGTAGGATCACCTTTTTTAAAAACTGGAATGACTTTGGCAATTTTTAGTTGAGAGGGAACAATACCAGTTAAAAAAGAAGAATTAATAATATGGGCAAGTGGTTTACATATTGCAGTAATACAACGTTGTTTTAATATAAATGTGCTAACAAGGTCGTGTCCCGAGCTTTTTTTATTTTGCAAATTGTTAACAATGTCAATTATTTCATATTCAGTTGTTGGTGTAAGAAATAAAGAACTGGTGTTAGAATTTGTTAAGTAATCTTTAAAATTAACAGACGATTGTGTGTCCTGTATATTACTAGCGAGATTTGAGCCAATGTTGATAAAATAATCATTAAAGCAATTGGCAATTTCAGCAGGGTCATTGAACAATTTACCATCTGACATAATGCTATTAATGGTTTTGGAAGATTTTTTGTTATTTGTTATAACTGTTTGGTCCTTTTTGAAAATTTCGGGTTTTAAGTGAAGCATTATTTGTTGTCTTTGTGCTCAAGATTTTCGAGAAGGAGAACACGATGGCCACACTAGAGCAAGAGCACACCTCCCTGCAGTCCAAGCTGCGATCGCTGAGGGAGGACCTGACAGAACGCGAGGGGCAGCTGCACGTGGTCCGCATGAACCTGGAGACGTCGGAGACGCAGAACCGCCGTCACGCTCAGTCCGTCTCGCGCTACGAGGAATCGCTGTCGCAGCTGCAGGCCGATCTGGAGCGGAGCCAGGAAGAGTACAGGAGTGCTCACGCGGAGGTGACTTCTATTTGATTATTTGCCGAGACGTAGAGAAAACGTATCCACAGACCATGGCCCTGCAACTCCATGAAATGGGGTCCAAGAATATCTTCTTTTTTTTCCCCATTTATTTTTCCTTTTTCTTTTTCTTTTTTTAACCTTAGCCCATCTTTTCCGTTTGTCCTTAACTCCTTTGATGTATTGTATTCTGTGTTATATGTTTGTATCCTTTTGTCAGAAAAAATGTAAGATTGACCCATTAGCACCTGTACAGGGTGAGTAAAAAAAACCGAAACCCAAATGTTGGGACAATTGTTTTATTGAAGTTCTGCATGTAGCACTTTCAAAATCTAGGATATAAAAGCCCAATTCATAAGCCTTCTTTTAGTACAAGAATCATTCAAATCACTCATGTACTTTTCAAGTTACGGAATTTTAAACACAACCACCGTTTTAAAGTTCTGTCCATGGATCACAAAAAAAGGTGTGCGTTCTCTCAGCAAAACAAAAACAATTCATACACATCCCTATGTGATTTGTTTTCGTTTTGCTGAAAAAACACTAACTTGTTTTGTGATCCGTGGACAGAACCTTAAAACGGTGGTTGTGTTTAAAATTATGTAACTTGAAAAGTACATGAGTGATTTGAATGATTCTTGTACTAAAAGAAAGCTTATGAATCGGGCTTTCATATCCTAGATTTTGAAAGTGCTACATGCAGAACTTCACTAAAACAATAGTCCTGACATTTGGGTTTCGGTTTTTTTTACTCACCCTGTTCTACATTGTATTACGTTGTGTTTATTCACTGAAGAATCAATAAAACCATAGAGTGCCCAGGTGGTTTCGTGTGCTACAGTGAGTAATAATAGGCAGGGCCGTTTCGGGCACTATATTGACCAAAGGGTAAATAAATATGTGCTGAAATGTTTTTATGCTTGACACCCGATACTATCCAGTTTTCTTGCACCTCATGTCTTACCCCAAAGCTGACTTTGCTGAGTTTCACTTGAACCAACAACTTCCTAGTGCAAGCGTCATCACTGTTCAACCGAGCTCGCTTTGGTTGGCTGGCCAGACGCTCATCAGCCATCTCCGCTTTTCTTGTTTGATTTTTGGAAAACCTTTCTGTGATTGATTTTCTTTAGTTGGTTGAGAGCCAGCAGCAGATCCGTGACATGAGGGTCCAGCTGAGCGAGGTCCAAGGCCAGCACAAGGAAGCCATGAGCCAGCTAGGAGAGCGAGCTACCCTGGCGGCTAAGCTGCAGAGTGAACTCTCAAGGGCTGACAAGCAGAATCAAGCACTGTCAGAAGAGGTCAGTTATTAAGAAACTCAAATTTGTTAGTGTAAATATAAACCAGTTTTTGGTTGGAACCGTTAGGTATTCCTCAAGTTTCTTTCTTTAAATTACTGCCTCACTTTAGAACTCCCCTCCAGAATATTGCATCCACTTCTTATACTTTACCTCAGATAAGACGCATTGTCAACAGATACTTTGTCTCTCTTAAGTTGCCTGTTTCCTTCTTTTTTCTTCTTGTCTCCTCGTTGCCACCTTGAGTGGCCTTTTTCCATGTGGTTGGCGTTTCTACTCACATAATTAAATAGTATTGATCTTTTTGGAGTCGCCAAGCTTGTAGACACAAATTTAGGTTGCACTGTCAACAAGATGACTTAAATCCAGTCTTGACAATATTGGCAGCTCGAACCCAGAAAATTCTAAGCATACCTCATGCAAGCGCATTAGCTTGAATACAGCATGCGTGAGGCATGCTTGAAATTTCCTGAGTAGGGTTGCCAAAGTTCCCAAGACTGGATGTGACTCAATTACATGTATTGCTGCATTAGGCCAACAAAAAAAAGTCTCCGGTTTCTGGTATGGAGCTTGCCCAAAAAGTGGTGCGGCGACGCGGCTTTTTTTTTTTTTTACCTGTTTTTTTTTTGCTTCAAATATCGGCTGATGACTGCAAATGGTGCCCGACTAAACTTAGTGCAAATATTATGGGAGACCAGAGAGTCCACAAAAAGCTTATTCTCGATCATAAGCCCATCTAAAAACACGTTAAAATTGTGCAGCAGCAGGATTCCAGTCAAACCAGTGAGTTTGGCGGTTTTGAGACATCATCTTTCATTGAAAAAAAAACTTTTTCATTTTGCCGACGCCCATGGCTACGGCGACGCACGCGCATACCAGAAACCGGAGACTTTTTTTTTTGGCTCTACTGTGCTTATCAAGGACTGGCTGTATAGGGGGAATAAAATCAAGTTGTAGTGCAAGTCCAAGAATACAACTGTTGCTGTGAAGACCAGCGGTTGTGCTCTTTTCTGTGTAAAAACTAGAAGACAATTCTTTTTCACAAAATAGGTGGGCATCTACGAAGAGAAGATGCGCAAGCTGCGCACGGAGCTGAAGAAGGTCCAGGACCTCAACCGGCAGAGCGAGGTGGAGGTGCGGAACTACGAGACCCACGTCCAGGAGCTGACAGACAAGCTGGCCCACGCTAACGAGAAGCACCGGCTGAGCGTCCAGGAGGTGGCCATGAGGGAGGAACAGATCGTGGTCTTGAAGGTGGAGGTGGCCTCTCTGCAAGAGAGGATCAGGCACCGCATGGAAGAGGTGAGAGTTGTCTGCTTGTATCCTGGGCCCAATTTCATGGCACTGCTAAGCACGTGATTGTCTGCGAACAAATCCTCTGTCTATTTCATGGACACTGTAAGCAGTAAGCACAGCAAATGGCACGCTTACTTCAGAGGATTGCTTAACTTTAATAAGTGATGTAACAATAGAAATCTCCCTTTGGCGCAACCGTTAGCACATTTACACCATGAAAAAGTGCTTAAGGTTAGCACAAATTTCTGCTATAGTTACATAGCTGCCAACTTGTACGATTTTTTCGTAATTATTACGAATTGTTTGTTAAATTACGAAAATACGTTTTGCCACTAAAACATTACGAATTTCCCATTTTCTACCTAACGAAAAAAAAAAAAACTTGTAAAGTATCGTTTTTGACCGAAAACTTCTGGCGAAATGTTGCGATAATGGATGGACTGGTGACAAGTCTAATAAGCAATGCGCCAAGCACCTGATAGACATCAATGCGGTGTGCACAGTGGAATACTTGAGGACCAGACTAAAAATATTTTTCAATGGTGTGTCATTTGTGTGCACCTCGTGGATGTGTGGTTGTGTGTGCTGTGACTACTTCTCAGTGACAATCGTGAGCACAATTGGTTGCTTATTGCCGGGATGAGACCCATCAGTGCGAGATTTTAATCATGGAATTTAATAAGAGTATGGTTGGAAGAATTGGTAATAGAGTTTGAGTTTATCACGACATCCAGAAAAGGTAAATCAGCATGCGTTTGCAAGGTATGTTGGCGGGATATTTCTATTGCATACGGTGGCCCTAAATCATCGATACGAACTCGAAACTCAACATCGACAGCATGCATCTAAAAAAATATGCGCACGTTATTATTGTTATTATATATTTGACTTCAACAAACAAATACAGACAGTAAAACAAAATTAATTTAAAAAAAATTATTAAGATTTTTATTAAAACATACACAAAATGACAAATGATGTACCCCATCTTTAAGCAGTGCACCAGTAACTGGTGAACACACAGACATACAGAAAAGCCACTTTACAATACAGGGTGAGTAAAAAAACAACGAAACCCAAATGTTAGGACTATTGTTTTATTGAAGTTCTGTATGTAGCACTTTCAAAATCTAGGATCTGAAAGCCCAATTCATAAGCTTTCCTTTAGTACAAGAATCATTCAAATCACTCGTGTACTTGTCAAGTTACGGAATTTTAAACACAACCACCGTTTTAAAGTTCTGTCCACGGATCACAACAAAGTTCAGTGTTCTTTCAGCAAAACGAAAACAAATCACATAGGGATGTGTGTGAATTGTTTTCGTTTTGGTGAAAGAACGCACACCGTTTTTGTGATCCATGGACAGAACCTTAAAATGGTGGTTGTGTTTAAAATTCTGTAACTTGAAAAGTACATGAGTGATTTGAATGATTCTTGTACTAAAAAAGCTTGTGAATTGGGCTTTCATATCCTAGATTTTGGAAATGCTACATGCAGAACTTCACTAAAGCAATAGTCCCGACAATTGGGTTTCGTTTTTTTTACTCACCCTGTATAGCAGTGATTCCATTTCTTTTGTTGATGTGAAATATTCCTTTTTTTGCAAACATGACAGAGTGACAAACTGGTGAAGGAGGTGAATGAGGCCTCGCAGAAGCACATAGACAGCTGTAAGGAGAATGATCGCCTCAGGACATCGTTGGAGGAAGCCAGAGCTAACGGAGACAGGCTGCACAGCGAGAGTGAACTGGTCGTCTCAAATGTCAACTCATGGGTCCAAAGCCAAAAGTAAGTCTTGGCTTCTGTGCCAAGTCAAAAAATAAACGGGTTTCTCATCAATGACCGCTTCATTTTTCCTGCCCGCCCCCTTTTTTTTTTATTTTTTTTTTATAAATTTCATACATTTGCAATATATTTAGCAAACACATTGTCAATATATTGTCATTTATTTGTTTCCAACAAAATTGTAGCTATGAAGAAACGGCTCATTTAGACACAATTTTGTATCATAAAAAAATTGAAAAAAAGGAAAACAACAGGGGGCCACCTCCCTCATTTTTTATAAATATGCGGACAAGAAAGTTTTTTTTACTTGGCCTTAGAAATTGAAAAAACTACAATTTGAAATTTGATGAAAATTTTACTAAGAAATAATAAAGCTGCAGGGAAATGTTGACTGGATTGAAGTGAAATCCTAAACGTTAGCGGGAATGAGAGATCTCTTTCAAGGCTAAGGAATTAAAACGTCAGGCCTTCTAAACTTTCATGCTTTGAATAGTTGACCCCAGATATTTCATTCCCCAGCAACCATATTCTATTGTTAAGTACCAGTCTAAACTTTGAAAAGTTTGATAAAAAAAAAATTTCCTAAGTGCCAAAAGGAAATACTGCTTGATTTTAATACTTGCACTGTTTGAGTTACATGTAAATTAGTTGAAAAGCTAAAACAAGGATTCCATATATATCAAGGGTTGATTTCAAGTTAAAGTTGCAGCTTATCAAATACATATCTTATCCTCTTTTGTTTACATAAATTTGAGCATCAAGTTTCGATTTGTTTATAGCAAGAAACAATTGAAAAGTTTAAAGGCAGCATTTTAAGCAAAAATTTCTCCTTGCCGTAATTAAGGCTGCAAAAACTGAAATTAAAAGGAATATGGATTTGACAAAGGTTTGGGGGAGAACGCGAAATTAAACACGTTAACTCGAGGTTTACCCCAAGATTTTATGGGTACCTCGGGGTACACCCTCGAGTTACTGCTTGTTAGATTTTACGTTCTTCTCTTTATAATTGTTTTCTCTTTTTTTTCCCCCATGGTAACAGAGAGGCCAACGAAAAACTAGGAGCCAAGATCAAAGAGCAGAGCCAGACGATCAGAACGCTGAACAAGGAAAAAGAGTAAGTTGATGTTGTCACAGTGCCAAAAGAAAATCCTGATCTTTTAACACTGATCATAATTGATATGGTTCCAGAAGAATGATGTTAAATCATGCAGCTGTGTAAAATCCTTCAAGGAAACATGCAGTGGAAATTCAGCTCATCTTGTTTTCCATGCACATTACTATGTGTTGCAACAATACATACAAGATCTTAATACTTGTTTTCATTGGAAGTGACAAGAAAGTGGTACTTTTTCAATTATTAGCAAATCCTTTCATCAATACATGTAAGAGGGCGCTATTTTGCTTTTGTCTTACAAGGTACTTCTTGTCAAAAGTGCATATGAACAGTACAAAAATTAGTCCTTCAAAATTACCCACAAAAAAAGTTTTGAAGAAATATTGGCCACTACTATTGTCCAAACAAGCTGTTTAACATGGTAAACAAGTAAAAAGTGGAACTTACTCCAAGAAAATGAAGACAAGTTTGATATATATTTGTACACAAAGCTATGGAGACGCTACTGTTCTGCCTTGAATGACATCACGCTTTGGCTCATGAATATGGAAATTTTTATTAGCATAAAAACTTAAATGTTGAAATTTCTCCCTTTTACTGTTACAAAGAAGGTGGAAAGTCCTAGTTACATGGCAAGAAAGCTGTTTTAAATGTATTTAAGTCATAAAAATCCTAGTACATGTTCCCTTTCAGGTTGTGAAAGGGACTGCGGTTGGGATTGGAATCATTTGCCTGGCTATCGGTCAGCATCGCAAGACATCAGTTTAATGCTCAAGGGCAAATGATTCCAATCCCAAACCATATCAGCCTTTTTTTCACAACATGTAGGATCTTACACAGCTTACACAAGACAGCACTGAAATGGATTAAGGCAAGGAACTTGGTCACAGGGTCCAAAACTGCTGTGATCAATTGACATTTGTGCAGTGATGCATGACTGAAATTAACTAAAACTCAATAGGGGTTTAGGCCAAAGATAAGGAGTATCTGCACAATCAGACATTTTCGAAATTGACTCCATGGTTTTGTAGTTATTTCAAATGTAGTCAGACGGACACTTTTTGGGGGCCATACTGTAAATGCATGTATTTCTGTAATTATTTTGTGTTTTGTCATTAGGTAAGAAGTTAAAGTCTTTAAAATGTTTCAACAGAAGTTTGTACAGTTTTACTAACTTTAACAAAGTCACAGCCCAAGCTGTTGCAAAGAGTAAATGTAGTCTCTTGATTTCCAACCGACAGTCAGCTCCTGGAGAGCGGGGAGGTCCTCCAACAGTCGGTCAGTCGTCTCAAGCTGGAGAACGAGGATCTGCAAGTGGCTGCCGAGCGCTTCAAGGCTCTGCAGAGCCACTCCTCACACCAACAGATGCTGCTGCAACAACTCAAGAGCAGGCTTGAAGAACACGAGTAAGTTTATTTTATACATTTTAATTATTCTTCATGAAGTACACTGGCAATGTACATGTAGCTTGAAAGTGGGGGAGAAAACTGAAAGAGAGAATACAGCGAAAAATCCATGTTGGCCTGGTTAGGACTTGAACCTGGATCACTGGCGTTAAATGTATCTACTGATTTAACAAGAAAATCCTTGTTCAAAGTGAAGATAGGACTGGTACCAACTACCCTGTGAACTTATGCCACCTGAAATGGAATGAAAACAATCATTGAAGATGGTTTAAGAAAGTGTGCCCAAAATGTGTATGATTCAATTTTGATTGTTTCATGTTGATTGTCTTTTATGCATACTGGGACCCACGGGAGACCAGTGGATTCCACTGAATGGGACATCCAGTTAAAATAAAAGACAGAAAGAAAGAAATCTAGTTACGAGGCCCCCAAAAATTGTGCATACGTTTTTTTCTCTGGTTTCTCAAGATGTATAGTATACACTGAGCTGAAACTTCAACAAGTTGCACCCTTCTTAAGATTTTGAACAATTTTGTTGTTTCGAATGGAAAAAAAAAACCCTCAAAAAGCAATTGATCACTTGTATCGTTAAGCAAGGATAGTCCCAAAAACCTGACTCATCATTTTTGCATTGAAACTCTACATCTTAAAATGCACAGGAATTTGTTCTATATACATCAACAATAGGAGTTTAGTTTGTTAAACATCCTGCAGATTCTCAAAGTGACAATGCAAACATGTATCTTAAAAAACTCTGTGTTGTAATCAATATATTGCTTTCTTGCCAACTGCTATCCTACTTGAACAAAACAAAATAATTCCCAGACAAATTGAGATATTTTCAGTTCTGCTTGACAAAACACGCCTGGAGTTAATTTTTTTTTACCGAAGTAAAGCAGAAAATTTATCCTAGCAAATTCAAATGTCAAACCAAAAAAAGTCACACTTGCTAACGTTTAGCTTCTAAGATTTATATATTTTGGCTAAGCAAATCTCTGAGCTTGGGCAAATAGCAAAACAAAACTTGTCCCCTGGTTTTTGCACTTTATATGCACGTCTGTGCTGTGAAATGCAATCACATTTGGCATAGTTTTTCTGCAACACTAAGCACAACTTTCATGCTAGCTGTTAAAAGTCCCTGTTCCACCTAAAACCACCCCAGCACTGTATGGTCTTATGACTTCATCAGGGAATAAGTACAATTTTAGTTTAGGTAAAGGTAAAGGTCCCATAGCCATTACTGGCCATAGGGGCAGTGGGATGTTAGAGGTCCACTGTGTCTTGGGCGTGGCATATGAGCGGCGGTGCCCAGTCCTCTCCTCTCGCTGTCTTACCTTCCCTGAACGAATCAGGTACCCATTTTATTGTTGGGTCGTCAGAGAGAGTTTTCCAGGTTTTGGTCCGAATGGGATTCAAACCGCCAACCTTCCACTCGGTAGCTCCACGCTCTACCCGCTTGGCTACGAGGCCCCTAATTTTAGCATAATGAAGTACAGAGGCTAACTAAGGGGTTCAGTACCATCATGATATTGAACCCTTGTTTAGCCTTCTCATTTACCCCCTTCTCCAATCGTCTCTCAGAACCGACCAGGAGCAGGAGATCTCGGAGAAGCTAGGGACCATCGAGGACCTCCACGCCCGCCTCAGGGCCAACGTGAGCACCATCCAGCAGCTCAACGAGCAGCTGCACTCCCTCAAGCAGGAGACGGTCCGCCAACGCTCAGACATTGAGAAAGAGAGAGCGGCCAGACAGAACCTGCAGATGCAGCTGGAGAGCAGGGAACAGGCTCTCAACAGCCTCAAAGCTCAAGTAAGTAGTGACTACGGCTATGGATTGTTGTTGCAGTAGCTTGTGGATAAGACTGTTTGACTTCCTTTTGTTTTAAAGCTATAGTCCATCATTTGCAGCTATCAGAAAAGTAACTGGCCTAATTATTGTTGAAAAACATACTTGGTTGAAAGATAGTAAGGGGACTAAACTCCCTGTGAAATTATTCTTCCTGGCAAGCTGTCATTTAGAAGTAATCAACGAAAGAAGGCCTTTCCAACGGTGCTTCTTAAGACGTACCGTAGCAAATTTGAATTAGTAGTTCGTTTTGTTATTCGGCGAAGCGCGCAAGCATTGGCACGACGCACACGCACGCGCGGTTGCTATAATTCGTCGGATCAGTGCGCGACATCACGTAAAGCTGCAATTCAAAACAATTCGAAACATGATTCAGCAACTTTTGATTTGAAATTGAGATCCTAGAATGTTGTTTTTCTCGGAATATACAGCTGAAGCTGAGCTGAAACTTCATCGGGTTAGTTGTTCAGTACCCTTCTTTAGATTTTGAGTGCTTTTGTTGCGTAAAACGAACAAAATGCACAAATTACAAGTGATGGACTATATCTTAAAATCTTGGCTTGGTGTCTGTATTCTGAGACGAACCCATAGCCATTAGTTTTGACTATGGCTATGAATTGCCGCAGTAGCTTGACTTCCTTTTTTCGTAACCTTGGCTTTGTAACACGTTTATAAGCTGCTCCATCACACTATTATCCCCTTATTCAGTGCTGCCCTACTATTTAATGCAACCAAACTTGTGAGTCATTAAAGATATAGTCCATCATTTGTAATTTGTGCATTTTGTTCGTTTGAAGCAACAAAAGTGTTCAAAATCTAATGAAGGATACTGAACAACTAAACTGATGAAGTTTCAGCTCAGCTTCCGCTGTATATTCTGAGAAAAACAGCATTCTAGGATCTCAATTTCAAATCAAAAGTTGCTGAATCATGTTTTGAATTGCAGCTATACGCGATGTCGCGCACTGATCCGACGAATAATAGCAACCGCGCGCGCCTGTGCGTCGTGCCAATTCTTTTGCCCAGCGCCGAATAACAAAACGAACTACTAATTTAAATTTTCCTACGGTGCGTCTTAAGACGCACCGTTGGAAAGGCCTTCTTTCGTTGATTACTTCAAAATGATAGCTTGCCAGAAAGATTAATTTCACAGGGAGTTTAGTCCACAAACTATCTTTCAACCAAGTATGTTTTTCAACAATAATATGCCAGTTACTTTTTTGGATGGCTGCAAATGATGGACTATAGCTTTAAGTCACAATGCTGGCAACATTAGCGAACCTGCTGCACACCTTGCAAACGGCGATCGGAGTCCACCTAAAAAAGATGCAGCATTTAATTTGCTCAATCTTGATAGAGACTGTTTTTTGTTTGTTTTAAACTTGTAGATGGAGTCAGAGAGATATCACCGGTCTGTGAATGGCACCACGCCTCGTCGTGGTGGGGAAAGCTACACAAACGGTTCAGCACCAGACTCGGCCTATGCCTCGTCGTTGGGGAGGGGATCGCAGCGACAAAACAAGGACAAGGTAAATTCTTAGTGATCAGAAGAGAGATTTTGCTCTCGGAGTCACTTATTTATGTGTCATCAAAATGAACGGTTTTTGTGGCGTTTTTTCCCCACAGATGCAGTCAGCCATCAACAGCGCCCTCAAGGACGCGGGTGTGAGCGACCCGAACACGCTGGACAAGTCGTACTGGATCCAACGCGTCGGGGAGCTCTCGCTACAGCTGCAGCAGAGCAGCGAGTTCTGGTCGGACAAAGTGCGGGATCTGTCGGCCCAGTTGGGGCGTTCACGAAGTCCCTCGCCTCATAAATGATGGACACGTTCTTTTATTGGCGATTGACTACTTGAGGAACAAGAAGGGCCAAACTTCAACATATTGGCCAATTTTGCGTGCAGAAAAGTGTATAAAAGAAAGGCCCAAATACACGGTCCAAAATGTTCTGTTCTTGAACGACATATTGGGGGCTGGGCATAGAACTGTATTTATTACTAGACAGCAAACGTACACAATGTAGCCATCTGAACGCATCCATGTTTGTGCATAACTTGTAGAAAGCAAAATAAAATTGTACAGCTTTACGCATATCTGTGTTTGTATTTAAGCCTATATTATAAACATATGTTCAAAACAAAACAAATAACCAGCAAATAAGCAGTCTATTTTGTTCTACACTAACAATGCACACAACTGCACGTGTGCTACCGATGAATCGTATGTTTTACCAATGAATTCTGTATTACAAATGGACAACCATGCCTGTTCAGCCCTTATGGTTTTCTGTTCTGCATTCAGAGCTCACCAGGCACACTTCCATTCCATCTAATTTCAATCTTTTCTATAAGTCCACATACATGAATTCAAAATGTCTGCGCTCCAAATGCTTAATAAAAGTATTCTGCACATGCAAAGGACGAGTCCATAATTTATTATAGCTCTAAGGAGTGGTGACACTTTAAAACAATTCCTATATCATGGAAGTTCCATGCACTGACACATTACATTCCTTAAATAGTTCAATATTAGTGTGCCTTCGTTTCTTAGACTGTACTGTAGCAGTTGTAGAAGTTGTAAATATTGGAGTTTATATTTATGAAATGTATAGAGTGTATGAATAGTGCTCTTTTTTACTTTTACATGAGGTTCTTGTTTCGATCTGTATTTTTAAACGGTACCATACAGATACATTGAATACACAGTTTAGAATTTTATATTTGGTCTTTTTAACTTCAAAAATAAAGTTCGAAAATGAACCAATGTTTACACCATCTTTCCACATTTGGAGGTAGTTTGCCATTTTCCACCCAAAGTAGTTTCTTCTAGTTGAAAAGACTTATCCCTATCCAAATGAAGTACATTTTTAAAAAGATGATATAACATGAAATGGGTTAAGCTCTTTATATAAATTTTTACAAATTTTTTTAACATTTATGCAATTGCCAAATTTTCACTTTGCCCTTTTAAGATAAAAGAAAAAGTCTGACCAACTTTTATGAAGGTATGACAGTATTATTTGTTGCAGTCATTTCTACATTGAAAATGTATTAATGAAACCTTGTATTGCTCGTTTTTGTAAAGGTCTTTTGACATTTCGATCATTCCCCTTTTTTGTATATTAACAGTACAATTTACAAAAAGTACTTTTGACTGCATTCTACTGAAATGAAACATTTTCTATTGATATAAAAATTGTAAATATGAAAATATCAATTTTATTTCAGTAATGTACTTTTTCATATACAGTATAACAGTTCTGAATTTTTACAGATATTATTTACTAAACTTTTTTTTTTAATGTGTGAAGTGAAAATATTGATCTTTCTTAGAATAGTTTCTTTGATTTTTAATTCATTAGGCTTCGACAACATTGCCAACTACTGATTTTCAATGATTCCGTCCCTATCGTTTTCTCAGAAATAGCTTTTAAGTTTTGTATAATTCCTTAACAGTACTTATCGTAGATTTGATCTGATTTGGGTTTTTTCTTGGTTGATGAAATAGCTCTTGTTGACATGTTAAGCCCAAAAAAAAAGTCTCCGGTTTCTGGTATGCGCGCGCGTCGCCGTAGCCATGCGCGTCGGCAAAATGAAAAAGTTTTCTTTTCAATGAAAGATGATGTCTCAAAACCGCCAAACTCACTGGTTTGACTGGAATCCTGCTGCTGCACAATTTTAACGTGTTTTTAGATGGGGTTATGATCGAGAATAAGCTTTATGTGGCCTCTCTGGTCTCCCATAATATTTGCACTAAGTTTAGTCGGGCACCATTAGCAGTCATCAGCCGACATTTGAAGCAAAAAAAAACAGGTAAAAAAAAAAAAAAAAAAGCCGCGTCACCGCACCACTTTTTGGGCAAGCTCCATACCAGAAACCGGAGACTTTTTTGGGGGGCCTTATCTCAGGAATTTTTCCAAACACTTGTGAAGTCTCTCAAAGGATGATTGAAATAAAAAGATCAATCTTCTGCAGTTAAAATAATTTCACAATAACTTACAAATAGGTTCCAAGGTTGAAATTTATTTGGATGTAACAACTTTAGTCAACAGTTTTTTAATCATTTTGGCCATTAAAGAAATAAAAATTTCAAAATTTCGAATTTTAAATATGATGGGTCTTTCCCAATGACATCGTCAGTGGACTTTCCCTGTCAGAAAAATCCTCAGGCTCCGAGGCTCATAATATAAAAGAGCCTTAATTTCGAAAAGCTTCAGTTCCTCAAGAGGGCGCTATACCTTATTGGAGGTTTATAAAATCCCGGCTTCGTGCAGGCTTAGTCTTCGTACTGTAGCCGAAGGTTCAACTTAAAAGAATCCTGCTGCGTTCATATTCGTGCAATTAGACCATGCAAAAGCCTTGAGTGGCAGAATCGATGTTCCGTAGCAGAAAATGGCCCAAATATTGTACTGGACCCGGTCAAGCTGAGGATTAAAATCATGCGGCTGGGCTCACTGAAGCGCAAAGCGGAGACGAAGTCAACAATTTGTGTAAACCCCCACAATATCGACTAGCGCATGTTCCGTGCATGACGCAGGGTCATGATCATGGAGCTATAAAAAGGCTTTTTATAGCTCCATCCATGGTCTGATCAACCGACCGCGTGTTTTACTCCGGTTATACGTCAAGGAAGACACGGAAATGAACAAATCCATAAATCTAACAAAGGCCTAATCACAGGAGGTACGATAGAGGAATTAACTGAAATGAGGACACGAGAAGAAAAGGATGACGTATTCCGAGGTCTGTATTAAAATGCCAGTAGCTTTATTTGTAGTCAACTCGAGTTTCGTCCTGTGTCTTGGTTTCGGGACATTTCTGTGACCTGATGTCACTCTTTATCCGCCTCCACTGTGGATAGAAAACAAAATAATGGTCTCAGTTAACTAAAAAAAAATGTGGGGAAAAATGTTGCAACCTGACGCCACTTTTTTCTTCATATATCATCTCAATGAAGGTCAGTCATAGCAAAAATGATGATAAGACATGAACTTATCTGGGACTGAGAAACTGCATTTCTAAGTTTGTGAGGAAATACTTAGAAATGTGTTTTGACTCCCCATAGACTTTGCACACAACCGCCGAAGTGGCGTCAGGTTGCAACATTTTTTCCCAAAATGTGTGTGCCAAGATTTGAGAATATAGCGCTAATTTATTGCCGATTTTTTTTTTGGGGGGGGGAGCAAATCACCCCCCTTTGCCCCCTCCCATCCCACTTTCACCACCTATTTTCTACATTATAAGCCTAACATTATATTATAGATTATAATGATATTCTTTATATACCATATAGATTTAGGTTAATTCTAGAAAATTTGAATTTTTTTTTCTCCATCGTGTAGGCCTACCTGCCAAATAATCCACCAGTTCCCTGCAAATAGCTGGTAGACTGCTACCATGCTGGTTACTCGCCGCAACTTGGACAATGTACACGTTGTCACGGAGGTTGAACTGTGAACCCTGACGTATCAGATGCCTGTAGGAAAAAAATAAATCTTCGAAAGATTAATTGATTAACAAAGTACAAGAATTTCTGAAATCGTTTTCTGCATAATCGTTCGTCAACGAATTTGATATTTTGAAACCAATAGACCTTTAGGCCTAGGTATAGGCCTATCTTCGGGTATATTGAGGTAGGCCGATGTCTAATTGGTAACGTAAACCAACCTATACTATTTGAACACACAATTCAGTGTACATGTAATTATTTATCATAATTAAGAATACAAAATTATGTGATTTGCGCAATCTCCAGGCTTCGTATGCTAATAAAGCTTGTACCTTAATTAATTACAACGAAACAAGCGCAGTGGAAAGTTAGACTATATCAAAAGGTGTTTTGGGCAAATGTTAAGAGCATTTATTATTTTCGATTAGTCAGAAACTGCATGATTCCCGACCCTGTGATTTGCGTGGGAACCTCATCTAGCACGATCCACGGCTTGTCAATGGTCATCTTGATATCTCGGATCATCACGTGGTACATGGTGGGCGCGGTGTGGTTGGACCACGTGACCGGCGACCAGCGAATCAGCACCTTGTATTCCCGCTCGATGGCGTAGTTCCCGTACTCGATCGTGACCGGCGCGGGCGGAGCCGGAAAAGCTGAAAGTTTGAAGAAAAAGATGGCAAGTATACATTCATGTAGCGTATTAAATTATGTTCCACTATGGGCTCTAACAAAATGATGGTTAATTTCTCAACAAAATTTGGCCGCCAGCTCACCACGCTCCCCGGCGAATTTTGTAAATTGGTGCCTTTTCATCAACGTATTTCTGGGCCATTACACAAATAGATGATATCGGTAGCCTTCTTTCCGAAGGATGAAATAACTACTCGTATTCTTTATTACTAAGGATACGGACGTGACATCCATTTTTGTAAAGGTTAAGGGTCTAAATAGTTATGATCATATGCTTTTTGTGCATGTTTTCGTGTGAAGCCATAACATTCCTCAAACTCTTATATGGGGTGCATCACACCTTATCGTGCTGAATCCGCTCAGTGGATACCATACGTTGAGAATACAGAGAAAAAGTATGCACAAGTTTTTTAGGTCTCGTTATACTGGATTCCGTTGCTAATAGCGCGCAAAAATAAGACTAAGTGTGCCCACGTACACTGTATCTTGAAACCACCTTTTAACTCGCGTTCATTATTTTCGATTTTCATCCCAAATTAAATTGATTCCTCTTCTTATTAATGGCCCTTATTTTGCGAGTCGGCCATATTGGATTGAGACTTTGAGAGTGAGGTAAAATCTTCATTTTTGGAACTTGTGTAGAGAAATGGAAGCAATGATGTTGCAAATTAATACCAGTCTGCTCTGATGAATAATTTAAAATTTGTGATTAGACATACTCTAATGTTTTAAGCCACATTTAAAAAAAAAATGAAACTGAGGCTATAGTGAATAAATAGCCTGACACCATCCCATTCAGCAGTTCACAAATTATGAAATACATGTACATTCAGGGAACACGACAACAATGGCCAAAATTGTACATAAGGCCCATTGATATATTTCTCAGTATTCTAGCAATACAAAATATCTAACTTTTTAATGAGACATGAACCCAAACAAATCGCCCCATGTTTAGTTATTGAATTATTACTTTACAATTTCGAATAATTGGCTGCCAGACAATAATTCCATTCTCGAGGGCTAGGCTGGTTCCCGCCCCACGATCAGTATCGAATGTGCGGATCGGACCAGTCTGCTTGCGAAGCGGGTCTGTTTGTGCCCTAACCAAAAAGTCTTTTTTAAGAGGGTTGTAGACGTCAAAAAAATGGGAGGAAATTATGTCTTTTTGTTGGAATAAAAAAATCAAGTTAGTTTCCTTATAAACGAAACCATGCATGGGGCGAAATATTTTCACAAGGTATTCGATATCAGTGTTCATCTTCATTTTGGGCAAGTTTTCTGTCATTGAATCGATAGGTACTTGGTTTTTTTTTCCATACCATGTCTGAGTGTCTTTACCACCGTGACCTGACTGTGGCCGCTAGTGGCCGCGCCGTACCCATGCTTGGCCGTCAAGCACAGCTCGTACTCGGTGGACGCTGACAGCCCGCGGACCGTCATGGCGAACGTGGAGTTGTCTTTGGTAGGTAGAGTCCGGAACGACGTCAGGTTGTAGATGGGGTAAGGGTGGACCTCCGACTTCGGGTGGATTAGTGTGTGGAGGCTTTCATTGCCGGTAAGTCTGCAAGGGAGACAAAAAAGGTTTCGAGTATAAAAACTTGAATACACTCATAAATGGCCAAACGCCATTTTTTTCTCACCTCAACGGCACAAGCGGTCTACTCGTGCATCTATGGAACAAAAGAGCAAACAGGAGAGCTGCAATGCAAACGATATTAATTAAAACCTGCTGTGAGTTCATGCTCTTTTTAAATTACTCAGAAATTTGTTGGTCAAAACAAATTCGCATTCCACTTGTTCCCTATTCGAACATTGCCAAATAATATTTTGTGGCCGGCCCTATAGCTTTTGACCACGAAAATCCTCGGTAAACTCAGTCCAGTCAAGATTGAAGTCTTTATAGATCATGAAATACCGAGTCGTGAAAATCAGAAGCCCTACACAGATTATAGGCCTACGGGATTAACGAATGGCACAATGAAAGGGCTCAGGGGTTCGAGTCACGTCCGAGTCGTGAGCACTTTGCATTAATTAACAACACAAAAGATCTGGAGACCGGTTTAAAATATGTACGTTTTTTTCTAAATGGGTTTTACATCTTCCGGAGTGAAACTCAAACTATAGCCCAAACGAATTCGCTTTTGTGGGAATAGTTATACGTTCTATAGTGGGGTTGTTTTTTTTTGGGGGGGGGGAGACGACAAGACAAGTGCTGTCATTAAGAAAAAAATGTCTCGAGATACTTGCCTGTCCCTGTAATGTACGTTGTAATAAAGCAATGGCCACTCATATTCCATGGGCACATGCCAACTGACTGTGATGTTCGTGTCACTCGGGGAAAATGCGACACCGTCCGGTGCTCCAAACACTGTTTTATGTCATTATTTGTACAGAAAATTAAAACAATTAGAGTTAGATTATTTGTACCAGATTCACAAAATGGTGTGTGCACGGGCGCCCTGATAATAAGTGACAAAATTCAGCAGGCATAACTGTTCAAACGGCAAACGTTTACGTTTCTATTTCAAACGGGCGTTGAAGACTCCTGTCCATGTTTTTGCCGTTAGACAGAGAAATCTATTCGCCACAGAAACGTCTATTTGCCCATTTGCACACATTTGCTTTCCCGGAATAATTTGTCGTTTGAGTAGGCAAAAAAATGACGACCCTGCTTAAATAGTAGATACCAGAATCAAAAAGCAAATCTCCGCGATATAGCAGCCACTTTTGTTTAGGTTTAATAGCCTCAACTCTCTAGCAAAGAAAACTGATTTAAACGGCTGAATTGGAAAAAAAAACTCGTGTAAAATTCTAATCATTGGACATAATTACGTGGGCAAGCCTTGGTGTTACACCGCCATGTCTTGACTGCGTTCCCTCGGCACTGCTCGCCGCCCCACTGCGGCGCGGGCCGGGAGCAATTCCTGGCTGAAACACGGTAGCCGCCTCCACATGTCACCGGACAGGCCGACCACGCCGACCAGCTAGACCACCAACCATGAACTGAAACAACATCAAAATGTTTTTAAAAGGTGCTCGATCGAGAGCTTGTAAGAAGAATTCACGAGCCGATACTCGCGTGGGACTCGAACCCACGACCTTCTGCATGGCGTCTATAAACCAACGGCTACCGCTGAGCGTGTCGGGGTCGGCTGGCCGGTTCATATCTGATGTATTGCAATTCTCGCAAATAAATAGTCCATTATAGGAAGAAACATTTTGCTAACAAGTTGCACATCAGGGATACAAGGTAGATTAGGAAGACATTTCAATGTCTCCATAATCATTCAAGTCCCATTTCTAGGTGCAGTTTTAATGTCGCAAATAGGCTAAATCGATTACTCGTGATGCAAAACCCAAATATACAAAGTTTGGTAAGGGTAGGTAAAGTCCATGGACATGTATCCCAGCGACCTCCTAGCCAAGATCCCGAGATGGTGTTTTCAGGAGGATACCAACGAAGTACGAAGTATACCTTTTCCCGTGATGTAAATTACTCTTCTTACTCAGGCACAGTATTCCACAGACTTACGAAGTTTTAAGCAGTAGGCATATTTGCTTTATTTGTGCTTACTTGGGCACGGTTGCTCGTTGCACCTCTGCCACTGACTGTAACTCTTCATGTTGCCGCTATCCGGGCAGTCACTCCCTCCCAAGCCGGGCCTAGGGTCCGTACAGGACCGAGACCGTGCCTGGACCCCTCCACGACAGCTATGGGAACACACGGACCACGGCGACCACTGAGACCAAGCGCCATCTTGAAAACAGGTAAGAAAAAGTATGATCATAAATACGCATGGTAATTCTGCCGTCTGTTAAAACTCAAGTTAAACTTGGCTTAAACCTTAAACTTGGTCACGTCCTTTGTGAGTGTGTTGGATTCAATTCTGACAGTTTAACATAAGTTAAAACCTAGTACTCCGGTTTTACTAATTATTCCGTAAGACATTCAATGATAAACCTTTAGGCCTTTTTTTTTTACTGAATGTATCCTCGATCCTTCAAAATCATCCACCTACTTCCATGGAGATATTTGATAATGCCTCATTCCTCCATAATCATCAGTGGAGGGCCGAGACCACTGCCTCAATCCTTCAAAATCCTCCAACACAACTCAAGACGTTATATCAATGCGGATGATTATCATTATGCGCTATGTCACGCCGGTTGTCAGCTTACTGGTCCGCGGTCGCCGGTCGAAGGGTCGTTTCTCAGTGGTCATCATGTGGATCATTCGCAACTATTTAGATTTAGATCAATGACAATTTTTTTAGAAACTCAAAATCTCAGTGGGGGGGGGGGGGGGGGGGGGGGGGGGGGACTGGGGGGGGGCGACTGGGGGGGGGGGGCAAGTTTCAGGGGGGGCGGTCGCCCCCCCCCCCCCCCCCCCCCCCCCCCCCCCCCCCCCCCCCGGTGGCTACGCCACTGTCAAGAAGCAGTGCGGATGATACCATGTTCTAAGCATTAATGTTTGCATGACTAAATCATAAACAACGCAAAGCATAGCTAGCTCAAGACCTTGACACGGTATATCCTCAAAAATTAACAGCAGGCATGCTGCCTCATTCTCCAAACTTCTCCAACCTCGCCTGGTTCATTTTGGTAGATCGAGAGCACCCGACTACGTCGTTGAACGTACCCAAGCACCGTTCGGTGTGACAGGCTTCGATCTCGCCGCCGTCTCCCTCGCAGTCCCGCCCGCCGTGTGTCGGCAGCGGGTCGGTGCAGCTCCGATTCCTGAGCGTGGTGCCGCCCCCGCACGTCTTGGTGCATGTTGTCCACTCGGACCAGTCAGTCCAACCACCGTCAACTGACGGAAAAAAAACCTCGGAAATAAACATGAAAGTTGTCACAGTGACAAATAAGCAATCTAGTAAATGGTTTCATCGGGAACCAAATAGACTCCCGATTTATCCTGAAACTTGGCAGCAATTTTTCAAATCTACAATGAAGGTATCGTTGCTCCATCAACTTGAAAACTACTCCCTTCCTTTTTTATGCTCTCTCTGAATGGAACCGACATGTTGAGGAAAGGGTTACTTTTCATTTGTAAGTCGCTTTCGTGTCGTTGGGTTTGGTTTAGCCCAGTTTGGACGACTTCTTCATTGCATTACGACTGAAGAAGTGACGAGGTACGGGAGTCCACCTGGGCTAGGCTTGGTTGCTTGAAACGATAGCCTACAGACTTGCCATGTTTAGCCTCTCTTCCAGCCGGAACGAGCAAAGGGCCAATAGCTTACCGCCACATGGTTCTGGATTACAGTCTGGAATGACGTCCGTTGCGTTTCCCTCGCAGTCACGACCGCCCCATGCCGGCACGGGATTGGTGCATTCCCGGCTTCGGACGATCTCTCCTCCACCGCACAACACAGTACAGTTACCCCAGGCTGACCACTCCGTCCAGTTACCGTCCACTAATGAATTATTACAAAATGTATGAGTGTTGCACGAAAAAAAATATTATTAAAATGGTGGCGGTATTATCGTGTTGTGCATGCCCTAAATGCCTTTTCTGATACCTTTGCTTTCTATCCAGAACCAATTATAAACGCTTAATTTTAACTTACTCCAAAAAGTGTTTATTTTGAGCACAAAATGTGAAACGCTGGTGTACGTTAGCTATTCAACAACAAAGACTCACAATGTTTAGAAATAGAAAGATTTTAAGGTGGCCTGGGTTTGTTTTAACATAGGTAGGCCTATATCTGTCAAACAAGAGATTTTTGCTGAACCTGAACGAGGAATAAGCTATTATCTGCACCCTGTTCTGTAACAACTGTTATTTTGAAAGACTGTTTTTATGAATAATTTGTTGTCTTATTATCTCTTTGCATCAGGCGCGGATCCAGGGGTGGGCCGCGGGGGCACGTGCCCCCCGTCAAATTAAGTCCACAAAAAAATAAAATGAATAAAACAGGGGGGAAAAGATGGGGAGGTGAGAGAAATGGAGGGAAGGAGGGCAACCTTCTAACAAAAATACTGGTGCCGATATTAAACATCAGCGGCCTGCAAACATTGTGTACTGGCCGTATGACTAGGGAACTCGAGAAGCTTCGAAATAAACCGCGATCCCGACCACCGTACGTACTCCATACCTAACCCTGCATAGTATCGGTTTATGAAATACGATTCATATGAGCGTGCGGACAGGTGTAGCGTGAATTTACGTTTCTATGAAATTCGGACTCATTGGTAATAACGCGCATGCGTAAGTATGGTAATTAGGAAAGTGACCGGTCACGTGAGAAGGATTAACCAATAATAGGGAAAAGGGGTCCGATTTTCATAGGAGTCGGATTTTCATGTGACACCGGTACGAAAAACATGCACGTTTAGCGCAATGAGCGCGACATACACGTTGTACGCTGCTCTTTGTACCACACTATTGGTCAATGGTACGGTTTTCGTACGAACACTTTGCCAGCATTTCTTCGGCGCTTTGAGGAGTCCAAAACATGTCCGTTTCCGTAGAAATTTTCCATTGAAAATCTTTTCTTATTGATAAACTGAAAATTCGAACTTGATACACAACATTAGAAAGCATCATGCAAAAGTTTACAAACTATACAATTCCCTTTCAAAAATAAAATGCACGAAATAATTATGCAGACGAAAATGGTTATCAAGTGAAAAACAGAAAAAACTTAAAAGGCTTGTTAAAGCAAGAGTATATATTAAACCAATGAAAAAAATCCTTATTTAACTTAAAACATTTTGCTCAAATAACTCAGGGAAAGAGGGGCCAGGAATCGCCTCAGATTGCACCACAGAGCATCTAATTATCAAAAAAATTCCCGGGGCCCTTAAGCGGGCCCTGGACCCCACCCCGAATGACATTCGTGCTCCGCATTATTAGTCCTCGGGACAGATCTCCCTAGCCCTACACACCCATAAAACATTTTACTCAGCCTATCCAATTCCTTTTCAAAATAAAATGCAAGAAGCTGATTATGCAGTCGAAAATACTTGGTTATCAAGTGAAGAACAGAAGAAACTTAACTAGGCTTGTATTAAGAAATACATGCGTACAATTTTAAAGTAATAAACAAAAAAATTAAAAAAACGCATGGTGTTACCGCAAACCGAAGCGATAATGGAAAAAAAATTATAATAATCTTCACAACATTTTGCTAAAATTGGGCAAGGAATCGCCTCAGATTGCACCACAAAGCATCTATAGAATCAAAATTTTCCCGGGGCCCTTCAGTGGACCCCGAACCCCACGCCGTAAGACACTGCTCCGCGTTCGCATTAGTCCTTGGAGCAAATGCCCCAGCGCATCGCCCATTGCAACAGTTTTCTAAGTCAATACAATTCCTTTTTTTTAATACAATGCTTGAAATTATGCAGACGAAAATACATGGTTTGCAACTTTGAAGTACACAGTAGCTTAAAATTTGTAAAAACAAGAGGTATATATTTAAAAAAAATCTTTATAAGCTTAACAACTTTTGCTTAAATAATTCAGGAGGAAAGGGGCCAGGAATCGCCTCAGCATGCACCACAGAGCATCTATGATACAAAATTTCCCGGGGCCCTTGTTCACATTGTTTTAGAATAATATATCTTATTAGGCTATTTGCAGCACATTTATCTATCTGTTCGTACCTGGGCAGTCGTAGACGTCCATGCAGTCCTCCTGCTGGAAGTGGTTGGCCGGCATCCCCACCCCGGGGCAGTCATCACCCCCACTGGAAGGGGGCGGGTCGCTGCATGTCCGCTCACGGGTCTTGTTACCGAAGCCGCACGTCTTGGAGCACGGCGACCACTCCGTCCACTGGGCCCAGTTGCCGTCTCCTGATGGTCATGAGAGGTATCAACAACTTTCACTAAGTCGCACTTTTCCATTATATCCGAGGACTAACATTGTGCTTCCTTTTGTTCCAAATAATAAATTATAACACTTCTCCCATAGAATAAGTGCACGCGTATATAGCGGCGTACGTGAGCGGGACGTTCTAAACAAAAGAAATCTCCGTTCGAGGACAAGGAATCTGATATTCTCTCTTACATTTTGCTGTTCTGTATAAGCGATCTGCACCACACTTAGTGTTTTGCTACATGTCCATGAAATTGATACGCATTTAAGGTTTTAGTTAATGAGCGAGAATCCCAGTCTATATCTAACTTGAAAGCTCATAATGTTGGAAATGAATAACTTAATTTTCGAACTTAAAAAGCACACAGTTGACTTTAATATGGCCACGGCTGTAATTACTTCTGCATGCACCATCTCCGCACGATTCGACCTCGGCGTCTTCTCCGCTGCAGTCTGCCCCTCCGTGCTGGGCCGGCGGGTCGGTGCACGTACGGACCCGGTCTCTGGTACCGCCATCGCACGTGCGACTGCATGCCAACCAGGTCGACCACTGGGCCCAGTTACCATCAACTACAAGGAGGAGAACAATATTGACTGGTTAGGAGGCCACTAGTGTGGAAATAGAGCAGCCAACACAAGATATAATACAGGTCGACCAGGTAGCAATATTTTTTTCCATACCACACATTCACTATGGGCATATATCAAAGCACCTTGAGTTGCAAGTCGGTTCTCTGACTCTATTTCCCATAAAAGATATCCTCCAAACTACAAATGGGAAAAAAAAGAAAAATGTTCCAAATGACTAAGAAAACGTTTTAAGAGAAAAAAAACAAGTAAAGAAAGAATGAAAATCAGACCCATGGCATTCCATCTCATGACCTATAACGGATGTACAGTTTAATGTAGTCAGCAAATCACGACCACGTAGACCAAGGGGACCAGTGTAACCATCAGCTACCAAGGAGGGGAATACTATTTTTAAGAGTGATTTCAGTCGTATCTTTGCTTATACAATGTACAGTGCCGTAACAGACTTTGAGCCATTTCCAATGTTCATGTATAATTTCTTATGTGTTTTCAACATGGGTGTCAAGGTGAAAAATGTAATTATACCAGTGGACTATACTGGGGTCCAATTGACAGGGGAATTTTAGGGGGCACTCAATGGATTTTTAACAGCAAAAGGCCCATGTTGTCTTTCAACAAAATTCTGAGCAGTGGGGGGGGGGGGGGGGTAATTGGCACAAGAAAGGCCTTTGGGAGGGGCGTGTCTCCATGAGCCCGCTTAGTTAGTTACATCACTATTGCCTTTGTCAATGCACAGCATATTTAAGTGTAAAAACATTATTTAAGCTATAAACTCAGCTTGGTCTTATACTTGGAGTTTAAGGTTTACAATTCTCTTGACTCGAAATGGAAAATATGCAATTTTTCGTTTACAAACTTGTTACCCACCAGGACAAGGATCCGGGCTGCAAACGTCCGACCCCACCGCCTCACCCACACAGTCGTCACCGCCCCAGGCCGGGGCTGGATCATCGCACACTCGGCTCCTGGAGACGCTCCCTCCGCCGCAGGTCACGAAGCACGCGGACCACTCGCCCCACCCGGACCAGCCTCCGTGGACCGCGCAAGGATCCACCGCGCACGGTTCGGTGGCGTTGGCGGGGCCCGCGCAGTCGGTGCCCCCGTTGGCTGGCGGCGGGTTGTCGCAGGCCCGCTCGCGGTAGCGCGTGCTGACTCCACACGTCGCGGTGCATTCGCCCCAGGATCCCCACTCGCTCCACTCGCCGTGCGTGGGTCCTGTTCAGCAATAAACAGTAATATTGTTTTCTAACCATGGTCACAACAAACTGACCGAGACGTCGAGTTTACACCTGTGGTACTTCTGAGAAGCCTCTTTGTGGTGTAGGCCTATAGGCCCGTTCCGCTCAACTTGACCCAATTTGTACTCCTAATCATGTAAAGCCTCAACGGCACGTTTTTTGTGTGTTTGCAAGTTTATTCATCCAAATCTAAATCTGACACTGTTACTTTTTCAACTGTTTACTAGAATACAGGCTATCAAACAAGTCAAACCAGTTTTTAAGTCCAGAATCTTTTCCCATGCGACCAAAAGTTTCCTAGGAAGGTACTTTCTAGAAAGGCAAAATCTAGGAAAGATGCAACCAAAACTAACAAACAATACATCGATCCAGGCCAACGCCTGCATCTTCATAATAAGTTCGTTATCAAGTTAAAAAAAACCCTTAAAATAACTTCTGAATTGTACATACCATAAATCTCAATATAGAAATATTCATATCTGGGTTTCCGCTTGTGTCCGCGACTTTCCATATCGTGATAGTAGTAGTAGCCGGTGTCCGCTTTGGTTAAATAGGCAGTCCATCTGTTTTCAGCCAGACGAAAAATGAAAAAAAAAAGACATAAAGACAATATGAAAAGGTTTCATGCATAATGAAATATATTCTTTGCTAGTCATTTTGTTTGACATTGTGGCGCACAATTACTTTTCAAACTACCGTGTGCCTATGACGACAACAGTCTCTCTGTGTACTTCTGCCTCAAATACTGATCAAGTTCGACGGTCAAAAATGGTAACAAAAATTGATTTTTATCAACGTTTCGCGATCACGAGGGACTAAAATCACATGGAGCCGGAGCCGTACAGGAAGCCCATGGTTTCATTATTTGCAAGTAAGGCCAAAAAAAAGTCTCCGGATTCTGGTATGCGCGCGCGTCACCGTAGCCATGCGCGTCGGCAAAATGAAAAAAAAAATTCGATGAAAGATGATGTCTCAAAACTGCAAAACTCACTGGTTTGACTGGAATCCTGCTGCTGGACAATTTTAACGTGTTTTGATATGGGGTTATGATCGAGAATAAGCTTTATGTGGCCTCTCTGGTCTCCCATAATATTTGCACTAAGTTTAGTCGGGCACCTTTTGCAGTCATCAGCCGACATTTGAAGCAAAAAAAACAAGTAAACAACAACAAAAAAGCCGCGTCGCCGCACCACTTTTTGGGCAAGCTCCATACCAGAAACCGGACACTTTTTTGTGGCCTAAGGCCTCGCTTTTATTTTGTTGTTATAAACGAAGAGGCATCCATAATACGTACCTTACATATCTTGAATACGGCCCTCGGTCCTGACGTAAGAAGCCAGACATGGATGCGTTCTGTACCTCATCCCCGTTCGCCTTGAACACGTAAGGTCCCTTTTTAACGTAGTCAGGACTTTTCTGGGGAAAATGCATTTTTGATAAAACGAATGTGTTGTTTTTATGTGCTATGGGGCGACTTTCGAATCGGGTTGCTTTCAGCATATGATTGGGTTTTGTCAGGTTAATAGCTTGGTTTGGGTTGGTTTGCAGATTGCCGGGTTGGTGAGGAATTAACTTTGGTTCGACTGGTTAAGCTTGGCTATACTGAACGCACTTTGTTCTTTTGCAGGGGCCGTATCATATGTCCGACGCCTCATAGGTCCGACGCCTCATAAGTCCGAAATTTCGGACTGAGGCGTCGGACTTATGAGGCATAAAATGTATTCATTCCGCCTCATAGGTTCGACGCCTCATAAGTCCGACGCCTCATAAGTCCGACAACGGAAAAACGAGGCGTTTAATTTGTCGGACTTACGAGGCGTCGGAGCTATGAGGCGTCGGAGCTATGAGGCGTCGGACTTATGAGGCGTCGGACCTATGTGGCGTCGGACTTATGAGCAGACCCCCTTTTGCAACTGAGGTATAGCCACTGTTACTCATTCCTTATGAGTTCCTTATCAAAAATTTTCAATACGCAGCCGTACGATCAAAAACGTCGATTTTTTTTTGATTACTTTGACTTATGTGCGACGCACATCTAGCGAACAAGTAACGAATTCAGCACATCCACTACGTATGAGATGCATATGAGTTGCGTATGCAGTGCGCAAGTTCGCTATCTGTGCGTTTCTCATAAGTAACGAATAAGTACAATGCGCTGCCCGCTCGCGGGACGAGCGGTACTAATTCGTGCAATACGTCGGCATTCGATATGAGTTCGTTCAGCGTGCGTTGTATCTGCGCTGCAAGTACGCTATGTATGCGTCCGATATAGGAGGTCAGCGAATTACCATGAACCAACCTCGTGCCCCGTGGGTACGATCTTGCAGCGCCATGTTGTTTCCCATCATGCCTTGCGCGATCGTAACCCCTGGAACAACCTCGTGCCCCGTGGGTACGATCCACTGATCTCTCTCTCTCTATATATATATAGTTCGTCCTTCGAAATTCGAAGATGACAGCCAACATCTCCATACTAGTTGTTGTGTGTTCGCAGATGGCTAATAAGTCCAATTCTAGCCAGGAAGCTACGGTCCAACACTGGACACACTAGGTTGGGGGTGGGGGTGGACACGTAGGGAAGCATCTAGCTGACGAGATTTTCGTTGCTGTCGTTTCAGCTCAGCCTCCCTGATGCGACGGGCTTCGAAGCTTGATGCACCTTCGTGTGATAATCTTCTCCATGCCGTTCGATCATGGGCATGTTCTTCCCAGCTACTCACATTGAAGTTGCATTGCTTCATGGTTGCTTTAAGGCAATCCTTGTATCTCTTGAATTGACCACCAGCCGATCTTTTGCCTGTTGTTAGTTCACCGTAGAAGATCTTTTTGGGGAGTCGATCATCAGGCATCCGTACTACATGACCTGACCAGCGAAGTTGAGCTCTCATGATCAAAGCACCTACACTGAGCAATTCCGCTCGCTTGAGGACTTCAGTGTCTGGGACCTTGTCTTGCCATCTGATGCGCAAGATCTTACGCATGCAGGAAAGGTGGAAGTGGTTCAGCTTTCTGATGTGGCGGCTAGGTTGTCCAAGTTTCACAGGCATACAGCAGGGAAGTCAGGACTGCAGCTTGATACACACGCAGCTTTGTTTTCAAGCTTATGCCTCTCCTATTCCACAGACGCTCACGAAATCTTCCGAAAGCTGAGCTGGCTTTGGATATCCGATTTGTGATTTCCTGGTCTATGTGGACCTCTCTTGACAGGGTGCTGCCCAAGTATGTAAACTTGTCAACAGAATGAAGGATGTGATCTCCAATGGTGATAACGGGTGGAACATATGGCTTACTTGGAGCAGGTTGAAACATCACTTCTGTCTTTTTCAGATTGATTGAAAGTCCAAAGCGGGAGCAAGCTGTTGCGAAGCAGTCCATGATGAGTTGTAAGTCTTCCTGGGTGTGGGCGACAAGAGCACAGTCATCGGCATATAGGAGTTCACGAACTAATTCATCGAATACCTTTGTTTTTGCTTGAAGTCTTCTCAGATTGAAGAGTTTACCATCAGTCCTGAATCTCATCTTCACGCCGATGTTGATGTCACGGAAAGCATCAAGGAGCATGCTAGCAAACACGACACTGAAGAGCGTTGGTGCAAGGACACAGCCTTGTTTAACTCCATTTGATACTGGGAAGGGTTTTGAAGACTCCCCATCGTCCGTTACTCGCGCCATCATACCATCATGAAACTGCTTAACCATCTCGATATACTTTTCAGGGCAGCCAATTTTGGACAGGAGTTTCCAGAGTCCTTTTCTACAGACGGTGTCGAATGCCTTTGTCAAGTCGACGAAGACACAGTAGAGGTCGGTATTCTGCTCTCTGCATTTCTCTTGTAGCTGCCGGACTGCAAAGATCATGTCGCCTGTACCTCTTCCTTTTCTGAAACCACACTGGCTGTCGGGTAGAAATGTGTTGGCAATGTGTGTTGTGAAGCGATTAAGCATGATTCTGGCGAGGATCTTACCAGCAATGACCAGCAGGGAGATTCCTCTGTGGCTGTCGCAAATGGAACGGTTGCCTTTCTTCTTATAAATGTGGACAATGGAGGCATCCTTGAACTCTTGGGGAAGCACTCCTTTGATCCACATCAGTTGGAATAGCTCTGTGAGGCGTTGCACGAACGAAGCATCTCCTGCTTTGTATATCTCGGCAGGAATTGAGTCGGAGCCAGCTGCTTTACCCATGGATAGTACATCAATGGCTTCTTCAGTCTCGGAGGTAGTGGGCACTTCAGCTAGGGCTACATTGACAGTGCTCTGAGGCAGTTGATCTAATGCCTCAGTGCTGATGTTTGAGTCTCTGTTTAACAGATTTTCGAAGTGAGAAGCCCAACGGTCCATGATATGGTTCTTTTCTGTGATTAGTGTGGTTCCATCAGAGCTCATGACGGGGGTAGAGCCACATGATTTTGGCCCATAAGTTTTCTTGAGCGTATCATAGAACTTCTTCATGTCTTTACAGTCTGAGTAGGACTGGAGCTCGTCCGCTTTTTTGCTCCACCATGAGTCGCACATAGCTCTGAGTCTGGCCTGCAGTGTCTTACGGATGCTCTGGAAGGCTGCTTTCTTCGATGCGGATTTTTCATCATTGATCATGGATAGGTGTAAGCGGTGTTTCTCTTCAAGAAGTTTCTTGATCTCCTTGTCATTTCCATCAAACCAATCTTGATGTTTCCGAACAACAGGGCCCAAAGTTTCGAAAGCTGCTGTGTGGACTGCATCTTTGAAGCATTTCCAGTCCTTTTCAATGTCGCCTGAGACCAAGTCAGCAGAGATGAATTGCTGGTACATTGCGCTGCACAGTTCACATTTTACAGCGGCGGTCTTTAATTTGGTAACGTTGAGCTTCTTTGGTGGCTTCTTGCCCTGAGGTCTCCTGAGTGGTTTGATGTTGAAGTTGAACTTCGCACGGATGAGTCGATGGTCAGTCGAGCAGTCAGCTCCTCTCATAGCCTTGGTGATTTTCACATCTGCAATGTCCCTCTTCCTGATTATAATATAATCAATCAGGTGCCAATGTTTTGAACGGGGATGCATCCATGACGTTTTGTTTTTATTTGGAAGTCGAAACAAAGTGTTGCTGATGATGAGGTTGTGTTCTGCACTTTGAAGCATATATAAAGCACTGATCTCTATATAAAGACTGGATAGCGGATATCCATACAGCATTCACACAGTAGACTTTGCATATTGACCAATTCGCCCCCGGTCTCACGAAGATGGCTGCGTATAATACGAACGTTCAGCGCGTATATACGCGCGCGTTGTATCAACAGTTGACGCGCATTTTGGTCATGTACACATATTATGATGTTCTAAAAGGGACACATTTCCGTAGTGATTATTTTTCCAAAACGCCGAAAAAAGTGAACTGCGGCATTAAAAAAGTAATTCACGTCGATCATAATTGTAAACCTTGGTCAGTGGTGGTGGTCAAAATATAAGTCAAATGAACCGCGATGTTACAAAAGTAATCATGCTGTCTATAAAGACGGCAACTTGTCCTTTGTAGATCATCACCGGTCTCACCAATATGGCGTCAAATTCATTCATTGTGCAGCTCTCTGTTCGCTATCCAGTCTTTATATAGTAGAACGATCTTGCAGCGCCATGTTGTTTCCCATCATGCCTTGCACGATCGTAACCCCTGGAATTGTGTTATTTAAATATACCAAAATACGGTATATTATAATTAGGGCTGCAGTTTATCCGTTTTACGTGCCGACGCCATCTTTAAAATGTTAAAAGTTGTGATTTTGAAGAATCAATACCTTCAAACACAACGTTTGGACGTTGTGTTAATTAGCAAAGATTTGTATTCAATGTACGTACCCCTTTCCATTTCGTGACTTTACAACCACAGATACAGGGTTTTTTTAGCAAAAAACGGGCGCTGAAATAATACATATCGTACAAGCATCGCGACTTTTGAATCATAATGTTTTTTTCGTACGTGACGTTACGTGCAAAGCTAAGCGCGCGAGCGCATTATGGGCGCGCCCGGCGTGCAATCTTCGAAATGCCCGCGCAGTACGCTGTGAATAGCCATTCAGCGTCATTTACGTCATCATCATAGCCAGGGGTTAGTGTAAGGAACGAGCACGCGCCCCTGTAGTCGGACTGCCACTGGAATTTTAATTTAAATATACTGTGGCGAAAATCGCAAGGATGCTTATTAATATCACAATTATTCCTTGCTAGCTTAGTATTTTAGTGCTTGAAACTTTGTATACAACTGACCTTTTCCCTAGCTGGAACCTTTAATTTAATCTAATAATATTTGTTGAATTTGTTCTTTGATCCTGTTGCAGTCTAGCCTTGTTCAATGCGGTCTCTCGGCTTTTTGTCGAAGGGAGATAATCGGGCCCTGCACCCGCAATCAACGCGGCTACGTGCGTGTACGACCCTTGTCCGTACGAACGGCTAACACAACCAGCAAGCAAACACACGTGAGTACGGACTGTACGCATGGTGTAATAAGGCAGTAAATGTAGGCCTACTGTGTTCTGCGTGTGGGTGTACGTACGACAGCCACAGAGGAATCTCCCTGCTGGTCATTGCTGGTAAGATCCTCGCCAGAATCATGCTTAATCGCTTCATAACACACATTGCCAACACATTTCTACCCGACAGCCAGTGTGGTTTCAGAAAAGGAAGAGGTACAGGCGACATGATCTTTGCAGTCCGGCAGCTACAAGAGAAATGCAGAGAGCAGAATACCGACCTCTACTGTGTCTTCGTCGACTTGACAAAGGCATTCGACACCGTCTGTAGAAAAGGACTCTGGAAACTCCTGTCCAAAATTGGCTGCCCTGAAAAGTATATCGAGATGGTTAAGCAGTTTCATGATGGTATGATGGCGCGAGTAACGGACGATGGGGAGTCTTCAAAACCCTTCCCAGTATCAAATGGAGTTAAACAAGGCTGTGTCCTTGCACCAACGCTCTTCAGTGTCGTGTTTGCTAGCATGCTCCTTGATGCTTTCCGTGACATCAACATCGGCGTGAAGATGAGATTCAGGACTGATGGTAAACTCTTCAATCTGAGAAGACTTCAAGCAAAAACAAAGGTATTCGATGAATTAGTTCGTGAACTCCTATATGCCGATGACTGTGCTCTTGTCGCCCACACCCAGGAAGACTTACAACTCATCATGGACTGCTTCGCAACAGCTTGCTCCCGCTTTGGACTTTCAATCAATCTGAAAAAGACAGAAGTGATGTTTCAACCTGCTCCAAGTAAGCCATATGTTCCACCCGTTATCACCATTGGAGATCACATCCTTCATTCTGTTGACAAGTTTACATACTTGGGCAGCACCCTGTCAAGAGAGGTCCACATAGACCAGGAAATCACAAATCGGATATCCAAAGCCAGCTCAGCTTTCGGAAGATTTCGTGAGCGTCTGTGGAATAGGAGAGGCATAAGCTTGAAAACAAAGCTGCGTGTGTATCAAGCTGCAGTCCTGACTTCCCTGCTGTATGCCTGTGAAACTTGGACAACCTACAGCCGCCACATCAGAAAGCTGAACCACTTCCACCTTTCCTGCATGCGTAAGATCTTGCGCATCAGATGGCAAGACAAGGTCCCAGACACTGAAGTCCTCAAGCGAGCGGAATTGCCCAGTGTAGGTGCTTTGATCATGAGAGCTCAACTTCGCTGGTCAGGTCATGTAGTACGGATGCCTGATGATCGACTCCCCAAAAAGATCTTCTACGGTGAACTAACAACAGGCAAAAGATCGGCTGGTGGTCAATTCAAGAGATACAAGGATTGCCTTAAAGCAACCATGAAGCAATGCAACTTCAATGTGAGTAGCTGGGAAGAACATGCCCATGATCGAACGGCATGGAGAAGATTATCACACGAAGGTGCATCAAGCTTCGAAGCCCGTCGCATCAGGGAGGCTGAGCTGAAACGACAGCAACGAAAATCTCGTCAGCTAGATGCTTCCCTACGTGTCCACCCCCACCCCCAACCTAGTGTGTCCAGTGTAGGACCGTAGCTTCCTGGCTAGAATTGGACTTATTAGCCATCTGCGAACACACAACACCAACTAGTATGGAGATGTTGGCTGTCATCTTCGAATTTCGAAGGACGAACTATATATATACGTACGTACGTGTGGGGGATATACGCGCCGCGTGGCCTGTCGAACGACCGCCTTGTTGGGTCTGCAACTTCCGGGTTTAATGTCTTTCTTTACTTTTTCGTCCAGTTTTGGAAAAAAATGGGCGGGCTTCAGGATATGCGGGTATGCCGTGCATGATTATGTAGGTTCGTCTTGGACCAATCACATGAAACAACCTTCCCAATAGTATGATTAATTCATTCTAGCTGACCAATCGTAAGCTTCACAAGAATCATGTGACGACGCGCGGCATGCATAATGCATTACTCATCATGGCGTCTTCCATGTCTTTTTAGCGAGAGCGAAATGTTCGTCACTTTTTCAACAATTTGACATTGATTCGAGTTTTTCGGCTCGTGTAATGAATCCATTTGAGTGGGCAACGATCGTCTTATGACAGCATTACCTGCATAATTCGTTGGAGCCTTCAATACTGCTTCGGACAGACTGGGACTGAACGACTTTCACCCAGCAACGGGCCGCCATTGCAGCGTTTCTTCGCGGATGCGACGTGTTTGTTAATTAGCCTATCGCGGGCTGACCAATGAGAATTCAGTATACGCGGGGGTGGTACCTCATTACCGTAATAGGTTTTGCTGGGTCAACTCAAAACCATCAAGGCGTTGGGTTACGCGGACTAGCTCATGCATGTACTGTGTGTGCATGGCTGTTGTACGAGTACGTGTGTGTACGTGCGTACGTGAAAGCATCGCTGTATGGTACAAGTTACTTTCTCACTAGCAGCGTACGGGCATCGATATGTGCACGCAATGCCTTGCCAAGTTGATTAGGGATTTTCTTAATATCGGCGATTTTTTTTTTTATCGGCGAATCGATAAGCCCAACGCCTTGGTCAAGGCTAGTTGCAGTCATAATTCCTCGGGGCTATGGACTCTCAGCAGTGCCTACGCTGACTTCCTGTTGTGTTGTTGCCACATGCACAGTGTTTACTGAATGAACGTACATGCTGTACGTTACCTTACGACACAACTGTGAGCCAGCGCATGCGTACTGCTGTGCTGTTACAAGCTACCGTAGATTGTTGTGTTATTTAGCCAATCACTGCAGTTGTATGAGATGCGCGCGTACGCGCGTGCAGAGCACGTCCGCACTGTGCCTATAAATTCCACAGATTTCCGAGTATTTGGGTTCTGTTCCCTCTTGGAGTAGGCCGCGCAAGACCTCAAGACAAGGCCTCAAGACCTATTTATTGCCCCACGTTTGCGTGCACTGATTAAGCAAGCAACCGTGTACAGGCACGGAGCTATAAAAAGGAGCTCCATGGTACAGGCTACTTGCGCTATTAATTGGGCTTTGTCGGCGGAAAACCACACGAGCGCTTTTGTGTGTGAAAATTCCGACACTTTAGACAAAATATAAGAAACTACTTTATGCGCTGTAATATTTTGAGATTGTATAAAACATTACAGGAAAAGCGGCCATCGAATCGATACGCTACTCACGCTACCACTGAGAAACTCATACCACAGCTTCATTATAATTTCCTTACTTCCTATAATAGAGGGCGCTGTCCCAAAGATATTCAAGTTTACTCAAGAAGATTAAATAAACTGAGTTTACCGTTTTGATCGGTTGAAAGAATTACTGCTTGTGGACATCTTTTATTGTTCATTATCTTGTGGTCGCTTGTAAATAATTCCCCCATCCCCTCCAAGAATCCCGTCTCACTCATCGACTCTTCATTCAAGATTCCGGCAGATAACTGGGACCCGATTTTATTAATATTAGGCAAGCCGGAATCGTTACAATACCAAAATACGGTACATTATAATTATGGCTGCAGTTTATCCGTTTTACGTGTCGACGCCATCTTTAAAATGTTAAAAGTTGTGATTTTGAAGAATCAATGCTTTCAAACACAACGTTTGGACGTTGTGTTAATTAGCAAAGTTTTGTATTAAATGTACGTACCGTCTTCGGCTTTCGTGCCTTTACAACCACAGATACCGGTTTTTTTTAGCGAAAAACGCGGCTGACATAATCCATATCGTACAGGCTTCGCGAATTTTGAATCATAATTTTTTTGTTCGTACGTGACGTAACGTGCAAAGCTAAGCACGCGAGCGCGAGCGCATTATGGGCGCGCCCGGTGTGCAATCTTCGAAATGCCCGCGCAGTACGCTGTGAATAGCCATTCAGTGTCATTTACGTCATCATCACAGCCAGGGGTTAGTGTAAGGAACGAGCACGCGCCCCTGGAGTCGAGGCTGCCCCTGAACACATAGCGTACTCATACCGCGCTCGACCGATGCGGGACCGATGCGCTGCGTATTTATAACTTATGACCTGCGTAATAGCGTACGCAGCGTAGTTTTGTGCATGCCCAAAACTATCCAGCGTACTGGGCCGTACCATGCGTATGCCTGTGTACATAAAACTTACACAAAACGATAAAGATGCATATGAGGTGCGTATTGTGCGTACGACTGCGTATGAAAAAAAAACGTCAATGCTAAACTCATAAGGAATTAGGATACGCAGAAGTGTGACAGGGCCCTCCCATAATACGCATGCGTAATAAAAAGTAATTGTCTACACTGAACAAGGTTTGGCGAGAGGTTGGTCAGGTTTTTGTTTTGTTTTGTTTGTGTGTGTGGCGGTAAGAATGTAAACACCGGCAATCGTGTACGTATAAGGTTAGGGCACAAACAATACGTCTGCGGTTAACCGAACGTCCACGACTGAAATTCGTGTACAAAACCAATGAGCGCTGTTGCTAAAAAGTTGGAATACAAACAAAGGAATGAGGATTAGGGACGATAGGGGGACCAAGATTGCCGGTGTTTGCAATAATGATGGGTGAGTGTACATGGGTCGCACGGAATATGACAACCGTTAAATTCAGAAAAATTGCCAATCCAGTCATTGGTTTACGTCACAGAAAGGTGTCAGTTAAAATATCGTGTATTTATAATTCTATTCTTGTATTTCATCAAATACCGTTCTTATATCGACCTTCAAGATGTAAAATTATCTGAATGTACATTTTGCAATATGGAAATAAGTGTTGAGATAAAGTGAAGTGAATTGAAATTGAAATTAATCTTTATGAATGTGTGCTACAATGTGCAGCATTTAAAATTGCAAGTAAGTGAGAATCACAAACATTTTTTGACTTATCAAATCTTACAATGAAGAAATCAATTTCCAGCGCTTCCCCCTCCCAGGCCGTTTCATTGCGGTAGTCCAGGTGATCGAGGGCTTCCAGTAGACTGTTGTATTCTGCAAAATGAAAATGACAACCAACCAACAAACCAATATACCAATTGATAAGTTGCCTCTACAAAAATATTCTGATGTGATTGTTTATTGACCCGTAACAAACTAGACATCACAGGTACAAGCATATCATTTTGAAACAGGATGCTTTTACATTGAAAATAAGTGGTGTGTGGAAACCAACTGACAAGCGAAGCCTTTCCAAAGATGATATCGCTGACTGACAGATAGTCTTGGTCCAAGTCTGGATTAGGATGTTGCTCCTCTAATACGCAGCCAGTCCCAACCGCCTGGCAATCGCGGTCCTACCGTTGTGGCGTCAGAGATCGCTATCATATCAACGAGATGAATCAAATCTAGTCTTCGGAACTGGGGTTCGCGTGCCAAAGTTCCCAGGCCTAAGACAGGATTCGATGCATCTTGTTGATAGCGCTTTTTACTGTATATAGGGTGAATTACAAAAAAAAAAGAAACCCAAATGTCGGGACCATTGTTTTAGTGAAGTTCTGCATGTAGGACTGTAATAATCTAGATTATGAAAGCCCAATTCATAAGTTTTTTTTAGCACAAGAATCATTCAAATCACTCATGAAATTTTTAGGTTACGGAATTTTAAACACAACCACCGTTTTAAAGTTCTGTCCACGGATCACAAAAGGTAAGGGTTCTTTCAGCAAAACGAAAACAAATCGCATAGGGATGTGTGTGAATTGTTTTCGTTTTGCTGAAAGAACGCACTCCTTATTTTTGTGATCCGTGGACAGAACTTTAAAACGGTGGTTATGTTTAAAATTCCGTAGCTTGAAAAGTACATGCGTGATTTGAATGACTCGTGTACTAAAAGAAATCTTATGAATTGGGCTTTCATATCCTAGATTTTGAAAGTGCCACACGCAGAACTTCACTTACTTCACTTACTCACCCTGTATATAAAAAAACACGTTGCTTTAACTTGCATTAAAGAAACAATCCAGATCAAGTTTTGGACCAAGAAGTAAATAGAAAGAAAGACGGAGTTCTTTCCCTGTACTGAAGAAAAATGGCCCAATTATTGGTTTGTGTTGGCAGTAATATACAGGGTGGTTAAAAAAAAAAGACACCCACTTTTGACAGCAATTTTCACTTACTTAATGAGCTTATTTTGAATATTTGTTCACATAGTAGTAAGGTATAGGCCTTTTACTTTGCATGGTGAAAAAAAGCTTAGTGAAAGTCGCAAAAATAGTGATATTATGCTAATTTGAATACAAGTCACCAAAATCAGTCTTGTCCACGGGTTATTTTATGTAAATTGGACGTTTTCGTAGTTCATACAAATTCAAAAACCTTCCCACCAAAATATATTTTGCCCTGGTAACTTTTTATTGAAGCTGTCCAATTATTCATGTCAGTGTTAAGATCATCTACTCAATGAGCCGTTGGCTTAAGTTCATTATTGCATAACATTACATAATACATGTATAACAATCAAATATAATGCCCTTTCAAATAAAGCTCCAATAGCTGAGCTCAGTCAAGCGAAGGGAATGTATACCTCCGTGGACAAAACAGGTTTCGCACATAAAATGTTCAAATTAGCATAGCTCAACAACAAAAAATGTGCAAATGCAACGATTTTTTTCGTCACAGTTGCTTAAAAGGCCAGTACTTTAATAGCTACTAATCGGCAGTTAAAAATACTTTGTAAAAATAGGTGAAAATTGCTGTCAAATGTGGGCGTCCCTTTTTTTTAACCACCCTGTATAGACCAATGGAATCGGAGCTTACTTGCGCCGCATACTCGTGGGCGTTCTTGCCATCTGCCATACTCGCAGTGCATGGTGTCCTGCGAGAGTAAGAAGTCCGGCTGGGTCGGGTCCTCTCCGTCGAAATGATATCCGAAGCGACAGCCATAGGTGAGCCACCGCTCGTCTCCCGTGGGTGATGTGACGTCCAACACCACAAACGTGGCAAATGTCTCCCTGAACTCGTAAGCAGTACAATCTGAGAAGAAGAAATATAATATGTTTGATCAGATTTATATAATTTATTATGCATATTCCCAAGTTACGTCTATCTTAATATGAAGATCACAAAATTCAGCTGTCCACCACTGATCATTTACCGTTCTAAGAACTGAGAAATACCCATTCGATACAACGAAACGTGGACTGTTTCCCCACCTCGATGAATGGGGGAGACCTTGCAAAGGAAAACATACCAAAATCGCCATTAATATTTCAGGGAAAAAATGGATGACTTGTTCCTCATAAGTATTCAAAACATCTGACAGTAAAAACAATGTTTTAGTCTTGATTTAAATGATTAAAATATCATTTGCATTTGAATGCTTGTGTGTAATCTGTAAGTCCTGAGCTCAATGGCTTCAAATGGCATTTCATGGACAGCTATTTATATGGGTTCCTTAGAAATATTTGCAATATATTTGTACATGTATCCTGCAAATTAAACCGTCGATTTCGTATTCATGTCCTGACGATCTTACCTTGGTACGTTTCATCCAGCTGAGCAGCAAGTACCAGTAACAATAAGAACAGTCCATCGTTTGTTTTCATTTTGAAACGACCAGAATGGGAATCATTAATTTTGTAATTACTGAAATAAGACGGGACGGGCTAAACTTTTGCGATCGCATGCCATCGTGACTGAAATTTCAAACTCAGCCTTGGTCGCGCGCGTACCGTGCACGGTACGCGCGGTATAGAGTATGGAATAAAAGACTGGCGTCGTGATTTGGCGCAGAAACAATAACATTCCTCATAAATATATGATACGGCGTGGCCTAGTATGGGCTTTATTCGCGGGTCGGCAATATTAAATTAAAATCGAGGTAAAATCTTCATTTTTGGAACTTACGAAGAGAAATGAAAGCAATTACATAAAGTATGTTACAAATTAATACCAGTCTGCTCTGATGAATAATTTAAAATTTGTGGTTAAACATGCCTTAATGTTTTAAGCCAGATTTAAAAAGAAACCAGAGTGAGGCTAGAATATTTCAATAGTCTGGCACCATACCATTCAAATGTTCACAATTTACAAAATGCATTCAGGGAACACGACAAAAATGGCTTCTTCGTGAAAAAAGGTCCATTGCAATTTGTTTTACCTAAAAAAAACCTCTTAATCCTAAGGGCAACCAGAGATCGCCAGAATTTAACTTTTATTATTATTATTAATATAAGCACAAACATAATTTTGAATGTCTGATTAACACGAAGACCATGCATAATGTTCTACATTTATAAAGAGAATGCTGAAATAAACCTCGTTTGTTTTAATTTGACGTGACAGATGTTACCTATTTCTTGCATGTAATACATGTCACCGTCAGACTGGCGTCGGATGCATGCATATATACCTAGCAAGCGACCATTTGCCGTTGGAAAAAGTCCCACAATAAGGGCATCCCTTTTTTATTCTTGGTTGTCATTTCCGACCGACCCAAATATTCCCGCCGACCCTGTCTGGACCCCCCCCCCCTCCACACACACACACACACACAACATGAATGAATAAGAATAAACCCACATTCAGGCAAAATGCAGGCTAATTCTGTGTTATTTTGAACAGGCTATCATGGAAAATAACTTGATTTTTACTCGTATGGCGTATGTAACAATGCATTCTCATAGTGTTTTTAGTTTTGTTCAATTTAAAGTGCTTGATTTCGGATTTTTTTTCGCGATTAATGCATGTACACAGTATTTTCTTTAAATCAATTAAAGTTTGATTTTCTAACGGTTCCCGACAATTTTTAA